>NW_028270158.1:20964541-21277836 GCF_037043375.1 Chiloscyllium plagiosum | reverse complement strand
AAAACTGAACCATTGCAGCAAATCAAATGAGAATATCATGTTATGGCCAGGTTGGAGATTTGGTTATTCATAAAGATGCATGACTGGGTACTAAGTATTCCCAGTGACAGAGAGAGACAGATAAGACAGACAGATAGATACATACATACATAGATAGATAGATAGACAGACAGACAGTCGGACAGACACAGATAGGTAGACAGACAGACAGACAAAACAGTAGGATAGATAGTTAGATAAATGACCCTTGCTGAGAGCTAGAACACTGTCAATGGGTTAAATACCCAGTCCTCATGCTGTAACTGTCTATTATTTGATTATTCTGACATTACAAGGACAGCCCGCTCCATGTTAGTAATCAAACAGAACAGAGTGCAATGATGCAGAGAGCTTGACCAGATAATCAAAAGAAATATAAATATAAACACTTTTACAGATTGTCCACTTTTTTTTTTCCTTCTTATTGTAAATAAACCTGAGATAACTTCCTGCACATAGCAAACAATGTAAAAATCTGAGCTGGTGTTGTCTATTTCTTTGAAGTGTTCAAGTGAAAAGAAATTGCTACCTTTCAGATATGATACAACAGTTTAAAGGTGGCTTTGCAGTTAGGTCTCTGGTGGTGTTCATCCTTAGCATGATGAGTTGATCTTGTTACTCACATTCTTTGGTGATCTTTGAGCTACAACTAAAACACCAGTGGGAGGTGAAAGCTTCCAAGACACTGACTCAGAGAATGCATATTAGAGTAATTACTTCCTCACAAAGATTTGTTTAGTAAAGCCGTTCGATTGTGATGCAATTGTGGAGTTTGAATCTTCTGAGGGAATCAAATCAATCAACAAATCCCACCAGAGACCCTTGGGAGAAATAGATTTCAAAGGTCAAACCATCACACCACAAATGTCAAAAGAAGAGGAATGAATTGATTCCATCATTACTTTTGAAATGTCAGCAAGCCACATCGAGAATGTCAACTGGGAAGAAGCAAATCAGGAACCAGCTCTCTTTTTAATTGTTTAAATGCCAAAATGTGATTGATTAATTAGCATTTCCAAATATTGAAACAGTCTAATGAATAAATAAACACATTCAGTCTCAGCCAATTTGGGTTTTGAGCCTGGGTCGGTCAGAATTAGACTCAACTCAACCAGGTCACATCTCTTCCTGCTAATTAGAGTCATAGAGACATACAGCATGGAAACAGACCCTTTGTCTATGCCGACCAGCTATCCTAACCTAATCTTGTCCAGTTTGCCAGCACTTGGCCCATATTGCTTTAAACCCTTCCTATTCAAATACCCATCCAAATACTTTATAATGTTATATTTGTATCAGCCTCCTTCCTGATACTTCCAACAAATGCATTTGAGATAATTATACTCTATTAGAAAAAGTAGTGCTATTCTCAGCATAAAACACTATGTTCCCAAAATGCCAATTTGTCATAAAGTTGAACTTGAAATTGAAATTCTGGGGAATTATGGGTATGTACCTGAATAATGAGGGATATTAAAACATTCGATATTGTCCATTTCTAAATTCTTTGCATTCAGGAATGTTAAATACAATTCAGCTGATTTACTTTAAAGTTGATACTGAGTTTTTCTGTTGTTTAAATTAGAGTGGACTCTTAACACATCTTCCTATTTTACCTTGATCCTCCATAACCATTTCACTCACTTCAAATGATTCAACGGATTCTGCATTTCGTTGGTGGTTGTTAGTCTACATGTTCACAAGTAAAATGAAATTTGCTTTATTATTGTGAATGGCTTGCTGTGCCATATGTGTTCATGCTTTAGGAATTCAGCCCAAGCCAAAATCTATCAATAGATGTTGGCCAAAGGTGACCCTTGACTTCCAAGGATACTATGGTAGGTGAAGATCACTGCTTCATCATCTGTCTTGAAGGTGCACTGATGGTCTGTATTGAGTGTAATAGAAAGTGAAATGATGGATGTGGGTCTGGGATAAGAAGGAGGTCGAAGTACAGCAGACACTCCTTTTAATGTAACGTGTTGCTCACTGAGCGGCCTCATCACCTTCACCAAGTTGCTGCACACGCTGAGGCTGAAGCTGCAAGAATGATGGCCCTTGTGTTCAGGGCACAGCGTGTCAGTGTTTGGAGAAGTTTGCTCAGGCCTCATCTGAACGACATGCCATCACTGACTCTTCAGAGACCTAAGAACCTCTTTCTGTTCCTTATGTTCCCAATGTAAATCATTTCCACTGAGCTTCCTGGTGGATGTTGGTCACTATGGCTGCCGACCTGAAGCTGCAGCAACCGACCCCGATGGAAAGCCAATCTTGGGGTACTCTCCAGTAAAGTCCAGACAGAGAGTACTGCAACATCCTGGCATGCTGGGCTGTGTACAATTGGAATAGACAATAAGGGGATGGCTTGGATGCTGAGGAACTAGTTTGCATCATGGTGCAATCTGCATGCTCTGTTCTTCTTGATTGTGTTTTGGTGGCTCCAAATGGAGTCTCAGCTTGGCCTTGTTTGATGGCTTGCCTATATGTCATGTTCCCCTACAGAGCAACTGAGTCTATAGTAGGCACTGGGGACGGAGTAGCAATGATTTAGACAGGGTGCTTCGATGGGATGTAGCTAAGGTCAGGTTAACTGAGTCGACTGGGTGGTTAAACAGAGAATAGGTTGAGAGAATGGGGCTATATGTGTGAGGGGATGTTGGCCAGGTACTGAGCAGCATGACTTTGTGGCTGCTGTGCCATCTCATTGCCGGCAAGTGGCAACGCTGGATTGCCAATGCTTGTCTAGGGGCACAGCCAACTTTCAAAGATGAAAAGGCACAAGGGATGATGGTTGTTTAGCAGACAGCCAATGAATAGCAAGTTGATCCAAGAACAGTATTGGTAAGAGGCGAACAAAATTGGACGTGAGGGATGTCATAGGGGCGGGGTGTGTTTGGTAAGATGCAGTGAGACACCTCGCAAGGCTTTGTGGTGAAAAACCTTCCAAAAACTCTACACAACTGGCACTTAGCCAAAAAATGTAAGCTTCAACACATCATTTTTTACACTGATTGGAGCACTGTTACTTTATCAGTAATGCAGATCGTATCTCTTTATATCATTTAATGCATTTCCCTAATAATTGGCATTTAAAGTTCAGCTATGTAAAACATAAGACTGTAATTACTCATCCTAAACTTTATATAGATGCTGTTTAACTGTTTTGCAAAAATTGTCTTATTTTTAACCAGGTCCCTGATGGCTTGCTGTTGAAAATTTAGAATCAGAGCCTGGTTTATTTGAGGAAGTGCAACCTACATCAAAATTCATACTGGATAGCTGCCATGTAAAACCACTGGGACCACACAAGAGCTTCTCACTATCACTCTAAATATAGAACAGCTCTAGGTACGTCAATGCTAAATACTGAACAGCCTTAGTGGGGAATCACCTTCGCTCCAATCTCTGTAGAGATTCTGCTTGATGCCTCATGAATTAAATACGCACTGAACAACCTTTCAACACATTTCTTTTTGTAGTTATTTTTAGCTTTCTATTCAAGTCGCTGCGGCCAGGGATCGATGATGAATTACTATGTCTTTCACTGCTCCTTCACTTCAATGTATTTTGTGAATGAATTCTTCCAGGTTTTAAACCACAGTGAAATATTTTCTATTTTGATACTCTCATCTGTCCTTGACAGAATTCTCACTGGCAGCAAATTCTTCCTCACCTCTAGGTTGCAGATTGACTGTGCCAATCAACAGTGGAAGGTGGCAGGGGAGGTTTGTTGGGTGGTGGCTAGACCTTCCTTTACTCATTTCTTGTGTCAGGAATGGAAGACATTAAGCCCAGTTCCATGGGACTACGTTCTATATTCTTAGTTCTATACCTAGAAAACATTGAACATTATCATCACTCAGGTAATAGTCAGTCATCCCTACTGAACTCCGAAAGCAGGCACTAGACCGATTGGCATGGGGAGAAGCTTTTATTTGATTACCCTTACCTGAAAATGTGATAGACAATGCTCTGGCCCACTCTTTGCATTATATCAGCCTTCCAGTGGCCTAAGTCAAGAGTGTGGTGCTGGAAAAGCACAGCAGGTCAGGCAGCATCCGAGGAGCAGGAGAATCGACGTTTTTGCTGCCTGACCTGCTATGCTTTTCCAGCACCACACTCTCGACTCTGATCTCCAGCACCTGCATTCCTCACTTTCTTCCAGTAGACTAAGTATTGACCGTTAACGGGGCAATTGGAAACTGCCAGCAGCAAAGGCTTTTTAAATATGGTCCTCATGGCACCAAAGCATTACTGCAGGCCACAGTGAGAAATAGGAGCAAGAATAGACCATTTGGCCCTTCAATCTGATTCCCCTATTTAATATGATCATGGCTGATCATCCAACTCAGTGCCCTGTTCATAATTCCTCCCCATATCCTTTGATCCTTTTAGCCCTAAGAACTACATCTGTCTCTTTCTTGAGAAAGTATTTAATGTTTTGGCCTCACCTTTCTGTGGCAAAAAGTTCCAAAGGCTGACCACACTCTGTGTGAAGAAATTTTCCTTTGTCTCAGCTCTAACTGGCCTATTCCATCTCTGAACATGTGACACGCACAATAGACCTCCCATTGTGGGACCACACACCACCCCTGGTTTAACGGAATAGCCTGTTCCTATTGCCATTAATTGGCGTAAGACCTGAAAAGTACACCGAGTTTGTATGTGTGGCTGAGTGTGTGTACGTGTGAGAGTGTGTGTGTGAGTGTGTGTGTGTGTGTGTGTGAATGTGAGTGTGTGCGTGTGCGAGAGTGTGTGTGTGTGTGAGAGAGTGAGTGAGTGTGTATGTGTGAGAGAGTGTGTGTGTGAGTATGTGTGTGTCTGTGTGAGTGAGTGTGTGTGTGTGTGTGAGAGAGTGTGTGTGAGTTTGTGCGAGTGTGTGAGAGTGTGTGTGTGTGCGTGTGAGTGTGTGTGTGTCACGGAATCAGGGCCAGAACTAGCCCTGGCATCTGTCTCATGACTAACAATCCTTCTCCTTCCTAGACCACTCCATCTCCATCAACGACGACCTATCTCGATACTGTCCTATCCTCCCTAGTCCAGGAACTCCCCACATATGTTCAGGACACCACCCACCCGCTCCACCTCCTCCAAGACTTCCGTTTCCCCAGCACCCAATGCCTCGTCTCCACCATGGACATCCAGTCCCTCTACACCTCCATCCTCCATGATCAGGGCCTCTAAGCCTTCTGTTTCTTCCTCTCCCAAAAGCCTCACCGGTATACTTTCACTGACACTCTCATTCGATTGGCTGAACTGGTCCTCACCCTCAACAATTTCTCTTTTGAATCCTCCCACTTCCTCCAGACAACAGGGGTAACCATGGGCACCCGCATGGACCCCAGCTATGCCTGTCTCTTTGGCGGCTACGTAAAACAGTCCACCTTCCGGAGTTACACTGACACCACTCCCTATCATTTCCTCTACTACATTGATGACTGCATTGGTGCCACCTCGTGCTCCCGCGAGGAGGTTGAGCAGTTCATCAATTTCACCAACACATTCCACCCCGACCTTAAATTCACCTGGACCATCTCTGACACCTCCCTCCCCTTCCTGGATCTCTCCATCTCCATCAACGACGACCAACTCAACATCAAAATGTTTTTCAAACCCACTGACTATCACAGTTACCTGGATTATACCTCTTCCCACCCTACCTCTTGCAAAAATGCTATCCCGTATTCCCAATTCCTCCACCTCCACCATATCTGCTCCCAGGAAGACCAGTTCCACCACAGAACACACCGGATGGCCTCCTTCTTTTAAGACCGTAAATGCCCTCCAACTCATCTCATCCACATCCCGCACCTCCACCCTCAAACCCTTCCAACTGCAACAAGGACAGAACCCCACTGATCCTCACCCTCCACCCCACCGACCTCCACATAAATCGCATCATCCGCCGATATTTCTGCCTCCTCCAAATGGACCCCACCACCAGGGATATATTTCCCTCCCCATCTCTATCCGCTTTCTACAAAGACCGTTCCCTCCATGACTACCTGTTCAGGTCCACGTCCACCCTTCCCTCCTGGCACCTTCCCCTGCCACCACAGGAAGTGCAAAACCTGCGCCCATACCTCCTCCCTCACCTGCATCCAAGGCCTCAATGGAGCCTTCCACATCCATCAAAGTTTCACCTGCGCTTCCACACGTCATTTATTGCATCCGTTTCTCCCGATGCGATCTCCCTTACATTAGACGCCTTCTCGCAGAGCGCTGTAGGAAACATCTCCATGACACCCACACCAATCAACCGCACCGCCCCGTGGTACATTTCAATTCCCCCTCCCACTCTGCCGAGGACATGCAGGTCCTGGGCCTCCTCCATCGCCGCTCCCTCACCACCCCAAGCCTGGAGGAAGAACGCCTCACCTTCCGCCAGTTCCAAACTTCCAGCTCAGCACCGTCCTCATTACCTGTCCCACCTGTTAATCTTCCTTCACACCTATCCGCTCCACCCCCCTCTCCGACCTATCACCTTTACCCCTTCCTCCATCTACCTCTTGTACTCCCAGCTACCTTCTCCCCAGCCCCACCCCCTCCCATTTATCTCACCACCCCCGAGGCTTCCAGCCTCATTCCCGATGAAGAGCTCCTGTCCGAAATGTCGATTTTCCTGCCCCTCAGATGCTGCCTGACCTGCTATGCATTTCCAGCACCACTCTAATCTTAACTATTCAGCCTCAGCCTCCTCATTATGCATTATCATTTTTAAGTTAAAAACCACACAACACCAGGTTATAGTCCAACAGGTTTATTTGGAAGCACTAGCTTTAAGAGTGCTGCTTCTTCATCAGGTGGTTGTATGAAGAAGCAGCACTCCGAAAGCTGGTGCTTCCAAATAAACCTGTTGGACTATAACCTGGTGTTGTGTGGTTTTTAACATTGCACACCCCAGTTCAACACCGGCACTTCCAAATAATTTTTCTAAGGGCCTTCTTCAAATACAACCAATAACAGAGAGAGATTCACCCTTAAAGACAAAAGGTCTGGGAAATTTGCATCTGAATCTACAATCCTGACTTGACACCTCTTCCCCTTGGAAAAGGAACCTACTGCAGGAGATCACTGATCAGACTATGCAATGCATTTCTTATGTGCAAGATGATCTTCTCACCAGCCAGAAACAGGTACAATCCTTGCTTGAACAAATAACTGGTGGAAAAATCAAAGTTGTAGCCCTTATAGATAAGAAACCACATGAGGGGCTTTACTTCTGAATAACTATCTCTCCACAATATTGCTGTACAACCATTACAAGTAAATCTGCAGTTCATTTATGAGATCTTTCACAACATCGTAAATTACTGGGCAGCCAATCTAGTAAACAAGCTGCATGAAATTCATCACGCACACAACTGAAACACATAGGATATACCCACCAGAAGACTACAGGTTATAAATCTAATTTCATTGTACTGAAACATTGCTTTCAGTTCTAGACAGTAGCATCACTGGCTGTGTGATTTGAAAAGGTATAAATCAAAATGATCTACAGGGTGACAGGAAACAATTCTATGTACAAAGTCTGTGGAATAAAGGACACAAAGAAATCAGAGAATGTAAGGTTTGAGATTAAAAAAATAATCCAATAAGGATTTGATATTGTCCTTTAGACTACTGCCTTAATTCTAAACAAATTAGACGATCAACCATTTAAAACAATATCATCAACAAACTAGAAATGATTAATTCTAATTCCCATCATGTTTTTTAACCTATCACTAAGATACAAATGAGACTGTTTGTGCGCAGAACAGGATGTCACCATTTATGAGATAACAATTTGTAATTCCTTTAACTTTTGAGCAGTTGAAATACAAAATGCTGAGGGAAGGGTTTAGAAGGTGTCATGATATTCGTGTGAATTTCCCTTCCAACAACTTTCATTATTCGAATATGAGGTAGAATTTAAATTATTGCAAATTTTCTATGCACATTTGAAGCTTAGTGTGTGTACACTTTCTTCCAGTTGAATATTGTTAAAATGGAGTTTGATGATTTACCCAGCTGAAAACTATCTACAAGTTACAAAGACACCAGCTAACCCTTTGTTTTTTGCCTCAAAGATAATTTCAATCCAATGTTCCATATTCTCATAGTCTCCATAATCTTTGGTTGCAACAATCTTTTTATTTCTGACCATCTGTGATGTGAAACCATGTCAAAAGCCTAACTGAAATTTCCCAAGTTCGCATCAAATGCACAAGCTTCATTGGTTAATGAAAAAGGATAAAGAACTGCAGATGCTGTAAATCAGAAACAAAAACATATGTTGTTGGAAAAGCTCAGCTGATCTGGCAGCATCTGTGAAGAGAAATCCAAGTTAACATTTCAGGTCCGGTGACCCTTTCTCAGAACACACTTGGTTACTAACTTCGTTAAAATCAGAATGTGTAGGTGTCGGTGTTGGACTGGGGTGGATAAGGTCAGAAGTCACATAACACCAGGTTATATTCCAACAGGTTTATTTGAAATCACAAGCTTTTGGAGCACTGCCCTTTCGTAAGGTGACCTGACGAAGGAGCAGCACTCTGAAAGCTTGTGATTTCAAGTAAACCTGTCAGACTATAACCTGATGTCATGTGACTTCTGACCTTGACTACCAATCAGGTTAGTCAAGTAAAGCCTTCCCATAACAAATCTATACTGACTGTCTTTGATTAGTCTAAGCTTTCCTAAAACATGATTAATACTTCCCCTCAGAAATTTTCGAACACATTTTCCACCACAAATGTGATACTGACTGGCCTGTAATTACCAAATCTTCTTCCCTTTCAACAATACTTTGCTATTTCTCCAACTCTTAAGAGCATAGGACAGGAATAGGCCATTCAAACAAGCAAGCCTATTCCACTATTCAATATGCTTATGTCTAATTAAATCACTTCAATGTTTTTTATTCCCACATCCCCATAGCCTGTACACCATTGGCAATCAGAAATCTGTTAATATCTACATCAAACATAGTCAAAGACTGAGCTTTCACAAACAAAATTCCAAAAGTTCATAACCCGCTGTGCAAAACAAATTCTCCTCATCTGTCGTAAATGGACTTTATTTCTTCAATTGTGCCCCCTAGATCTAGACTCCCAAACAAGGGAAATATCTTACTTGTGTCTACTCTGTCTGTCCCTTTTAAGTAGTTTATAAATTTCAATGAGATCACCTCTCATTCTTCAGAGCTCGAGAAAATACAGACCCAGTTTGCCTTATCTCTCTTCATAGGACAGTCCCACCATCAGAGGAACAAGTCTGGTGAACCTTTGCTGCACTCCCTCAATAGCAATAATATCTTTCCTGAGATTAAGAAGACCCAAATTACACACATTACTCCAGCCTTCATGTGTGATTTAGAGGAAGTCAGTTTGCTTTGACTGAGAAAGATAACAATTAGAACGATTATACAGAGGGAGTCGGCTAGCACTTCAGGTGTTCCAAGCCAGGTGTCCCAAGTTGTCAGTGTGCAGTGACTGCGATAAGCTCATAGTTATGAATCAGTTGGTGTTCTGGAATTGTTTTAAAAACCCTCCAGGGCCTCACTTTTTCTCATTTCTGCCACTATCTCCAACATTAAAACTCTCTTAGAGAGATCTGCTTTCCTGCAATTTTGACGACTCACACATCCCCATTTTAACTGCTCAATGTTTGGAGCTATACTCCCAGCAGTCTGTGCCTGAAATTTGGGATTAGCCCCCTGAAAATGCACCGATTCTTTACTCCACCCTCACAATTTAGTTCCTTAAACCTAACTATGGTCATCTATCTGATGGGTTAAACCACACCTGATTAATAAATGTTGTAACCCTGCCATTTTAATTCACAAAATCATCAAAAAATACGTTGAATGCTTGCATGGCATCATCACTCAGACCTACAGGCAAGAAGCTGCTATTACAAGCCTGCTATTCTTAAATGAACAACAGCATACAATTATTTTTTAAAAAGCAAAGAATTCAATAAAAACACAATAGACACCATTCAGTTTATTACACTTGCATTTTAAAGAGCTTGAGCACACAAAAGAAATTTGGAAAGCAAATATCTAACCATGGATTGTTCTACCTTTGCTATTCTGTCAGAGCTTCAGAAACAATCTTTATTACCTGCTTCAGAAAATCACTTACAAAGAATGAAAGGCAGTGAAAGCTCTGCTTCAGAGACTGAAGGGTTAACAAGAATCAAATCCTTCAGTATGTCTGACAATTATCATCGTGTTTGTGAAAGTAAATCTCAAGTCTTAGAGGATTAACATAAAGTTTAGATCAATTTCAGGATACACAGACTTGAGTTCATGTCATACTGCCAACAGACAGGTGAAGCAATGCACAAATTCAGAGGCGGGTGTTAATACAAAGGGATGGAATGTGATTTCACTAAAGCTCACTTAGCTGAACGGTTTATGGAACTTGTCACAGCCTCTGAATCTAATAAAATTTTGGAAAACTATTTCTCGTCAAACCTAAGGCATGTACAATTTCCTCTGCTGTATGCAAGTTCAAAGCAACTGGAGAAGGACAGCAGCTTTTGCAAGACCTAAGGAGTGTAGGAGCATCAGAACAAGAATGATATCATGGAAGGGGAGGGGGAGAGGTTGAAAGGTCAATACAGACAGAGACAGTAGCACAAAGGGAACATGAAGGCTGGAGGGGGGCATCATTATTAGTCTTAGGTGGAGCCTGCAGCTCCCTCATGAGGACACAAAGCTGAAATGTTGTCATCTTTGCACTGTTACAGGAAGGTAGTCACACCTAAGTTACCGGACAAAGATAGCTGGGTGACTGTCAGGAGAGGGAAAGGGAATAGGCAGACAGTGCAGGGATCTTCTGTGGCTGTTCCCCTCAATAACAAGTATACCATTTTGGATAATGTTGGGAGTAGGAGACCTACCAGGGGAAAGCCATAGCGGCCAGGTTTCTGGTACTGAGCCTGGCTCTGTGGCTCAGAAGGAGAAAGTGAGGACTGAAGATGCTGGAGATCAGAGCTGAAAATGTGTTGCTGGAAAAGCGCAGCAGGTCAGGCAGCATCCAAGGAACAGGAGGATGCTGCCTGACCTGCTGTGCTTTTCCAGCAACACATGTTCAGCTCTGTGGCTCAGAAGGGAAGGGGTAAGAATAGGAGAATGATAGTGATAGGAGATTCTGTGGTCGTGAGTGAGATTCCCTGATGGTACGTTACCATCCAGGTGCCAGGGTCAGAGATGTCTCCGATCAAGTCTACAGAATTCTTAAGGGGGAAGGGGAGCAGCCTGAAGTTATTGTACACATCAGTACCAATCACATAGGTAGGGAAAGGTAAGAGGACCTGAAAAGTGAATATAGGGAGTTAGGTTGGAAGCTAGAAGACAGGACGAGCAGAGCACGTTGCTACTGATGACACATGCTAGTGAGACTAGGAATAGAGAACGAGTGCAGATGAACAAGAGCTGGTGTAGGAGGGAGGGTTCAGATATGTGGACCATTGGGATACTTTCTGGGGAAGGTGGGACCTGTAGAATAAGGACAGATTGCACCTGAACTGGAGGAACACCAATCTCCAGGGCAGGAGGTTTGCTAGAGCTCTTCAGGAGGGTTAAAACTAGATGAGCAATGGGTGGGAACCTGAGCTATGGATCAGATGATGGAGTAGGTAGTGAACAGCCAATACAGCATGCAGAGAGTCTGTGAGGCGGGATAAGCACTTGATAGGGCAAAGGTGCAGTCAGTGTGATGGGTTGAAGTGTGTCTATTTTAATACAAGAAGTATCAGGAATAAGGGTAACAAACTCAGAGCCTGGACTTGGGACTGTGATGTTGTGGCTATTATGGAGACTTGGATATCACAGGGGCAAGAATAGTTGTTGGTTCCAGGGTTAGTTGTTTCAAAAGGAATAGAGGGGAAGGGAAAAGAGATGGAGGAGTGGCATTGCTAATCAGGGATAGTATCACAACTGCAGAAAGGGAGATCGTTAAGGAGGGTTTGTCTACAGAGTCAGTATGGGTGGAAGTCAGAAACAGGAAAGGAGCAGTCACTTTTTAGGAGTTTTCTACAGGCCCTCCCACAATAGCAACAAAGAGACAGGAGCAGATTGGGAGGCAGATTTTGGAAATGTGCAGAAGTAACAGGGTTGTTGCCATGGGTGACTTTAACTTCCCTAATAATGATTGGAATCTACTTAGTTCAAATAGTTTGGATGGAGCAGTTTTTGCCAATCTATTGATAGGCCTTTTCAAGGGGAATCATATTGGATTTGGTGCTTGGCAATGAACCAGGCCAGGTGTCAGATCTCTCAGTGGGAGAGCATGTCAATGACAGTGATCACAACTCCATGACCTTTACTATACTCATGGAGAGCGCGAGGAGTAGACAGTATGGGAAAGTATTTAATTGGGGGAGGGGGAATTACAATGCTATTAGGCAGAAACTGGGGTGCCTAAATTCGGAACAGATGTTCTCAGGAAAATGCACAGCAGAAATGTGGAGGTTGTTTGGAGAGCACTTGCTGATAGTGCTGCACAGGTTTGTCCCACTGAGGCAAGGAAGGGATGGTAGGTTGAAAGAACCTTGGGTGACTAGGGATGTGGAACATCTAGTTAAGAAGAAGAATTCAAAGTTTGTGCGAAGATTTGTCGCTCGGGTGCTCGTTGTTGTGGTTCTGTTCGCCGAGCTGGAAGTTTTTGTTGCAAACGTTTTATCCCCTGGCTAGGCGACGTCATCAGTGCTTGGGAGCCTCCTGCGAAGTGCTTCTTTGATATTTCCTCCGGTGTTTATAGTGGTATCGGATTCCTGTGAGTGTGGCGTTGATGATCCAGTGTGTTTTTTCTATTTCCGTGTTTTTAATGATTACAAACGTGTCATCGACATATCGGACCCAGAGTTTGGGTTGAATTTGTGGTAGAACTGTTTGTTCTAACCTTTGCATAACTGCCTCTACTATGAGTCCCGAGATTGGTGATCCCATGGGTGTTCCGTTGATTTGTTCGTATATCTGGTTGTTGAATGTGAAGTGTGTTGTGAGGCACAAGTCCAGTAGTTTAAGTATGCCATCTTTGTTGATAGGTTCAGCGTCCTGTTTTCTGTTCTGTATGTCCAGTAGGTTGGCTATTGTTTCTCTGGCTAGGGTTTTGTCAATCGAAGTGAACAGCGCCGTCACGTCGAATTATATCATGGTTTCTTCATTACCACTATAAACACCGGAGGAAACATCAAAGAAGCGCTTCGCAGGAGGCTCCCAAGCACTGATGATGTCGCCTAGCCAGGGGACGAAACGTTTGCAACAAAAACTTCCAGCTCGGCGAACAGAACCACAACAATAAGAGGAAGAAGGAAGCTTACTTACGGTTGAGGAGGCAAGGATCAGACAGGGCTCTAGAGGATTACAAGTAGCCAGGAAGGAAATGAAGAATGGACTTAGGAAAGCTAGAAGGCAGCAGGAGAAAGCTTTTAGTGGGTAGAATTAAGGAAAACCCTAAGGCATTCTATACTTAAGTGAGGAACAAGAGGATGGCCAGAGTGAGGATAGAACTGATCAGGGATAGTGGAGGGAACTTGAGCCTGGAGTCGGAGGAGGTGGGGATGACCTTAATGAATACTTTGCTTCAGTATTCACTACTGAAAGGGACCTTGTCATTTCTGAGGACAGCATGAAACAGACTGATATGCTAGAACAGGTTGATGTTAGGAAGAGGAATTTGCTGAAAATTTTGAAAAACATACGGATAGATAAATCCCTGGGCCAGACGGGATATACCCAAGGTTACTACAGGAAGTGAGGGAAGAGATTGCTGTGCCTTTGATGATGGTCTTTGTATCCTCACTGTCCACTGGCGTAATGCCAGATGAGGGTGGCAAATGTTATTTCCTTCTTCAAGAAAGGGAATTGGGATAATCCTGGGATTTACAGACCAGTCAGTCTTACGTCAGTAGTGGGCAAAGTATTGGAGAGGATTCTGAGAGACAGGATTTATGATTACTTGGAAAACCATAGTTTGATTAGAGATAGTCAGCATGGCTTTGTGAAGGGCAGGTCATGCCCCACAAACCTCATTGAACTCTTTGAGAATGTGACAAAACACATTGGTGAAGGTTGAGCAGTGGATGTGGTGTATATGGATTTTAGCAATGGGTTTGCTAAGGTTTCCCATAGTAGGCTCATTCAGAAAGTAAGGAGGCATGTGATACAGGGAAACCAATCTGTCTGGATACAGAATTGGCTGACCCATAGAAGACATAGGGTGGTAGTAGATGGAAAGTAGTCAGCCTGGAGCTCAGCAACCAGTGGTGTTCCACAGGTATCTGTTCTGAGATCTCTGCTTGTTGTGATTTTTATAAATGATTTAGATGATGAAGTGGAAGGGTGGGTTGGTAAGTTTGCCGTTGACATGAAGGTTGATGGATTTGTGGATAGTGTGGAAGGCTGTTGTAGGTTGCAAAAAGACATTGACAGGATGCTCCTAGCTGGGCTGATGAGTGGCAGATGGATTTCAACCTGGAAAAGTGTGAAGTCATTCACTTTGGAAGGTCAAATTTGAATGCAGATTACAGGGTTAAAGACAGGATTCTTGGCAGTGTGGAGGAATAGAGGGATCTTGGGGTCTATGTCCATAGATCCCTCAAAGTTGTCAGCCAAGTTGATAGGGTTTTCAAGGAGGTGTGTGTTGGCTTTCATTAGCAGGGGGATTGAATTTAAAAACTGCCAGGTTATGCTGCAGCTCTACAGAGTCCCGGTTAGACCACATTTGGATTATTGTGTTCAGTTCTGGTCACCTCATTATAGGAAGGATGTAGAAGCTTTATAGAGGGTGCCGAAGAGATTTACCAGGATACTGCGTGGGCTGGAGGGCATGTCATATGAAGAAAGGTTGAAGAAGCTAGGGCTTTTCTCATTGGAGTGAAGAAGAATGAGAGGTGACTTGATATAGGTGTACAAGATGATGAGAGGCATAGATAGAGTGAATAGCCAAAGATTTTTTCCCAGTACAGAAATATCTATCACAAGGGTGTATAATTATCAGGTAACTAGAGGAAGGTTTAGGGGAGATGTCAGAGGTTGGTTCTTTACACAGAGAGTGGTGGGTGCGTGGAATGTACTGCCAGCAGTGCTAGTAGAGTCAGATACATTAGGGGTGTTTAAGTGACTCTCGTATAGGAACATGGAAAATAGTACAAGGAAGGGTATGTAGGTTAGTCTGAACATAGAGTAGGATAAAAGGCCGGCACAACATCGAGGGCCGAAGGGCCTGTACTGTGCTGTACTGTTCTATGTTTATGTTCTGTATTCTTTGCACCGACCGTAACTGCACAATAAAGAGGTAAAATAACTACCACCAGATGTGGCATGGGCCGAGTAAGTGATTACCTTTCTCTTCAGGGGTAGTGTATGATGATTTCAATCCATGGCTCTGCTTGGAGCAATTGCATTAATCATGGCACTTATCTGCCATCAAATTGAAATCCATTGAAAGGTCACTTTTGGCAATCATGATCTTTGCAAAACACAGCAATTACAACTGTTATTTATTTTGTATCAATATATCCTCTGTCATGTCAGTTTTGCAAAACTATGCAGACCCATGTTTAAAAGTGTCTCCTGGCTTGACTATTTCTGCATCACTTTTCATACTTGACATTGGAAGAAAATGCTTCTGAGCTGCTGCATTCCACAGCTATCTGTAACTATGTGATGCCAAGTTCTATGATGTTGAAGGATGACATTTATTTTTGGAAGGAGGCTATGACTGTGGATAAGTGACTGCATTTAATTCACCCAATATAGCCCTTGCACTTGGTTGTATAGCATATCTCTGCATAAGATTATAGAGTTCAGAGCTCTTTATCTGGGTGTGAGATTGGACTCATTGTGAAGGCAAAGTCTACATGAATGATGTGTGAGGCCATAAAATGTTGTTTCATTGTGATTGATGTGGGTAATCTGGAGTACCATTACTGTTCGATTTCCTACATACCCTCTAGCTTCTCAGATCAATCATCTGGAATAGGATCGGTGCTTGGAGGATTCTTTGGAGAAATGCTGAACATTTGACATCAGTGTCAAAGAAGACAGCAGTTGGACCATTATTGGCATGCTCAGCAACAACAGGAACCTCCAGCAGCTTCCAGAGATAAAACCAGGAGCTGAATATCCCACAAGGAGGTGGAGGAGGATGACCAGATCCTGAACCTGCTGGCTTCACTGTCATTATCTACAGCTGTCAGAAACACAATGTAGGAAGGCTACCCTGGACCATCACCACCAATCTTCTTGTGCAGGACATACATTTGGAACAAATAGGTGGCCATCCCATCCTGGTGCCCATCCATGTCACAGCTATCCTAAAGGCTTATGCCAGTGGATCAAACAAGGAGCAGCAGTAGACTGTGTCTCATCACCCAATCCTTAGGCCATCAATGTATCCAGGTATCTTCTCCAGTTTGTAACCTTCCCTAGTGACAAGGAGAGTCAAATAACATAGAGAGTGAGACTTTCCACCATCACTGGCTTTGCAAGAGCATTATAAACTGCACCTATAGTTCTCCGAGAGCACCCTACTACTAATTTGCAGAGTTTATCAACAGTAACAGCTTCCACTCCAACAATGTCCTGCTTATCTGTAACCATCGCTGCCAGATTTTGTAGGTGCATACACTTTCTTACACTCACAACCCCCAACCCAGACAGACACATACACAGACAGACAAAGACCCGCATGCACACATATATTTTGTGGGTGAATTTGTACTTGTTACATTGTACTTTGCTCAAAAACTGCATGAATTCATGTAAAACTCCGTTATCTCATTTTTTAGATTAGAATCAATCTAAACATCATGGCATAGACAGAGAACACAGAGGGCCAACACCTTCAACATATTGTCTAGCTATCACCATTGTTAACAGCTAACCTGAGAATGCAACTCTTAAAAAAAAGTTTTGTGATTTACACATGAAAGAAGTGAAACTATGATGGTATTCAAACAGATGAAAGACTTAACAATCAATTTTTCAATGAATAATTTCAGTTACATCACATTGTAAATTTTTGCTATAAATTCTGTGTGTTAGGATTGAGCCCTCCACTATCACTTGATGAAGGAGCGATGCTCTGAAAGCTACTGTGCTTCCAATTAAACCTATTGGACTATAACCTGGTGTTGTGTGATTTTTAGCTTTGATGGTAAGCAGCCTCTGGTCAATGCAGTGGACCTGTTTGTTTCTGCACTCGTTGAAATTTTCTATTGCTGAACAAACATGTTGCTATCAATATGGTTGTATGTGTGGTTTCTTCAGCTGATCCCACAAGGGGTGCGATCCAAAGCCTTTGAAAATTCAGTCGATCAATTTCTGTCTCAAACCTGCTCGATGATTGAGCTTCCACAACCCTCTTGAGTAGAGAGTTTGAAATATTCACCAACCTCTAAGTGAAGAAATTCATCCTTATCTCAATGCTAAATGTCTTGGCCCTTATCCAGAGATAATGTCCCCTAGTTCTAGTGTGACCAGCAAGAGGAAACCTCATATCTACATCCACCCTTTCATAGCTGTAAATTTCAAAGAGGTCACCCCTCATTCTTCAAAACCGTAGGAGATATAGATACTGTCTCCTCAATTTCTCCTCACAATCCTGCTATCGCACAGGTTGATGTGGTGAACATCCACTGGTCTACCTCTATGGTGAATACATCCTCACACAAGGAGTCTAAAAATGTACCATATTCCAGGAGAGGTCTCACCAAGGCTCTATAAAACTGCAGTAAGTCATCTTAACTTTGGTCCTCAGATCCTTTTGAAATGAATGCTAACATATTAATTATTTTCCTGATTGCTTGCTTCATCTGAATGCAAGATGTTGTGACTCATGAGCAGGAACAGTTAGATCTCTTTGGACCCCAAAACTTCCCAATCTCTCGCCAATTAAAAAATATTCTGTCTTTCTGCTTTTTCTACACTTGCTCCCATTATATTCCAAATGCCTTAATCTAGCTCGTTCACTTTAAATGTTCAAGATCTCTTGATGCCTCCTTGCATACTCTATGCAACTTATACTTGTAGTTAGTTTGGTGTAATCAGTGAATTTGGAAATATTACAATTGATCCCCAAATCCAAATCAAAAAAATTTATATAGATTGTGAGCAGCTATGGATTGATACTTTTGTGGTATCTGGCTAGTAATAGCTTGTTATAAAGTCATGGAGTCAAAGAGATACACAGTACGGAAACAGACCTTTTGGTCCAACCAGCCCATGCTGAACATAATCCCATATCGAACTAGTCCCACCTGTCCAATCTTGGCTCATGTCCCACTATTCATGTACTTCTCAAAATGTCTTTTAAACATTGTAACTGTGCCCACATCCACCACTTCCTCTGGAAGTTCATTCCATGCACTGTCATCCTGTGAATGATCCATTTATTCCTATTCTCTGCTTTCTGTCTGTTAACCAATGCACAAACCACACTCGTATAAATCCACCAGACTTATATGATCTAATTCTACTTACTAACCTCCTGCGTGAGACTTTATCAAAACCTTCAGAAAATCCAAATGCCAAACACTTATGCCCTTTTGTCAATGCTACAAATACTATCTTCATAAAACTCTAACACCTTTGTCAAACATGAATTCCCTTTCATAAATCCATGTTGATTCTGCCCAATATTCCCATTATTTTCTAAATGTTCACTTTACACATCCTCTATAATAGATTTGAACTTTTTTTTTAACCACTGGCATCATTCCAACAGGTCTTTAATTCACTTCTCTCTCCCCCTCTCTCTGCCTCCCTTCTTAAATTGTGGAGTTGTGTGTGCCACTTTCTAGTCACCAGGAATCCTTTTAGAATTTATAGAATTACACAAGATAACCACTATCACTCTTGAATAATCTGGGTTGAAATTTGCCTGGTCCTGAAGATTTATCAAGCCTTAATCAGGTTACTTTTACCTCTTTGCTGCTATTAATTTATCTTTGCTCTTCGATTGGACAAGTCCCTTGGTTGTCTAGAATTTCAGAAGATTTTCTGCACCTTCTTCTATGAGGTCAGACACCAAATGCCTGTTCAGCTTCACTGCCATTTCCCTATTATCCATGATAAGTTCTCCCTTCCCAACCTACTGGCCCACATTGATCCTTGCTAATCTTTCTCCTTTTACATCTTGATAGCAACCTTTACAGTCCATCTTTATATTCCTCACTAGCTTGCATTCACATTCTCTTTTTCCATTCCTTATCAGTTTCTTGATTGTCCTTTATTCGATCATAAATTCCTCCCAGTCTTCAGACTTACCATGACTCTGAATCTACTCTGGGACAATGATTGCACTAGATTGGTATTTAAAAAATTCTCATTACTTTTAAATCCCTTGATTTCCTCCCTGCTGCCAACCTCTGTAATCTCATTCAGCCTTATAATTCTCCAAGATATCCACATTCTGCCATGTCCTTCCTCACAGAACCTCAATTTTCACTGTCTTATGGATGAAACCTAAATCCTTACCAATGTTTGTCTTTCAATCAATATCATTAAAATATATAATCCGTCCATTATCCCATTAATTGTTGCATGTGGAAGCCTCTGAATATTTCACTTGACTGCTGTATTTCCATCAATGCTATAGAGATGATACAGTACTTCAAAATTAGTCCATTGGCTGTAAAATAATTTCAAACATCCTGACAATGTGAAAGCCACTGCCATAAGTCTTTCTGTCTAGCCTAAAGACTTCACTAATTTACTCCAGTTTACATTACAATAGACAATAGACAATTGGTGCAGGAGTAGGCCATTCAGCCCTTCGAGCCTGCACCACCATTCAATATAATCATGGCTGATCATTCCTAATCAGTATCCTGTTCCTGCCTTATCTCCATAACCCTTAATTCCACTATCTTTGAGAGCTCTATCCAACTCTTTCTTAAATGAATCCAGAGAGTGGGCCTCCACTGCCCTCTGGGGCAGAGCATTCCACACAGCCACCACTCTCTGGGTGAAGAAGTTTCTCCTGAGCTCTGTCCTAAATGGTCTACCCCGTATTTTTAAGCTGTGTCCTCTGGTTCGGCACTCACTCATCAGTGGAAATATGTTTCCTACTTCCAGAGTGTCCAGTCCTTTCATAATCTTATACATCTCAATCAGATCCCCTCTCAATCTTCAAAACTCAAGGGTATACAAGCCCAGTCGCTTCAGTCTTTCAGTGTAAGGTAATCCTGCCATTCCAGGAATTGACCTCGTGAACCTACGCTGCACTCCCTCAATAGCCAGAATGTCTTTTCTCAAATTTGGAGACCAGAACTGCACACAGTACTCCAGGTGTGGTCTCACCAGGGCCCTGTACAGCTGCAGAAGAACCTCTTTGCTTCTATACTCAATTCCTCTTGTTATGAAGGCCAGCATGCTATTAGCCTTCTTCACTACCTTCTTCCTTCTTCATTACACTGTGAGGCCACAACATACTCCCTCAGAAGTGACAGCGTTGCCCCCAAACCAATTTGTCGAGTTGAAATGGATAATTTACGCTAGAAAGGACTTGGAATCAGTGTGGAAACTCTTATCGGTTAACAGCTCAGCCATAGAGTTTTGCATGTACGGAATTTGGGTGCAAAGTTCAGGTTAGATACACAACCCACTCATTTTTCCATTCATAAAGGAGTTTATTCTTGCAGGGACCTTTGTTCTGCAGCAGAATGTAATCATAATATTTAAACAGTAATTTAAATGAAAGAAGAAAGAAGCATAGAGGGTGTAGGCCATTCAGCCCTTGAGTCTGTACCAGCATTCAACTAAGTTATGTGTTTCGTAGCTCCATCGATCTGCTTTGGTTGCGTTTCATTTATAGTGTTAGCTAGCAACAAATGATCAACTCTAGATTTAAAATTTTAATTACATTAGAAGCAAGAATGTTTTCTGGGAGAGAATATCACACTTTGACCACATTTTTGTGAGAAGTTTTTTCCATTTGTCTCCTGATTGGCCCGGTTCTGAATTTGAGTTTAAGTCTCCTTATCCCTGATCCTATCACTAGTGATTTAAAATCCTCTCTATCACACTTAGGAATTCCTTTCCAGTCCTAAAAAGTGACCCTCCATTTTGTTTTGCATTCCAGGCGACACAATCCTAGATTTTCCAGCTCTGGCTTTAATAGCTAGATGAGGATCTTGCTAATAAGCGACAAAGACCTTACTCCATGTTTTTGTATCCAATTACAAGCTAACCCTGTCTTGTTTCTACATGTTCCCTGATACTCCCAGGTGAGAAACTAGGTGGCACCAATTCTTGACATTGAACTCTGGGCATTTATCTGGTGGATGACCCTCACCTGTTGTTTGCCCAGTCCTCCCTGTTCACCTTCATTCACCAACATCACCGGGCACACTTTATCGGTAGTCACCTCTCCTCCCTTCAGCTATACAAATTGGAATTGTCCAGACATCAGCTAAATGTGCCTCAGAGGTCCATGCACGGCAACAAGTTCTGGAACTGGGGTTCAATGCCATGACTGGCATGCTGATACTGATTGCTATTTGGAGTATCTTGAAGTAGATTCACACGTACACAGCTTCGAGAGTGCAATGCCCTCCACGTCATCATGGGCAATCCCAGACTAATTCAGAAGACACTGCAGCCCTTTACGCCTGCACTTGAAAGCTCACCAACACCTTACATTGCAAAGCTCCTCCCAAGTTACTCCCTGTGCACACCCATCTCATGCATCTGAACAGGATGCCTCTCAGCTTGCTTTGTCAGTGCTCCCTTGATGGTCTGCAGGAAAGCAGGTTGCCCCTTCTTTCCACAGCCCTGCCCACCAAGACCTCCAGCTGCCTTTGTTCAAAGTGGAACACCAGCTTCCTTTCCACAGACACCTCCTCCACAAAAATGGTCAAGCCGCAGACTTTGAATCTCAACAACATAAAAATCGAAAGCACCGTGGAAGCTGTAAATCAGAAACAAGATCAGAAATTGCTAGAAAAGCTCAGCAGGTCTGGCAGCATCTGGGGAGAAAAATCAGAGTTCACGATTCTGGGGAACTGGGGAAGGGACCACAAGACCTGTCATGTCAACTCTGATTTCTCTCCACAATGCTGCCAGATCTGCTGAGCTTTTCCAGCAATTTCTGTTTGATTTTGAATCTCAACTCTTTGCTTGCAGCATTTGGACTAGTGTACAGCCTGAATTTAAATACAGCACCCATGCGGCATGGTGGTTTAGTGACTCAGTGGTTAGCATTGCTGCCTCAGAGCACCAAGGGCACAGGTTCAATCCCAGCCTTGGCAGACTGTCTGTGTGGAGTTTGCACATTCTCCCTGCATCTGCGTGGGCTTCCTCTAGGTGCTCCGGTTTCTTCCCACAATCCAAGGATGTGCAGGTCTGGTGGATTGGCCATGCTAAATTGCCCATAGCATTCAGGGATGTATAGATTAGATGCATCATTTAGAGGAAATGTAGATTAAAGGGTAGGAGAATGGGTTTGGGTGGAATACTCTTCAGAGGGTCAATGTTGGCTTGTTAGGCCAAATGGCCTGTTTCCACACTGTAGGGGTGCTATGATTCCATGGAAACTGGACTTCCCAGAAGTGGCAAGTAATTTTGTCAATGTCACCACATAATTCAGCAAGAAGAGCACCATGGGGCCCAGATGCACAAATAACAAGGTGAGCTGGAGAAGATTAAATGTTGTCATGGCCTATTAGGAGTAACCCTCCATGGAATTCACCAAAAATGACACTTAGCCAAAATATGAGAAGATTCGGTCCTGTGTATCTGTGTACCCAATGTCTGTGTGTAACAGGGAGTTCTGATAAATATCCTGTTGGACCTTTCAACACCACATTACTCAAGTCTAATTCTTATATTATGGGTGATAACATAAGCATTAGGGTCAAACACACTGCTGGAGGCAGAAGAGGCATCATGGCATGTAACAGTGTTCATTTATAAAGAAGACCTCAATGTCTTGACAGCAGATATTTTGAAAACCTAATTGAAGGGACAATAGCCCTGGCCATCAACAAATTCAAACATTCAGCATTATCAGATTTTTTTAATTACAGAAGACAGCTAATTTCTTTCCCATTAAAGTCAAACTGATTTCAAACAATAAGAAATTTTTTAATGAACGAGTTGCAAATACAAGCAACCCTGAAAATTATAGACTTGTTTTGAGGCAGTAAACACTAAATTTTGCTATCACTCTCTTGAAAAATAAAACAAATTGACAGCTTTTTGACCTGATTCCTTTTTTTTCAGAAATTACACTTTAATAATTCACACAGCACAGCTACAAAGCCTTCCAGGAAGAAAGACAACAAAAAATATAGAGAAAAACAGGCTTCTGCACTGAAAAAGGCTTACCTCTGTCTAAAGGTCGGTTGGTTTCACCAACATTCCTCCAAATTGGCACAAAAATACAAGGAAGCCCATGTGAGGTCATCATTCCTTATTTGGCATGAGCACCATCTAGTGTCTGAAACCTGCAACTACACAGATGCAATTGTGAACCTACAAGAGTCAGCCCAGTGGTTTTCAAAGGATAAAGGATCTGGAAGAACAAGCAATAGGCCAAGCCACACCGCAGACCAAAACACAGATGACCAACAAGATAGCACAACACTACAAAACTGGCAGTAAACAAAGTCTTATGAAGGTGTACAAATGTCAATACATCAATGAAATACAGAATCAGCTGAGCAAAAAATAAATTTCAGAATATGAGCAAGCTTTCTCTATTGTTAACATCACACACTGTGTCAATGTAAGATGGTTGGAAGCTTGAATGCATATTAACATCATACATACTGAAAAGACTGGTCGAGACACCTTAAAAGCTAAAATCAACAGAGGAGCTGGTGCCAACATTGCCATTGTACATCCTGAAAGATTTGTACATCAGCAAATGACACTCCATGGAACAATCTAAGAGAGCTCTTCCAACAATGGACAACATATTACCACTTCTATGCATTGTCACAATCACACTGTAATGCCAATACAGAGGCTCATTTTCACTTCCCGAAATCTACTATCCGGTTGATGGACCAACAGTGCCAGAATTACCCAATATGCATAGATCTCGGTGTAGGCACTATTCATAGAATTCAAACCAGACTCATTGTGTGGGGACAGACCATTCATAACACATTCAGATCAGTTGAAATTGAAGATCTCCATAGTGCTGATCTGTACACTTTGGCCAGACCCAGTATGAACAGTTACAATCAGAAATGGCATGGTTGGCGGCACAGTGGCACAGTGGTTAGCACTGCTGCCTCACAGCACCAGAGACCCGGGTTCAATTCCCGCCTCAGGTGACTAACTGTGTGGAGTTTGCACATTCTCCCCATGTCTGCGTGGGTTTCCTCCGGGTGCTCCGGTTTCCTCCCACAATCCAAAGATGTGCAGGTCAGGTGAATTGGCCATGCTAGTGTTAGATTAGGGGTATGGGTGGGTTGCGGGTCGGTATGGACTTGTTGGGCCGAAGAGCCTGTTTCCACACTGTAATGTAATGTAATCTAAAAATGTAATCTAAACTGCCAAAGAGGAGCAATTGTAAGAGTTCCAAAAGTTCAGGGAAAGCATATCAATAGTAATGAAGTGCCTGAGAACATTGGTTTATTTTGGACATATATGCATAAACTAAGAAAATGATGACAAGTCATTTCAAGAGCAAATTAATCTTAATACTGAAAGTACTATGCCCAAATGATTTGTCAAAGTTAACCAGAGATAGATGGGTGCACAAAATGGCTAGCACCAGATTACATGTACTGGCCAGAGACTAATCAGGATATTCAACAACTCATGAATTCATATGAGTCCTGCCAAATGTATCAAGCCCAACAGTCTCCAGCACAACACAAGTTCCACTAATCCCTGAATAGAGGTGACAGAGACCTAGCACAGTGCACAGGGATGATTCCATCCCTGTTACAGATTACCCCTCCAAATTTTTCAGTGCTTGACAGTTGACAACTGAGTAACATAACAAGCACGAAGGTATTTTCCATCTTGGTGCTGCATTGTGAAGAAACAAGAACTAGCTTAGACCAAAGTATGACCGACTAACCTTGAACCAAGATAGTGAGGAGAAAATCTCTGACAATGATGACTCTGTAATGATGAGAAAGTGAGGACTGCAGATGCTGGAGATCAAAGCTGAAAATGTGTTGCTGGAAAAGTGCAGCAGGTCAGGCAGCATCCAGGGAACAGGAGAATCGACGTTTCGGGCATAAACCTGACCTGCTGCGCTTTTCCAGCAACACATTATCTGACTCTGTAATGATATTGAGTGATGGAAAACAGCAGCGAAACAAGCAAGTTATCAAGCAAGAGCAACATAGAATAACCGTAACTCTCCACACAGGTATATAATCACCAGATCATGGTGGGTTTGAAATGTTAGTTTTGTATGCTTTGTTTTTACCTATTTATCTAATAGAGTCATAGAGATGTACAGCATGGAAAGATCCTTCGGTCCAACCTGTCCATGCCGACCATATATCCCAACCCAATCTAGTCCCACCTGCCAGCACCTGGCCCATATCCCTCCAAACCCTTCCTATTCATATACCCATCCAAATGCCTCTTAAATGTTGCAATTGTACCAGCCTTCACCACATCCTCTGGCAGCTCATTCCATACACATACCACCCTCTGTGCGAAAAAGTTGCCCCTTAGGTCTCTTTTATATCGTTCCCCTCTCACCCTAAACCTATGCCCTCTAGTTCTGAACTCCCCGACCCCAGGGAAAAGACTTTGTCTATTTATCCTATCCATGCCCCTCATAATTTTGTAAACCTCTATAAGGTCACCCCTCAGCCTCTGACGCTCCAGGGAAAACAGCCCCAGCCTGTTCAGTCTCTCCCTATAGCTCAAATCCTCCAACCCTGGCAACATCCTTGTAAATCTTTTCTGTACCCTTTCAAGTTTCACAACATCTTTCCGATAGGAAGAAGACCAGAATTGCACACAATATTCCAACAGTGGCCTAACCAACGTCCTGTACAGCCGCAACATGACCTCCCAACTCCTGTACTCAATACTCTGATCAATAAAGGAAAGCATACCAAACGCCTTCTTCACTATCCTATCTACCTGCAACTCCACTTTCAAGGAGGTATGAACCTGCACTCCAAGATCTCTTTGTTCAGCAACACTCCCTAGGACCTTACCATTCAGTGTATAAGTCCTGCTAAGATTTGCTTTCCCAAAATGCAGCACCTTGCATTTATCTGAATTAAACCCCATTGGCCCATCTGATCCAGATCCTGCTGTAATCTGAGGTAACCTTCTTTGCTGTACACTACGCCTCCAATTTTGGTGTCATCTGCAAACTTACTAACTGTACCTCTTATGCTCGCATCCAAATCATTTATGTAAATGACAAAAAGTAGAGGACCCAGCACCAATTCTTGTGGCACTCCACTGGTCACAGGCCTCCAGTCTGAAAACCAATCCTCCACCACCACCCTCTGTCTTCTATCTTTGAGCCAGTTCTGTATCCAAATGGCTAGTTCTCCCCGTATTCCATGAGATCTAACCTTGCTAATCAGTCTCCCATGGGGTACCTTGTCGAACGCCTTACTGAAGTCCATATAGATCACATCTACTGCTCTGCCCTCGTCAATCTTCTTTGTTACTTCTTCAAAAAACTCAATCAAGTTTGTGAGACATGATTTCCCACACACAAAGCCATGTTGACTATCCCTAATCAGTCCTTGTCTTTCCAAATACATGTACATCCTGTCCCTCAGGATTCCTTCCAACAACTTGCCCACCACTGAGATCAGGCTCACCTGTCTATAGTTCCCTGGCTTGTCTTTTCTGCCCTTCTTAAACAGTGGAACTACGTTTGCCAATCTCCAGTCTTCTGGCAACTCACCTGTGACTATCGATGATACAAACATCTCGGAAAAAGGCCCAGCAATCACTTCTCTAGCTTCCCACAGAGTTCTCGGGCAACCTGATCAGGTCCTGGGGATTTATCCACGTTTAACCATTTCAAGACATCCAGCACTTCCTCCTCTGTAACCTGAACATTTTGCAAGATGTTACCATCTATTTCCCTACATTCTATACCTTCCATATCCTTTTCCACAGTAAAAACTGATGCAAAATATTCATTTAGTATCTCCCCCATATTCTGTGATTCCACACAAAGGCCTCCTTGCTGATCTTTGAGGGGCCTATTCTCTCCCTAGTTACACTTTTGTCCTTAATGTATTTGTAAAAACCCTTTGCATTCTCCTTAATTCTATTTGCCAAAGCTATCTCATGTCCCCGTTTTGCCCTCCTGATTTCTCTCTTAAGTATACCCCTACTTCCTTTGTACTCTTCTAAGGATTCACTCGATCTATCCTGTCTATACCTGACATATGCTTCCTTTTTTTTCTTAACCAAACCCTCAATTTTTTTAGTCATCCAGCATTCCCTATACCTACCAGCCTTTCCTTTCATCCTAACATGAATATACTTTCTCTGGATTCTTGTTATTTCATTTGTGAAGGCTTCCCATTTTCCAGCCGTCTTTTTACCTGAGAACATCTGCCTCCAATCAGCTTTCAAAAATTCTTGACTAATACCGTCAAAATTGGCCTTCCTCCAATTTAGAACTTCAACTTTTAGATCTGGTCTATCCTTTTCCATCACTATTTTAAATCTAATAGAATTATGGTCACTGGTCCCAAAGTGCTCCCCCACTGACATCTCAGTCACCTACCCTCCCTTATTTCCCAAGAGTTGCACCTTCTCTAGTAGGTACATCCACATACTGAATCAGAAAATTGTCTTGTATGCACTTAAAAAATTCCTCTCCATCTAAACCTTTAACACTATGGCAGTCCCAGTCGATGTTTGGAAAGTTAAAATCCCCTACCGTAACTACCCAATTATTCTTACAGATAGCTGAGATCTCCTTACAAGTTTGTTTCTCACTTTCCCTCTAACTATTAGGGTGTCTATAATACAATCCCAATAAGGTGATCATCCCTTTCTTATTTCTCAGTTCCACCCAATAACTTCCCTGGATGTATTTCCGGGAATATCCTCCCTCAGCACAGCTGTAATGCTATCCCTTATCAAAAATGCCACACCCCCTCATCTCTTGCCTCCCTTTCTATCCTTCCTGTAGCATTTGTATCCTGGAACATTAAGCTGCCAGTCCTGTCCATCTCTGAGCCATGTTTCTGTAATTGCTATGATATCCTAGTCCCATGTTCCTAACCATGCCCTGAGTTCATCTGCCTTCCCTGTTAGGCTCCTTGCATTGAAATAAATGCAGTTCAATTTATTAGTCCTACTTTGTTCCTGCCTGCCCTGACTGTTTGACTCACTTCTGTTCTCAACTGTACCAGTCTCAGATTGATCTCTTTCCTCACCATCTCCCTGGGTCCCACCCCCCCCCACCTTACTAGTTTAAATCCTCCCAAGCAGTTCTAGCAAATTTCCCTGCCAGTATATTAGTCCCCTTGCAATCCGTCCTTCTTGTACAGGTCACATCTACCCCAAAAGAGATTCCAATGATCCAAAAATGTGAATGCTTCTCCCATACACCAGCTCCTCAGCCATGCATTCGTCTGCTCTATCCTCCTATTCCTGCCCTCACTAGCTTGTAGCACTGGGAGTAATCCAGATATTACTACCCTTGAGGACCTCCTTTTTAAATTTCTGCCTAACTCTCTGTAATCTCCCTTCAGAATCTCAACCTTTTCCCTTCCTATATCATTGGTTCCAATGTGGACAATGACCTGTTGCTGGCCCCTCTCCCTCAGGAGAACATTATGCACCATCTCTGAGACATCCTTGATCCTGGCATCAGGGAAACAACACACCATTCTGCTTTTTCTCTGCTGGCCACAGAAATGTCTGTCTGTACCTCTGACTACAGAATCCCCTAACACAATTGATGTCTTGGAAGCTGACATACCCCTCGTTGCATTAGAGCCAGTCTCAATACCAGAAACTTGGCTGTTCATGCTAAGTTGCCCTGAGAATCCATCACCCCCTACATTTTCCAAAACAGCATACCTGTTTGAAATGGGTATATCCACAAAAGACTCCTGCCTTAGGTGCCTACCTCTCTTACCCTTCCTGGAGTTAACCCATCTATGTGACTGTATCTGAGACTTTCCCCCCTTCCTATAACTGCCATCCATCACATACTGTTGCTGTTGCAAATTCCTCGTTGCTTCTATCTGTCTCTCCAACCAATCCACTCGATCTGATAAGATTCGCATCCAACAGCATTAATGGCAGATATAATCCGCAGTAACCCTTAAACTCTCTTTAAACTCCCACATCTGACAAGAAGTACATATCACTGCAAAGGCCATTTTTGCCCCCTCACAATCTACAGACCCAGAAAATAACACCGTCTTATTCCTCTACAAACACTGCCCCAGGTTAAATTAATAGTTATGGCTTATATTTTAAGTTTAATCAAGAGACTTACCTCCAAAAACATATAATCAAGAAAGAACCCACTGTCCTCACTCATACAGCCTTTCTCTTGGACAGACTTAAAACAACAATTAACTTATCTGATTCTGTGCTGTGAACTTCGCCCAAACCGGTTCCTCCAAGATTAGTTGTGAATTTCACTGTTTGTTAATTTTCCCAGATGCACTCCGATGTCCAGCGACACATGAATTCAAAAATGATTAAATTAATGACACATACTTATCTACACTCATGTATATTTATTTAGAATAATTTTTAATTGTTGTAAAAAGGGGAATAGTTTATTATGTTTATAGTCAGTATGTGAGAGTATCTTTAAGAGACACGCTCATGGCATTGACACTACACCTTCGCATATAACCAGAGGTTATAAAGGTCTCAGACTCCATGTCAACTTGGGCCACTTGAAGCATGGAATGGTGATGGACCCATTATTCTATTTGAAGACAAACAACTACTTACTTGCCCAGACATTAAAATGCCTGTGAATGTAATTTTGTATGCATTAGTGAGCTGCTCTATTCCTGCTTATGCACAAAGTGTCGATTTTCCTGCTCCTCAGATGCTGCCTGACCTGCTGTGCTTTTCCAGCACCACTCTGATCTAAAAGCTGCAATAAATGTCTGTTGGATCTTTCAATATCATGTTACCAAATCTGGTTTTTATATTACAATAGCTAACTTAACTGTAACCCCATCAGGCAAAACTACCCACTGGAGGAAAAATGCCCAGCAGAGGTGTTTATTGTCAGAAATCATGGACATTGCATTCTGTAGTGAACATATTATGGTTAAAGAAGAGAAGACATCTTTGGAATAAAATGAAAATAGAACGTAACATGAAACAGAGACTGCACAGCAGTGAGCATATTACAATTAAGTCGACTGTCTGAGCATGCTGATACTTAGACAAGAGCTTCAGATAACTTCCTGCATTATAAAGACACGTAGGTATTGTTAAACATATGGAGTGCAGCATGGAATTTGTACACCACTGATAGTTTAATTTCAGTAGTTACATCCTTGCTAACATTTTTCTGCAGTTTTATTCTTTTTACTTTTGACAGCATCAAAGGGCCCCAATTAACCAGCACCTTAAGAATCACATTCCAATTTATAATCCACATTAAGATACTTGCACATCCAATGTTTTTCAAACCAAATCCGAACAACAGCTGCTGTCACTATCATGCCATTCTGAGAACAACAATTAACACCAGTTTTAATTAACACTTGATGGTCCCTAATTGCTTTCCAACTTACAAATTGTTTCATTCCATGAAAAGCATATTTGCTTTAAATCGAATTGATATTTTAAAACAGCGGCCAAATGGGATGAAGTAAAGATATCATCTGTTCAGAGTAACATCCTCATGTAGATAAACAAAAAAGACTCACATTTATACTGCATCTATCACAACCTCAAGAAACCCCATTCTTCTGTTTCTGTTAAAGAGCAGATTCTATTCATAAAATTCTTCAATCTGCTCAAAACAATTCAAACTTGACAGCATGTAAGGTTCAATGAGATTTCTTTCTAGATTTCACATGGAGTTCTGAAGTGTTTCACCACACTTCCAGGTTACAGTTACAATTCACGTGTACATTTCATATCAACCCCCTCAGATGCATACAGCCAAATGGTTTACACTGGGACAGTGAAGTATGGAGAGAGGACCCATAATGTTTCCCACAGAGTCTCTGTAGCAGCTGCTCCAAGTTTCAGTATATAAAATTCTGGTCCTGGAATTTTAGATTATGTCACACTCATGTCCCATAATGGTATGAAAGACCAACCGCTTTCTGACAGACCAAACAGCGTCTCTCCCCAAATTGATGAGAAGCAGTGGCTGAAGTTTGTCTCAGTCTGCACGACCTCTGGAAAAGTCCAGAGATCACAGATCAGACTTACATTTCCCAAAAATATACTTTCATCATAATTGTCTGCAGAATATATTTCATAGTGGTTCAAATACGACATTTCCTGAAATAGAAGACAGTTCAATTTCAGGCATTACAATACTTTATGTTCAAGTAATTATATTCTTCAGTAAAGTGACTGTTGCAATTTATTAAACAAGGCAGTCTCTCACACTACAGTGACCATGGCCAAGTTTCGTTGATGATGGCTAAGGGATAATTATTGCTCAGGGCACTTTCCACTTCATCTTTGAAATAATGTCTTGGAAACTTTTCCAGTTTAATACTTCATCTGGAAGATGACACCTGTTGAACAGTGCAGCACTCCTACAGTGCTACAATGTTGTGAGATGAAAGAGATAGCCACTGAGTGATGGCTGACTAACGTATACTAAATGCTGGTACATGAAGGGCAGTTGTTCATGGGATGCTTGGTTACCCAGTGAATGTGCAGCAAGCCGCAAATTCGAAGGATTGCTCAATTAGTTAAGAAGGCAATTGGGAAGAGGAGAATGGACAACTGAAAATCTAGGAAGGATTCCTGACTCAATATGCAGATAAGCCAACCAGAGGGGCGGCCATATTGGATTTGATGCTTGGAAACGAACCAGGTCAGGTGTCAGATCTCTCACTGGGAGAGCATTTCGGTGATAGTGATCACAACTCCCTGACCTTTACTATAGTCATGGGGAGGAATAAGAGCAGACGGTATGGGGAGGTATTTAATTGGGAGAGGAGGAGCTGTGGAGCATAAATTGAGAACAGATATTCTCAGGGAAATGCACAACAGAAATGTGGAGGCTGTTTATGGAGCACTTGCTGCGAGTGCTGGGTAGGTTTGTCTTACTGAGGCTAGGAAGGGATGGTAGGGTGAAGGAACCTTGGTTGACAAGGGATGTAGAACATCTAGTCAAGAGGAAGAAGGGAGCTTACTTAAAGTTGAGGAGACAAGGATCAGACAAGGCTCCATTGGGTTACAAGGTAGCCAGGAAGGTACTGAACAATGGACTTAGGAGAGCTAGAAGAAGGCATGAAAAAAGCCTTGGTAGATAGAATTAAGGAAAACCCCACCATTTGACACTTACACGAGGAACAAGAGGATGGCCAGAGTGAGGGTAGGGCCAATCAGGGATAATAGAGGAAACTTGTGCCTGGAGTCAGAGAAGGTAGGGGAGGCCTCTAATGAATACCTTGCTTCAGTATTCACTAGTAAGAGGGAGCATGATTTTCTGAGGACAATGTGAAATAGGGTGATATGCTCAAACACATTGATGTCATAGAGTCATAGAGATGTACAGCATGGAAACAGACCCTTCGGTCCAACCCGTTCATGCCGACCAGATATCCCAATCCAATCTAGTCCCACCTGCCAGCACCCGGCCCATATTCCTCCAAACCCTTCCTATTCATATACCCATCCAAATGCCTCTTAAATGTTGCAATTGTACCAGCCTACACCACTTCCTCTGGCAGCTCATTCCATACACGTACCACCCTCTGTGTGAAAATGTTGCCCCTTAGGTCTCTTTTACATCTTTCCCATCTCACCCTAAACCTATGTCCTCTAGTTCCGGACTCCCCGACCCCAGGGAAGAGACTTTGTCTATTTATCCTATCTATGCCCCTCATCATTTTGTAAAACTCTATAAGGTCACCCCTCAGCCTCCGACACTCCAGGGAAAACTGCCCCAGCTCCCTCTCCCTGCAGCTCAGATCCTCCAACCCTGGCAACATCCTTGTAAATCTTTTCTGAATACTTTCAAGTTTCACAACATCTTTCCGATAGGAAGGAGACCAGAATTGCATGCAATATTCCAACAGTGGCCTAACCAATGTCCTGTAAAGCCGCAACATGACCTCCCAACTCCTGTATTCAATACTCTGATCAATAAAGGAAAGCATACCAAACGCCTTCTTCACTATCCTATTTGCCTGCGACTCCACTATGAACCTGCACTCCAAGGTCCAACACTCCCTAGGACCTTACCATTAAGTGTATAAGTCCTGCTAAGATTTGCTTTCCCAAAATGCAGCACCTCGCATTTATCTGAATTAAACTCCATCTGCCACTTCTCAGCCCATTGGCCCATCTGGTCCAGATCCTGTTGTAATCTGAGGTAGCCCTCTTCGATGTCCACTACACCTCCAATTTTGGTGTCATCTGCAAACTTACTAACTGTACCTCTTATGCTCGCATCCAAATCATTTATGTAAATGAAAAAAGTAGAGGGCCCAGCACCGATCCTTGTGGCAATCCACTGGTCACAGGCCTCCAGTCTGAAAAACAACCCTCCACCACCACCCTCTGTCTTCTACTTTTGAGCCAGTTCTGTAATCCAAATGGCAAGTTCTCCCTGTATTCCATGAGATCTAACCTTGCTAATCAGTCTCCCAAGGGGAACCTTGTCAAATGCCTTACTGAAGTCCATATAGATCACATCTACTGCTCTGCCCTCATCAATCTTCTTTGTTACTTCTTCAAAAAACTCAATCAAGTTTGTGAGACATGATTTCCCATGCACAAAGCCATGTTGGCTATCCCTAATCAGTCCTTGCCTTTCCAAATACATGCACATCCTGTCCCTCAGGATCCCCTCCAACAAAGGATGTGCTGGAAATTTTGAAAAACAGAAGTATAGATAAATTCCCTGGGTCAGATGGGATATACCTAAAGTTAATACAGGAAGCAAGGGAAGAGATTGCTGCACCTTTGGCAATGATCTTTGCTTCCTCACTGTCCACTGGAGTAGTGCCAGATGATTGAAGGGTGGCAAATGTTATTCCATTGTTCAAGAAAGGGCATAAGGATAACCCTGGAAATTACAGACCAGTCAGACTTACATTGGTGGTGGGCAAATCATTGGACAGGATGTCTGAGAGCCAGGATTTATGGTTATTTCAAAAAGCATAGTTTGATTAGAGATAGTCAGCATGGCTTTGTGAGGGGCAGTTCATGCCTCACAATCCTTATTGAATTCTTTGAGGATATTACAAAACACATTGATGAAGGTAGAGCAGTGGATGTGGTGTATATGGGTTTTACAAGGTGTTTGATAAGGTTCTCCATGGTAGGCTCATTCAGAAAGTAAGGAGGCATGGGATATCGGGAAATCTGACTGTTTGGATACAAACTTGGCTGACCCATAGAAGACAGGATGGTAGTCAATGGAAAGTGTTCAGCCTGGAGTTCGGTGACCAGGAGTGTTCTACTGGGATCTGTTCTGGGATCTCTGCTCACTGTGATTTTTATTAATGACTTGGATGAGGAAGTGGAAGGGTGGGTTACTATGTTTGCTGATGACATGAAGGTTGGCAGAGTGGTGGAATAATGTGAAGGGCTGTTGTAAGTTGCAACGGGACATTGACAGGATGTGAGCTGGGGTGAGAAGTGGCAGATGCGGTTCATCCTGGAAAAGTGTGAAGCGATTGATTTTGGTAGGTCATATTTAAATGCAGAGTACAAAGTTAAAGACAGAATTCTTGGCAGTGTGAAGGAACAGAGGGATCTTGGGGTCCACATCCATAATCCCTCAAAGTTGTCATCCAAGTTGATAGATTTGTTCAGACGTCATATGGTGTGTTGGCTTTCATTAGCAGGGGGATTGAGTTTAAGAGCCACGAGGTTAGGTTGCACCTCTATCGAGCCCTGGTTAGTTCACACTTGGAATATTGTGTCCGTTCTGGTGGCCTCATTATACAAAGGAGAGGGTGCAGAGGAGATTTACCAGGATGCTGCCTGGACTTATGAAGAAAGGTTGAGGGAGCTAGGCCTATTCTCATTGGAGAGAAGAAGGATGAAAGATGACTTGATAGAGGTATACAAGATGATGTCAAACATAGACAAAGTTGATCATCAAGACTTCTTCCCATGGCAGAAATGGCTATCACAAAGGGACGTAAGTTTAAGGTGATGGGAGAAAGGTTTAAGGGAGATGTCAGAGGTCGGTTCTTTACACAGAGAGTGGTGGGTGTGTGGAATGCACTGCCAGCAGTGGTAGTAGAGTCAAATACATTAGGGACATTTAAGCAAGTTAGTTTGATCTTAGATAGGATAGAAGTTAGCACAATATCAAGGGCTGAGGGGGCTGTGCTGTTCTGTTCTATGTTCTAAAATGAAGGGAGTAGTCCTAGACCTGGGAATATAATGGTAGCAGATTGGCTATCCACTAAACCCAGTTGCTGCTATATCCATCAAGCATTATCAGGCCCGGTGACCAACCCCAGCCTAAGACAAATCCCAACCTCGGAACTCGCTGACAGACATATTTCACTTGCTTGGTTATTGCTGAGAATGAGCTGAAAATGTGTTGCTGGAAAAGCGCAGCAGGTCAGGCAGCATCCAGGGAACAGGAGAATTGACGTTTTGGGCATAAGCCCTCCTTCAATTCCTGAAGAAGGGCTTATGCCCGAAACGTCAATTCTCCTGTTCCCTGGATGCTACCTGACCTGCTGCGCTTTTCCAGCAACACATTTTCAGCTCTGATCTCCAGCATCTGCAGACCTCACTTTCTCCTATTGCTGAGAATGTTAAACCTATCAAAATGCTGAGATATCCATGGAATGCCATACCTTATGAGCTGGAGTACATGACTTTGCAGTCATTGCGCTGCAAACAATTTAGCTGATCATTCTGAAGTTGCTTGCACAGTTTCAGCCAGATTATCAGCACAGTGATGAACAAGACCTGAGAAGTGCAACCTTTGCGACCTATTCGGAAAATGGACTGAACAGTTGTTTCTCTCATAAAAAGTTCTCTCAAAAAGGTGCCAAAGAAGTCAAATTATTCGGATGTATTTCATATGTCTGCTACTAGTGCCTGTAGTTGGAGGTCTCTCCACATGTTCTCCATGAGAACTGCTGGAATTGCACTTTTTATAATTTAGCTACTGCAGGAACTTCAAGGAACATTAGCCTTAGATTTTGCAGAGGGCAGGAAATAATGTTGAACGTTCCTTAAATAACATCAGCACCCCAACTCCCAACTGTGTGACATTCTGTGAACTGTATATTTTGTTGGCAAATGATACTCTTTAGTCTTATTCAATATCAAATATAAAGAGAATGTGATCTAGCTTTGATTTTTCTATAACTGCAGTTGCTCTATTAAGCATTAGAATATCTAAACATTCCAAGAGGACTCAGGGGGTCCGGGCACATTAATTGGGGGCACCTGCTGACAGGTCAGTTAGCCATTCATAACGGTGGGGGTCCAGATCCTCCCCAGATAAGGGACAAGGAACCAAACCTACCAGCCATGTTGACACTTTCTGCCTTATTATGGTCTGTTTTCCAATTGGAATGAGAGCGAGAGATGGATATTACAGGAGATGAAAGTGTTACTTCTGTTACTGTTGGTGTAGTTGGGGAAGTGCCCCGAACGAGTGAGTGGGCAGCTCAGAGGGCATGCAGGGTTAGTGGTGTCATGGGTGACAGTGAGTGGGAAGATGGCAGACGCAATGGTGAGAGCGGGAGAGCGTGAGACTTGGTAGGAGACAGGTACAGTGGCAGAGATAGAGTAAGTCTGAGGTATTGGAGAGAAGGTAGTGCCACTTACACTGACAGAGTGGAGAAGGACAGACCTATGCATTCCTCAATGCGGGTGAGACTGCACTGATCCAGATGGTAACCTCGGACCAGGCTGGCATGGTCTGGAACTGTGGCCTCCACTGCTAGCCCCAGGAGAAGAGGAAATCCCACATTTGCACCACTTGGTCTTGCAAGGACACCCAGGAATCTGTTGTAAAGCGGTCTACCAGCTTCCCACCATCTGCCATGTCTGGGGTAAAATGTTTGGAGCCATGCATGCCACCTCCTGAATGACTAGGCTTCTCTGGGTACACAACAAGCTTTTGAAGATGGAATGGGCACAAGGCATACTGGTCTTTCAATGGACATTTTGCCATTGGTGAGTCATTTCAGGGACAGTGCTGGGCTGCAATCAGGCATGAGGGGTACCAGAGGAGTGGAGTAGGGGCAGCTAATGAGGCACGTTTGGCAAGATAAGGCAAGAAATCTCACTTAGCCAAAAAAACCCAGAAGGTTCAGCCCATTACATTTTGCTGAAGGAAAACAAAAATTCAAATTTGACCCCAGAAAGGTCACAGGAATTGAGGAAAATGTTGTAAGTCTGACATTCTGGGCTGTAAATACTTCTTGCAAGTCAAAATATTTATTTTTGCAATTTACCTCCCACTAATAAAAGGTGCATTGTTAAATTGAGCTGCTTCTGAGTGTCTGACTTGATGGGCAATTGTAACCTCAAAGAAAAGACTTCTTCCTCATTTTCTTATTGGAAAGAACTTTTAGCTCGAATTGAGCTAAGGCACAATACAGCTGCCAGGACATTGCATGACTTATTCCTGTAGTTACACTGATGCTGAACAGCAGTTTCACAATCACTGAGGCTTTGTTATCACACTTTCCTTCAGAAATACTCAATTGAATTCTACACTCTGTTTCCTTAGATAAATACAAAAAAAAAACCCACCTTGTTATGTCATATACAATACATAAATGAACCATAACACAGACTGAGCTGGATATAGGACATAAACCTGCTGGAAATTGCACAAAGTTGAATAGCATTTAGTTCCCAATTGACTGTTATGTTTTGCATTGTGTTGTATATAGGTTAAATAAGTGCTCAGTATAAACGTATAAATGTACTATACATAATAAATGGAAATAACTGGAAATTACAAAGCAGAAATAGATTATTTAATCCATTAAATCCACGTTGGTGTTTATCCACCACAAAAGCAATAATTCTAATCCCATGTGCATCTTATGTGTCTTTATATTATATTTCAATGACTAATAAAGCCTATTCTTAATTGTCAGATGGTTTCTGTTTCAATTCCTGACAGTCAATTCTGTATAAATATATCGTACAATGGGCTGGAAGGTACAATATGGACAAAGCAACAAAACTTGCTGCTGACTTGGAACAATGCTGCAATCGGTCTTTGTAGCATAAACATCCCTGTCACAACATCAGTTTGAATCGAATTCCAAGTCAGGAGATCCAGGAGATAAGCAGTCACATTGAAGTATTCTCACTGACAGGTAAGCAAAAAGTTAAAACCATTGAGTGTCTTTGCCATTATTTCTAAATTTTGAAAGGAATGAAATAAAGAATTAGAACTTTCAGGTGGAGGCTTAACTATCAGAAACAAAGTTTGAAAAGAAATTCTCGGTGGGATCCTATGGGGTCCTGTGTAACATAGGCTGAGAAATGTGTTAGAATCACAGGAGAAGTCCAGTGAGGTCCATCTCAATGTCAGGGGGATCTCACTGCACTTATAAACAGGTTCCAAGCATCCAGGCAAAGATTCTCATCAGGGAGCAGGAGATTAAGGGATATTATAAATGTTAATGACTTTATTAACTGCACATTTCACCTCTTTCATATGTAGCTTCTTATTCTACCACCTGCTGGGAGCAAACTAGACAGTGAGAATTCTCACCAAGGAAGTCCGAGCAGCTACCTGGCAAAGAGTCTTCACGTTGCTGCGTGCCAAACAGCATCTCAGCTGATGGTGATGGGCACCAGCTGCTTGTATCCCTCATCATGGAAATATACCGCCGTTCCTTCACAGTTGTTGGGTCAAAATCCTGGCACAATGGCTCAGTGGTTAGCACTGCTACCTTGCAGAGCCAGGGACCCGGGTTCAATTCCAGCCTCAGGCAACTGTCTGTGTGGAGTTTGCACATTCTCCCTGTGTCTGCGTGGGTTTCCTCCGGGTGCTCCGGTTTCCTCCCACAGTCAAAAGATGTGCAGGCCAGGTGGTTTGGCCATGCTAAATTGTCCATAGTGTTAGGTGCATTAGAAGGGAGTTGGTGAATGGGTCTGGGTGGGTGTGGTGTAAAATTATGTCCCAATACATGTGTGAATCATAATGTAACACATGTATTGGGCCAAGCAGTGGAATGTGGTGAAACGGTTAAAAATTATGTCCCAATACATGTGTGAATCTAACCGGAATGGAGGTGTTGCTTAGTCCCGTGTGAATCTTATTACACACCTCCCCGTGTGAATCTTCTTATCTGTATGTAACCAGAATGGAATGTGTTTTTTAGCCTTGCTCTGCTGTTCACATGAATGTTTATATCTGGAAAAGAGTATATCAGCTGGAAAAGTCTCCAGTTCGGTGAGTCTGCTCCGGGGTTACGTTTAACCGCCGAGCGTGGGTTGTTGGCAACCGCTCTACGAGAACTGACGGCTCCCAGTTCCGGTAACATGTAGAGTGAGTATAAGCCAGACCCGTTGGTTGTGGCGACGCTGCGGGGAATAAAATGCCCATATTCTAGCAGACTCGCCTCTTGGTCGTTTGTTCTGTGTCAGACTACTCTCCTACGAACCTGACCTTGAGAATTTTTTTTAAAACAGTGGGTTACTCTTCGGAGGGTCAGTGTGGACTTGTTGGGCTGAAGGGCCTGTTTCCACACTGTAGGGAATCTAATCCAATCTGCAAACTGTTCAGGAACCTCATGGCACTCTCTGATCCACTGGTTGGACACTTAGGAAGCACAGAACTGCATGGCTGGGCACATTGGCAGCTAGCATTGAAAGGCTGCTGTAAGGACACTTTTTGGCAGGGTACACTGGCAGCTAGCATTGAAAGACTGCTGTAAGGACACTTTTTGGCAGGGTACACTGGCATCTAGCATTGAAAGACTGTTGTAAGGACACTTTGTGGCAGGGCATACTGGCAGCTAGCATTGAAAGACTGCTGTAAGGACACTTTTTGGCAGGGTACACTGGCAGCTAGCATTGAAAGGCTGCTCTAAGGACACTTTTTGGCAGGGTACACTGGCATCTAGCATTGAAAGACTGTTGTAAGAACACTTTGTGGCAGGGCATACTGGCAGCTAGCATTGAAAGACTGCTGTAAGGACACTTTTTGGCAGGGTACACTGGCAGCTAGCATTGAAAGGCTGCTGCAAGGACACTTTGTGACGGGGCAGGCACACAGCTCAGGTTGGCTCACTTGCCCTGGAGTTGTACTCCCTGCTATCACTTAGCCTTCACTAAACTGGACAGCAACTGAAAAATGGCTAGGACAACACTCTGGGTGCGAGGAGTCAGTTATTTGATGGACAAAAGCATGGGATCCACTTCTGCGGGACAGGAGGATTTTCTTTTATTCATTAGTGGGACTTGGGTGTCGCTGGCTGGCCAGCATGGATAACCCATCCCTATTTGCCCTTGGGAAGGTGGTGGTGAGCTGCCTTCTTGAATTGCTGTAGGCCACTTACTGTGGGTTGACCCACAATGCTGGTAGAGAGGGAATTCCAGGTTTTTGACCCAACAACTGTGAAGGAACGGCAGTATATTTCCAAGTCAGGGTGGTGAGAGGCTTGGAGGGGAACTTGCAGGTGGTGGTGTCCCCAAGTACCTGCTGCCCTTGTCCTTCCAGATGAAAGCGGTCATGGGTTTGGAAGGTGCTGTCTAAAGATCTTTGGTGAATATCTGCGGTGCATCTTGTAAATAGTACACACTGCAGCTATTGAGCACCAGTGGTGGAGGGATTGAATGCTAGATGTGGTGCCAATCAAGCTTCTTGAGTGTTGTTGGAGCTGCACCCATCCAGGCAATTGGGGAGCATTCCATCACCCTCCTGACTTGTACCTTGCAGATGGTGTATCGACTTTGGAGTGTCAGGAGGTGAGTTACTCACCACAGTATCCCTAGTCTCTGAACTGCTCCTGTAGCCACTGTGTTTATGTGGTGAAACCAATTGAGGTTCTGGTCAATGGTAACCCTAAAGTTGTTAACAGTGGGGGGGTTCAGCAATGGTAATATCGTTGAATGTCAAGGGGCAGAGGTTAGAGTGTCTCTTATTGGAGATGGTCATTGTATTGGCAGCTGTGTGGCGCGAATGTTACTTGCCACTTGTTGGCCCAAACCTGGATATGGTCCAGATCTTTGAACATGGACTGCTTCAGGATCTGAAGAGTCGTGAATAGTCCTGAACACTGTGCAATCATCGGCAAACATCCCCACTTCTGACCTTATGACAGAGGGAAGGTCATTGATGAAGCAGCTGAAGATTGTTGGGCCTAGGACACTGACCTAGAGGATTCCTGCAGAGATTTCCTGGAGCTGAGATGACTGACTCTCCACGACCACAGCCAACTTCCTTTGTGCTAGGTATGACTCGAACCAGTGGGGTGTTTGCCCCCTCGTACCCATTGATTCCAGTTTTGCCAGGGCTCCTTGATGCCATACTGAGTCAAATTCAGCCTTGAAGTCAAGAGCTGTCACTCTCACCTCACCTTTGGAATTCAGCTCTTTTGTCCATGTTTGAACTAAAGCTGTAATGAGATCAGGAGCTGAGTGACCCTTGTGAAACCCAAACTGGGCGTCACTGAGCAGGTTGTTGCTGAGCAGGTGCTGCTTGATAGCATTGTCGATGACCCCATCTATCACTTTACTGATGATGGAGAGTAGACTAATTGGCCAGGTTGGATTTGTCCTGCTTTTTGTGGACAGGATATATCTGGGCAATTTTTCGCATTGTGGTGTGGATGCCAGTGTAGTCATCGTACTGGAAGAGCTTGGCTAGGGGAGCAGCAAGTTCTGGAGCACACATCTTCAGTACTACTGCCGGAATGTTATCAGGGCCCATTGCCTTTGTAGTATCCCGTGTCTCCAGCCGTTTCTTGATATCACGTGGAGTGAATCGAATTGGCTGGAGACCGATATCTGTGATGTTGGGGACCACTGCAGGAGCCAGAGATGGATCATCCACTTGGCACTGCTGACGGAAGATTGTTGTGAATGCATCAACCTTATCTTTTGCACTGATGTGCTGGGCTCCTCCATCATTGAGGATGGGGACACTTGTGGAGTTTCCTCCTCCAGTGAATTATTTAATTGTCCACCACCATTCACGACAGGATGTGGAAAGACTGCAGATCTTGTGGGATTGCTTAGCACTGTCTGTTACTTGCTAGCACTTCTTATTGAAGGGGCAAATTAACGCATTTACAAACTGCAGCAGCTATATTTGATTGTCTATTTGCAACGCATGCAGTGTGAACATGTATTTAGAGTTCAGACACTGGTCAAAAGTGATTCGCACATGCCATCGGTGCTTGCAAAATGAACATTGGAATCTCAGTGATGGGGAATGTTGACCAAAAGTGATCCATTATGTGTGGAACTTGCAAGGATGCTATGGGCGGAGAAGATGATTGCTTTATCATCTGCCCTGTGAGTATTACGATAGACTCTAGTGAATGCAGTGCTATGTTCCATGGTCATTGTCAGTCTGGGATGGGAAAGGAGTCCGAGCTCAGTAGGCATTCCCTTCTGAATGTAACATATTAGCCAATCGGCCACTGTGGCCCCTTTACCAATACAGTGCACACACTGAGGCTGAATGAATGAAGGACACTAGTTATTAGGGTGCTGTATATCTCACAGTGTGGAGGAGTGTGTACAGCCCTCATCTGCACGGCATGCCACCACTGACTGTTCTCAGAGTTCAGGACCCTTCTGATGAAGAGTCTTTGGACTCAAAACATTAATTTTGCTTCCTTCCCACAGATGCTGCCAGTGATGCTGAGTTTCTCCAGTAATTCCTGTTCTTGTTAAGGACCTGTTTTGATCTTTATATTCTCACCGTAGGTCATTTCCACCAAGAGTGATCGACCCACCTGCTGGTGGGATGAGAGTAAGGCCAGGAGATAGCAGAGGCTGAGAAATATCCAGCCCAGGGAGTCTGACCCAGCATGCGTGGCCTCTGTAAGGGGACTGCCTCTATTCCCTGGGTATGAACGAGGCACAGTGCCAATTCCAAATGCCCAAGGAATAAAACTGTGCCAGCTGTTTGATGAGGGGCTGAGGATTGGCAGGGAGGGCAGGGGGGTGGTGTCCTTTCCTGGTGACTTTGAAAGTGACAGACATTTTGAACTTCAAAGTGACTGGCTCCATGCAGGCAGAGATGGCCGACATGTGTGGGATCTCTCTGTTGTGCGTCCACTGAGGAGTGAGGACAGCGACCGATGCCATGTTTACAGGGTCACACTGGAGCATTTAGTTTCCTGATCTGAGGTCGGTGCTGCAGCCTAGGGGATAAGATTTAGAAACAAAGCTGGCTTGCCCCCTTCCCCCCAGGATGCCATTGATGTACATGTGGCACTGTGGGGGCTGCAGATTCCATCAACAGGAAGTGGGCATTAATATTCAGGCGATCTGTGATCACTGTTATCACTTTCTGGGGATGTGTGCCCCCTACCCTGGCAGCTGCCACCACTTCTGCGTCCTACAGCTCTCTTGAGTACCTGTGTACTTGATGGTCCAGAAACCTTACTAGGGACTGGTCCCTGGGGGACAAGGACTACCCACTGTGGCCACAACTCATGACACCATTGTGCAACCTCCCTGACTGATGCAGAACACAGAGACAATGCTGCCCATGCTCTGACTAGGGCTGTGATGGAACAGGGTACAGGGTGGCTGGAGATGTGGTTCCACTGCTTGGACTGGGGTGGGGGCACCAGTTGTTTGAACAGAGTGAGCCACGTCATCCCAGCATGCTGTGCTCCACACCACCTGACCAGGCAACAAGACAATAAGACAGATTCTGAGGAATTGGGAGAGGTGGGAAATGGGAGCAGAGGACGGCGAAGACACTGTGGAGGAAGAAGCTTTCCCTGTGCGTTACAGAGTTCATTCTCAGCAGGCAATATTAAGCAGCTCACTCCTATATTGCAATTGCCTGTAGGTGATGTTCCCTTCCCGCCTCCCCCTCCCCCCGAACCCCCCAACTCCTAGAGGGAAATGACAGGATGTGGGTCTACAGTGGGCTTGGGGTCAGAGTGGTGATGACTCAAAGCAGGTGTTTAGCCAAGGACTGTGAGGTTTGGTATTGTGTTTCACTGGGCTGAGAAAATGGGTTTGTACGTGCAAAGGAGTGCTAGCCATGCTGACTAGGTGCCGTACGCAGCATGACTTCGTGCCATTACATTACCAATGAGGGGCAACATCAGACTGTCAACACTTGTCTGGGTGTACAGCAAACTTTTAAAGATGATGTGGGTCCCAGGGATGCTGGTCGTTTGGAGGATATCCAGTGAGTGCTGAGTTCTTTGAGAAATGAGGAGTATCAGACATTCTGACACTCAGAGAGCTAGATCAGTGTCAAGGACTTTCCACGTGTAAATAAAGGGTGACTTGGAAATAGGATATCGGCCTCTGTGGAATTATTTCAGGTGCAATATAAGATGGAGCTAGAATCGTGTGAGAAGGGTGACATTGGAGCAGAGTAATGAGTTAATGAGGGAAGTTTGGAAGGGCTCAGCTAGAGATTTCACTCGGCCTCACGGCAAGAAACCATCCAAATATTTGATGAAACTGACACTAAGCCAAAAAAGATAAGAATCAGCCCTGTTCTTTTTAAATCCCAACATGTGAAAGTTCTCTCTGTGTGGCCTGTGCAATTGTTTAGCACTAAAATTATGATTTCACTATGGCATTAACATCCAGTATATTTCATTCAACAAAGCATAACTTTTCTTATCTTAAGATTACAAGTTACCAGCTGTTCAATGATTTCCAAGTAATTGAAGCCTGGGGAATTTCAACAGCAGAGAATTGTGGAATCATTGCCAGGAACCCTTGGGTTTCGACGTTTAACTGCAGAAGTGTGGACTATAGATATTCTGGGTCAGTATCAGAGGAGTAAATGTAGCAAATACCATCAATCCTTCCACAAAGTCCAGATCTTATCAAATATTGTATATTATGCACTTGAAAATGTTTTAAGTCAGTGACGCACATCACCTGATTTTTCTATCAAGTATGCTTTCTTTGCCGAAAGCCCAAGAATAGTCTTTTTGACAGAAATTTCCAGGACTGGATTTAGCGGTCATAGTGCATAAATTCAGAGCAAAGATATCCAGGACTAGCTTTGACATAACACGGATCTCCCAAAGCTGGTTTACACTTGAGAGAGAAAAAAACAAGAAGAACAAATATTACATAGAACTGTCAGCAATATCTTTCTCTGCAGTAATTATAACAAGGAGTTTATGAATTCACTAAAACTGGAGGCAAATTCCAAAGTCCACCTCCCAAGGTGAGAAACTGGAGGGATTATGTGGTAAATCGCAGGCTGTGCTTCATCGCCTCCTACTGGCTGACTCCTTGCAAAAAGCAGGCAGCAAGTGCACTTCCTGGTAGTGTGTTGAAGCTGTTGAAAATTGGCTTCAGGGCATGATTTTATCTACAATGGCATACTGGAATTATATCATATTTATTTGTACTATCAGACATTGTGCAGGCAAAACAGTTGAATAATAAAACAGCAACAATAATTATGACAATGCTTTTTCAAAATTCCATTTACTTAAAACCCAAAATCAAAACAAATTTTGCAGGAACCACAAAACTGGGAGTTCAGTATCTGATAGGACACAATGCAGTTTAATATTCCAAATATGGGGCCTCTGACAGATTAATTTCTCTTTGCAGATGCTAAATGATCTGGTCTGTAAATTTGTTCTTTCTGCTTCTAGTTTATATTATTATAGCTGTACTTCAGTACAGATGAACTACGAGTTAGAAGATGCTGATAAAGTGCTGCACTACTCTCAAGAACATTGCAGTCCAGGCAAGGATTACTCTCAATGTGGATAGTAATTTTAAAAAAAACTTTAATTTACAAACTCATGGTACCTCGAAGCGCTTCAGAGGAAATGAAATATTTTTAAGGTATGTTCGCTATTGTAATGCTGGAAATGCAGTAGGCAATTTGCAAGTTCCCACAAACAGCAGTGAGGTGTGATGCCGAGGGAATTTGTTATAGTGAGTTGGTTAACCTTCAATCAAGGACACTGGGGAGAATGCCCCTGTTCTTCCTACAAATCATGTTATGTGTACTTCCATGTCAGGCACATGGGAGGACAGTGTAAAGACTCATCCCATGGACCACACCTACAATTTTGCAACCCTCGCTCATCGAAGCTTGGGGGTGTTAATCTGGATGATGTACTTAAAAGACAAGTTTTAATTTAGATTTTAATTTTCTAAAATAGTGCTTGCAGATGACAATCTGAAAATCGGTTATCGGCTTGCTCACAAGATGCTTCATAAAGCATCCACCAGTAGACAGGCAGGAGGGCAAGCAGCAGCAAGTGGAGAAGTCAATTTTTCGGATGTTACACCTGAAACATCGACCTCTCCACCTCTTGATGCTGCCTGGTTTGCTGTGTTCTTCCAGCCTCCTGCCTGTCTACTTTGGATTCCAGCATCTGCAGGTTTTTTTTGGTCTATTATAAAGCCTGCATGCAGAGTTTCGCTTACTCTTTCCATCATCACTTGGCAACATTCTCACGACGGGACCCTGTTGGAGCTTCCTGGGGCCAGTGACCCTGCATTGTCAGTGCCAGTAAGGAATATATCACCGACCTGGCCGCTTGCACCATCACCAATCTTAGTCCCTGCCTCTCCCTAGCATTTGTGCTCCCTTTACCCTGCAAGGAGAGAAGCAGAAGGTATGAATGTGAAGAGGCAGCAGGGGAGAATATTAGTAGGAGGGGTGAGTGTCATCCCTGGGTGTGAGAGGGCAGCAGGTTAGGGGTGAGTGCAAGGGTTAGTTGTTACAATGGGGGTATGAGGGGACCTGTAGATGAAGGAAGTGATTGAATGGCACAGCAAGGTGTGCTATCCCAAGGAGTTCTGTTCAGGAGCCTGATGGAAAAGTCAGAGTGTGGGCCTTGGCACCTGTAAGGGAAGTGTCATTCCCTTAACATGCCCTTCCAGAGGATGATCTTTGGCCGCTATCTCCCAGGTGGGGTACCACATGCCGACTGCTACTGATTTCCTCAATCACTTCCGTCTCCACCTGCTTGGTTGGAGAGGTTGTCCGTTTCCTTTTGGTCTTGGGGAGCTCACCTCATTACAGCCCCTCAAGATTCCATGGCAGAAGCTCCAGGCAGACAGTGAGAAATCTGGGCAGATGTACCAAGTCTCCTCGATAGTCCAGTAGTGTTGGAGCCTCAGAAATCTCAGTGCTTGCTACTATTCTATCCTAAGTTGTAGTCCCTTAATTAGAAATCTTTCCTTCAGGTAATGGATACAGCATCATACCTGCCCTCACTAACTGTTCAGGAAATCTAGAAGCAAGAAGCCAGGTTTCCCAGCCTGACTCTTCTTCATATCCGACTCAAACTGTTAATTCTGTTTCTCTCTCCACAGGTGCTGCCAGACCTGCTGAGTTTCTCCAGCAATTTCTGTGTTAATTTCAGATTTCCAGCATTTTGCTTTAATAGAAATGACAATGTCTGGCACAGGTCCACATTCAACTTACTCAGCTAACTACCTTCTTAGTAAAAACAAGGACTGCAGATGCTGGAAACTAGAGTCTAGATTAGAGTGGTGCTGGAAAAGTACAGCAGGTCAGGCAGCATCCGAGGAGCAGGAAAATCAATGTTTCGGGCAAAAGCCCTTCATCAGGAATAGAGGCAGAGTGCCTACAGGGTGGAGAGCTAAATGAGAGGAGGGGTGGGGGTGGGGAGAAAGTAGCATAGAGTACAATAGGTGAATGGGGGTGGGGATGAAGGTGATAGGTCAGAGAGGAGGGGGGAGTGAATAGGTGGGAAGGACGATAGGCAGGTAGGACAGGTCATGGGGGCGGTGCTGAGCTGGAAGGTTGGAGCTGGGTTGAGGTGGGGGAAGGGGAAATGAGGAAACTGAAGTCCACATTGATGCCCTGGGTTGAAGTGTTCCGAGGCGGAAGATGAGGCATTCTTCCTCCAGGCATCGGGTGGTGAGGGAGCGGCAGTGAAGGAGGCCCAGGACCTCCATGTCCTCGACAGAGTGGGAGGGGGAGTTGAAATGTTGGGCCACAGGGTGGTGTGGTTGATTGGTGCGGGGGGGTGTCCCAGAGATGTTCCCTAAAGCGCTCTGCTAGGAGGCGTCCAGTCTCCCCAAGTAGAAGAGACCACATCAGGAGCAACGGATACAATAAATGATATTGGTGGATGTGCAGGTAAAACTTTGATGAATGTGGAAGGCTCCTTTGGGGCCTTGGATGGAGGTGAGGGAAGAGGTGTGGGCGCAGGTTTTGCAATGTCTGCGGTGGCAGGGGTGCGTGCCAGGAAGGGAGGGTGGTTTTTCTAACTACCTTCTTGCCCAGGAGGACATTACATGTGAAGTTATGTGAGATCAAATGGGAATATTCATACAGCCAATTAGAACAGTGAGCAAGCTTAGGCAATCGAGGATAAACTGGAGAACACTGGAACATCAGAGGCTGAGGGGGTGACCTTATAGAGGTTTATAAAATCATGAGGGGCACGGCTAGGGTGAATACTCACGATCTTTTCCCCAGAGTGAGGGAGCCCCAAACTAAAGGTTTAAAGTGAGGGGAAAGACTCAGAAAGAATCTAATGGGCGACTTTTTCACTCAGAGAGAAGAGTGTGAATGGAATGAACTGTCAGAGGGTGTGGTGGAGGAAATGCAAGCCTGCACAATTGAAGACAGATCTTGTAGCTCCATTATTAGGGCAGCTTGATAACCAGTAACGCAAACCCAACAGCTATTGACTGTGCATATACCGAAGGAAATAACCATTTATTTTTCTTGGCACAAGCTGTCATACCTTTTGTGCAGAGATCAAAAGCTCATATGTTTGTTTAACTCTCACCGTGATGTCATGGGCAGAATTAATGGATCATGTTGCGAATGAGGTCAGAATAATGTGCTGTCTCTCTCTAGCTCCTGCGTTCCACTGGTCACAACAGAAGTAATTGCTTTCCCAGTTACCAATTTGGCCAATTACATATATTAGATTAGAATGAACGATTCATCCAAGTCTCTTTAATAAACTACAAAATTATTAATTCATTGCAAAACAAGGTTGACTCAGCCATGATTATACACAGTTGGCAACATGAAAAGATAATGATTTATCTTCGCAACTGAACCTCACACGCATGTACACACATTCCAATTCAAGAAAAAAATCTTTCTCTGCAGGGATTAATCATGAAGAAATTAAGCACTGATCAATAATTGTTCATTCTTGAAGGAAAAGTAGAAAAGATATGAAGAGTTCAAGATGGTTTTCAGTCAGCATCCTGGCACGTGCAGGTAGCTGGGTGTCACTACACACATGTAGGTAGCTGGGTGTCACTACACACATGTAGGTAGCTGGGTGTCACTACACACATGTAGGTAGCTGGGTGTCACTACACACATGTAGGTAGCTGGGTGTCACTACACACATGTAGGTAGCTGTGTGCCACTACGCACATGTAGGTAGCTGGGTGTCACTACACGCATGTAGGTAGCTGGGTGTCACTACACACATGTAGGTAGCTGTGTGCCACTACACACATGTAGGTAGCTGGGTGTCACTACACACATGTAGGTAGCTGGGTGCCACTACACACATGTAGGTAGCTGTGTGCCACTACACACATGTAGGTAGCTGGGTGTCACTACACACATGTAGGTAGCTGGGTGTCACTACACACATGTAGGTAGCTGTGTGCCACTACGCACATGTAGGTAGCTGGGTGTCACTACACGCATGTAGGTAGCTGGGTGTCACTACACACATGTAGGTAGCTGTGTGCCACTACACACATGTAGGTAGCTGGGTGTCACTACACACATGTAGGTAGCTGGGTGCCACTACACACATGTAGGTAGCTGGGTGTCACTACACACATGTAGGTAGCTGTGTGCCACTACACAGATGTAGGTAGCTGGGTGCCACTACACACATGTAGGTAGCTGTGTGCCACTACACACATGTAGGTAGCTGTGTGCCACTACACAGATGTAGGTAGCTGGGTGCCACTACACGCATGTAGGTAGCTGGGTGTCACTACACATATGTAGGTAGCTGGGTGCCACTACACGCATGTAGGTAGCTGGGTGTCACTACACACATGTAGGTAGCTGTGTGCCACTACACACATGTAGGTAGCTGTGTGCCACTACACACATGTAGGTAGCTGGGTGTCACTACACACATGTAGGTAGCTGTGTGCCACTACACACATGTAGGTAGCTGGGTGTCACTACACACATGTAGGTAGCTGGGTGTCACTACACACATGTAGGTAGCTGGGTGTCACTACGCACATGTAGGTAGCTGTGTGCCACTACACACATGTAGGTAGCTGGGTGCCACTACACACATGTAGGTAGCTGGGTGTCACTACACACATGTAGGTAGCTGTGTGCCACTACACACATGTAGGTAGCTGGGTGCCACTACACGCATGTAGGTAGCTGGGTGTCACTACACACATGTAGGTAGCTGGGTGCCACTACACGCATGTAGGTAGCTGGGTGTCACTACACACATGTAGGTAGCTGTGTGCCACTACACACATGTAGGTAGCTGTGTGCCACTACACACATGTAGGTAGCTGGGTGTCACTACACACATGTAGGTAGCTGTGTGCCACTACACACATGTAGGTAGCTGGGTGTCACTACACACATGTAGGTAGCTGGGTGTCACTACACACATGTAGGTAGCTGTGTGTCACTACACACATGTAGGTAGCTGGGTGTCACTACACACATGTAGGTAGCTGGGTGTCACTACACACATGTAGGTAGCTGGGTGTCACTCTGCACATGTAGGTAGCTGTGTGTCACTACACACATGTAGGTAGCTGGGTGTCACTACACACATGTATGTAGCTGGGTGTCACTACACACATGTAGGTAGCTGGGTGTCACTACACACATGTAGGTAGCTGTGTGCCACTACACACATGTAGGTAGCTGGGTGTCACTCTGCACATGTAGGTAGCTGGGTGTCACTACACACATGTAGGTAGCTGTGTGCCACTACACACATGTAGGTAGCTGGGTGTCACTACACACATGTAGGTAGCTGGGTGTCACTACACACATGTAGGTAGCTGGGTGTCACTACACACATGTAGGTAGCTGGGTGTCACTCTGCACATGTAGGTAGCTGGGTATATCACTACACGCATGTAGGTAGCTGGGTGTCACTACACACATGTAGGTAGCTGGGTGCCACGACACACATGTAGGTAGCTGGGTGTCACTACACACATGTAGGTAGCTGGGTGTCACTACACACATGTAGGTAGCTGGGTGTCACTACACACATGTAGGTAGCTGGGTGTCACTCTGCACATGTAGGTAGCTGGGTGTCACTACACACATGTAGGTAGCTGGGTGTCACTACACACATGTAGGTAGCTGGGTGTCACTACACACATGTAGGTAGCTGGGTGTCACTCTGCACATGTAGGTAGCTGGGTATATCACTACACGCATGTAGGTAGCTGGGTATATCACTACACGCATGTAGGTAGCTGGGTGCCACTACACACATGTAGGTAGCTGGGTGTCACTACACACATGTAGGTAGCTGGGTGTCACTACACACATGTAGGTAGCTGGGTGTCACTACACACATGTAGGTAGCTGGGTGCCACTACACGCATGTAGGTAGCTGGGTGTCACTCTGCACATGTAGGTAGCTGGGTATATCACTACACGCATGTAGGTAGCTGGGTATATCACTACACGCATGTAGGTAGCTGGGTGCCACTACACACATGTAGGTAGCTGGGTGTCACTACACACATGTAGGTAGCTGGGTGTCACTACACACATGTAGGTAGCTGGGTGCCACTACACGCATGTAGGTAGCTGGGTGTCACTCTGCACATGTAGGTAGCTGGGTATATCACTACACGCATGTAGGTAGCTGGGTATATCACTACACGCATGTAGGTAGCTGGGTGCCACTACACACATGTAGGTAGCTGGGTGTCACTACACACATGTAGGTAGCTGGGTGCCACTACACACATGTAGGTAGCTGGGTGCCACTACACACATGTAGGTAGCTGGGTGTCACTACACACAGGCAGTTCTCACTGGACCCTGTGCTGTTATTGTTAGCATAGGAATTGGAGAGGGTTCACATGCTTTACAGAACAACAGCTGGGTCAGAGTTTGAGTTATCACTGTGGACCCTGCAAACAGGTAGAGGATGAGCTGTGGAGCTTCTCTCTCTCAGAATTAGTTGCACCTGACTGAACTCCAAACATTATCTAAACTAAAGCCATAAAAAGAGTTACGTGATTTCTAATAAATATGTTCAAGTAATGAGCTTGTCATGTGACATCCTAGAAGTGTCTTTAGAAAGATTCCAATTTCCTTCTAGTGCCGTTGAAAAAGGTAGTTCAGGTGTTGTTAAACTTGGGGGCATGTGCAGAAAAGATTTAGAAGGATTTTGTAAAGGTTAGAGAGTTTGTGCTATAGGGAGAGGCTGAATAGACTGGACTGTTTTCTATGGACCATTGGAGGCTGAGAGGTGACCTTATGGAGGTTTTAAAATTCATGAGGGGCATGGTTAGGATAAATAGAAAAGGTCTTTTTCTTCAGGTGGGAGTTTCCAGAACTAGAGAGCACAGGTTTGAGTTGAGAGGAGAAAGATTTAAAAATGACCTGAGGGGCAAGCTTTTCACACAGCAGATCGTGAAGGCTGGTACAATTTCAACATTTAAAAGGCACTTGGATGGGTACATGAATAGGAAGGGTTGCGAGGGATATGGGCCAAACGCTGACAAATGGGTATAGATCAGATTGGGATGTCTGGTCGGCATGGATGAGTTGGACTGAAGGGTCTGTTTCTGTGCTGTATGACTCTATGACTCTGTCTCAGCATTTTCAACCCACTGTCCACAATCCTTTGAAAATAAATCCTCAAAAAAAAACTATTAGTGAAGCATCTTTATAACAATAAGCAGATAACCAATTCTTCTTGAAGCAAAAACCAGTGCAATTCAATGAAATTCAATCAATCTTTTCTCAACCTTCTCAAAACTCACAACCGACCACATAAGCAGACAAATTTGTTTGTTTTCGATTGAATGGACTTGATAACAAATTCATTTTGCTCCCGCAACAACAGCGATGGCCATCTGAACAATATAGGCTTAACATATTTAACACTGATATGAATGCTTTTCATAACTTCTCTGATGGTGGAATGCAACCAGGCCAACTAAAATGTTGCCAAGATGCCATTCTGAAGTGCCACGATTGGAAAAACCGGCCATCTGTGGCTCTATTGTTCGTATTCTTGACATTGAATCAGAAGACAGTGGGCTCCCACTTCAGTAACTTAAACATTGAAATGATGATACTGCAGCAGTGCAGTACTGAGGGATGCTGCACTGCTGGAAAAGTTGCCTTTGGATGAGACATTACACACAGGCTGTGTCTGTTCTTTCAGATGGACATTAAAAAAAAGTCTTGTGGTACTATGTCAGTGGAAAACAAAGAAGATATCCAGAAATCTTTGCAAATATTTATCTCTTACGCAACTCATAAAGTCATAGAGATGTATAGCATGGAAACAGACCCTTCGGTCCAACTCATCCATGCCGACCACATATCCCAACCCAGTCTAGTCCCGCCTGCTAGCACCCGGCCCATATCCCTCCAAACCCTTCCTATTCATATACCCATTCAGATGCCTTTTAAATATTGCAACTGTACTAGCGTCCACACTTCCTCTGGCAGCCCATCCCACATATGCACCACCCTCTGCATGTAAATGTTGCCCATTAGGTCTCTTTGATATCTTGCCCCTCTCACCCTAAACCTATGCCCTCTAATTCTGCACTCCCCCACCTCTATCCATGCCCCTCATGATTTTATAAATATCTATAAGGTCACCCCTCAGCCTCCAACGATCTGGGGAAAACAGCCCTAGCCTATTCAACCTCTCCCTATAGTTCAAATCCTCCAACCCTGGCAACATCCTTGAAAATACTTTCTGAACACTTGCAAGTTTCACAACATCTTTCCGATAGGAAGGAGATCAGAATTGCATGTAATATTCCAACAGTGGCCTAGCCAATGTCCTGTACAGCCGCAACATGACTTCTCAACTCCTGTACTCAATACACTGACCAATAAAGGAAACCATACCAAATGCCTTCTTCACTATCCTATCTACCTGTGACTCCACTTTCAAAGAGCAATGAACCTGCACTCCAAGGTCTCTTTGTTCAGCAACACTCCCTAGGACCTTACCGTTAAGTGTATAAGCCCTGCTAAGATTTGCTTTCCCAAAATGCAGCACCTCGCATTTATCTAAATTAAACTCCATCTGCCCTTTAGCCCATCTGATCAAGATCCCATTGTAATCTGAGGTAACCTTCTTCGCTGTCCACTACACCTCCAATTGTGGTGTCATCTGCAAACTTACTAACTATACCTCTTATGCTCACACCCAAATAATTTATATAAAGGATGAAAAGTAGTGGACCTAGCACCGATCCTTGTGGCACTCCACTGGTCACAGGCCTCCAGTCTGAAAAACAACCCTCAAAGATTTGGTCTTTTCTTTCACTAATGTATTGTGAGCTTGCTGTTGCATCATGCTAAAGTAATATTGGAATATTGTCAAGGCTTCAAAGTTATTTCATTGATATCAAACACTTTAGAATGGCCTAAGTTTGTGAAAGGTGTAGTAAAAGTATGAGTCTGTCTTTCTTGGTCAGGAGAAACTTCAACATTGCACAGTTTTGTGTGACTGTGCAGCAACAACAGAAGGACAAAGTTAGATGTCAGCACTGACTTTCCTTGTGAAAGTGATCTGTTAAATACATGTAATCTGATGGGCACAATTTTAAAATGAATTCATTTTTCATAATTAGAAATAGTTTCCTTTCATGAATGTGTCAGCGATCATGAATATTCAACGGCTGAATCATTAATCTATTTGGAAAATGTTCAAGGTCACAATGTTATACATTTTAAATAACCCAGTTAAGGCAGACAAATTTCTGAAGACTATTGTTGTGTTTTACATTTTGGAGATACCATCATGCAATCAGAAATTTTATTACATTTCTTTTCAAATTTCTGCTTCTGGCTGATTGTTGATTTCAGTTTCTGTATAACCACACCATCAGGCCTAACCCACAGCCCATGGCACAGTGAGCAGTCAAGGGACACACAGTTAAGCAACTGAACCAAACAGATATCATTAAGATCTGGATAATGAGTAATTAGGGTTTCCTTGACTCACTAATAAGACTTCTGTTTGGGTCAATGATAAGAGTTTTATTTGAGTCAGATGATCCCACCTTCAAGACCTACTCCACAATGTGAACACATAATCTTTCCTGAAACCCCCAGTGTTGTACTGAGAGAGTATTTTGCTAAGAAAGGGTTATCCTTAGGCAGAGATATCATACTAAAGTCTTGTTTGCCCTCTCAGTTGGGCATAAAAGATCTCATGACACAGTTTGAAGGAGTTAAAAATAACACAACACAAGGTTATACTCCAACAGGTTTGTTTGGAAGTACAAGCTTTCGGAGCGCTGCTCTTTCGTCAGGTAGCTAGTGAAATAGGATCATAGGACACAGAATTTATAGCAAAAGATCAGCGTGTCATACGCTGATACAAAAAATTGAACAAAACTAGATTGCTGTTAAGTCTTTCAGCTTTTAGAATGGGATTGCAGGTTTCAATTCATTAATATGTAAATCCCAGAACTTCTTTCAAGTCACATTCCCAAGATAAATTAAGGTTTTTTAAAAAGTGATATCTCAGGTCAGACAATGTATTAAAGGTATAAGATTAGAGTCCGTATGTATTCCAATCTTGAGGCAGACTGGTTCTATTTCCCAAGTGGGAATTCATAAAATGCTTTATGGATTATAAAAAATATTGACTGCTGACAGATTGTGTGCTTTTTGAACAAAATACAATTCTGCAAATGCTGTTGTTCAAAAAGCACACAATCTATGGGCCAGCCAATTCTGTATCCAGACAGACAGGTTTCCCTAATGAGCCTACCATGGGAAACCTTATCAAACTCCTTGTTAAAATCCATATACACCACGGACACTGCTCTACCTTCATCAACATATTTTGTCACATCCTCAAAGAATTCAATAAGGTTTGTGAGGCTTGACCTGCCCTTCACAAAACCATGCTGACTATCTCTAATCAAACTGATTTTCCAAGTACCTTACAACCCTCCAGTAGCCTATCTGATCCATGCCTCCTCAACTTTAAGTAAGCTTCCTTCTTCCTCTTAACTAGATGTTCCACATCCCTAGTCACCCAAAGTTCTTTCAACCTGTCAACCCTTCCTTGCCTAAGTGGGACAAACCTGTGCAGCACTATCAGAAAGTGCTTCCTAAACAACATCCACATTTCTGTTGTGCAGTTCCCTAAGAATATCTGTTCCCAATTTAGGCGCTCCAGTTCCTGCCTAATATCATTGTAATTCGCCCTCTTTCCCATACTGTCTGGTCCTAGCCCTCTCCATGAGTATAGTAAAAGTCATGGAGTTGTGATCACTATCAATGAAATGCTCTTCCACAGAGAGGTCGGACACCTGGCCTGGTTCATTGCCAAGCATCAAATTCAATATGGCCTCCCCTCTCATTGGCCTATCTACATATGGCATCAGGAACCCTTCCTAGACACACCTGACAAAAACTGCTCCATCAAAACTATTTGAACTAAGTAGGTTCCAATCAATATTAGGGAAGTTAAAGTTACCCATGACAACAACCTGTTACTTCTGCACCTTTCTAAAATCTTCCTCCCAATCTGCTCCTTTGTGTCTCTGTTGCTATTATGGGGCCTGTAGAAAACTCCCAATAAAGTGACTGCTCCTTTCCTGTTTCTGACTTCCACCCATACTGACTCTGTAGACAAACCCTCCTTAACGATCTCCCTTTCTGCAGCTGTGATACTATCCCTGATTAGCAATGCCACTCCTCCATCTCTTTTACCTTCCCCTCTATTCCTTTTGAAACAACTAAACCCTGGAACATCCAACAACCATTCCTGCCCCTGTGATATCTAATGGCCACAACCTCATAGTGCCATGCTCTGAGTTTGTTACCCTTATTCCTGATAACTCTTGTATTAAAATAGACAAACTTCAACCCATCACACTGACTGCACCTTTGCCCTATCAAGTGCCTATCACTCCTCACAGACTCTCTGCATGCTGTATCTGGCTGTTCACTCCCTACGCCATCATCTGATCTGAAGTTCAGGTTCCCATCCCCCTGCCAATCTAGTTTAAACTCTCCCAAAGAGTTCTACCAAATCTCCCACCCAGGATATGGGTACCCCTCCAGTTCAGGTGCAACCCATCCTTCTTGTACAAGTCCCATCTTCCCCAGAAGGTAACCCAATGATCCACACATCTGAAGCCCTCCTTCTTACACCAGCTCTGCAGCCACATGTTCATCTGCTCTAGCTCTCTATTCCTAGCCTCACGAGCACATGGCACCGGTAGCAATCCTGAGATTACTACTCTGCTTGTCCTGCCTTCTAGCTTCCAACCTAACTCCCTATATTCACCTTTCAGGTCCTCCCACCTTTCCCTACCTATGTGATTGGTACCAATGTGTACTATGACTTCTGGCTGCTCCCCTTCCCCTTAAGAATCTTGTAGACTCAATCCGAGACATCCTTGACCGTGGCACTCAGGAGGCAATGTACCATCCGGCAGTCTCACTCATGACCACAGAATCTCCTGTCTAATCCTCTCACTATTGAATCTCCTATCACTATCACTCTCCTGTTCTCCCCCACCTTCCTTTCTGAGTCACAGAGCCAGGCTCAGTGCCAGAAACCTGGCCGTTATGGCTGTCCTCTGATACGTTGTTCCCCCCGACAGTATCCAAAATGGTATACTTATTATTGAAGTACAGAAGCATCCTTTAAGTGGATCGGAGATGAGTGGCGAGGACTCATAGAGACTGGCACATTACTGATGCCAATGTTCATGGATGTGGGATGCATGTGACTAGTGCCAATGGACTGTGCCATGAAATGTTCATGGCTGGTCTCCAACACAGAGCTAACGGCTAGCCGAATTTGCCAAGTACTCGTTCTAATTTTCATGCTATGAATTCTTCATGTCTAGCCTATTTGACACATTTGCTAAGGTAGGAAACTGAATATGAATGAGGCACGATGTGGTGTTAATAATGTGTGACAATTAATTGACTGGCTAGCGAGCCTCAGTCTCACTGCCCAGTAATGCATAAAAACGCAAGTGCCTTCTGACATTGAGACTGACTTTGCTGGACATCTCAATGATTCTGTCACAAATCTTGTCGTAGCACCAGACACTCAGGGCCCTATAAAATTAATCTTCCATTTTATCTTGGTAACTTATATGCACTTTGAGACATTTTGCCAATTAAAACTTGTTTTCTATCAGTGAGCACAGGCTTCCTGAGTTATGAAGCCAAATCTCCATTAATGAGCTGTTTTGATGACACCATAAACTAGTGAGAGAAAGAGCATGAATTTGCAAAATGCCTTTCACAACATCACTATCGGGCTTGATAGTCAATTGAATACTTTTGAAGTGTGGACTCTCTTCTATGTAACAGCACATTGACACATGGTAAGGTCCCACAATTTGCAACCTGTGACATTGGTTGAGAAATAAATATTGGATAAGATGCTGGGCAAAAATTCACTTTTTCTTCATCAAAATAATGTTGTGAGCTATTTTAACTCACTTTTGATATTCTTCATAAGATCATAAGAACATAAGATCTAGGAGCAGGAGTAGACCTTCTGGCCCTTCGAGCCTGTTCCACCATTCAATATGATCATGGCTGATCTTTTCATGGACTCAACTCCACTTACCCACCCTCTCACCTTAATTCCTTTATTGTTAAAAAAAAATCTACCTTAGCTTTAAAGACGTTTACTGAAGTAGCATGAACTACTTCCCTGGGCAAGGAATTCCATAGCTTTACAACCCTCTGGGTGAAAAGGTTCTTTCATAATTCAGTCCTCAGTCTGCTCCCTCTAACCTTGAGGCTATGCCCTCTTATCCTAGTTTCACCTGTCAGTGGAAACATCCTCTCTACTTCTATCTTATCTACTTCCGTTCATAATTTTATATATTTCTGTAAGATTCCCCCTCGCTCTTCTAAATTCCAATGAATATAATCCCAATCTACTCAGTCTCTCCTCATAAACCAAACCCTCTCAACTCCAGAATCAACCCAGTGAACCTCCTATGCACCCCCTCCAGTGCCAGTACATCCTTTCTCAAGCAAGGAGACTAGACTGCACGTAGTACACCAGGTGTGGCCTCACCAGCACCCTGCGGAGCTGCAACATAACCTCCTGCTTTCAAGCTCAAGCTCATTAGCAATGAAAGACAAAATTCCATTTGCCTTCCTAATTACTTGTACCTGCAGATCAATCTTCTGTGATTCATGCACAAGGACACCCAGGTCCCTCTGCATAGCAGCATGCTGCAACTTTTTAACCATTCAAGTAATAATCCTTTTTACTGTTACTTGTGCCAAAATGTATGATTTCACATCATTAATGTTGTACTCCATTTGCCAGACCTTTGCCCACTCAGTCAAAGTATCTATGTTCCTCTGCAAAATTTCACTGTCCTCTGCACACTTTGCTCTGCCAGTCATCTTAGTGTCATCTGCAAACTTTGACACACTACACATTGTCCCCAACTCCAAATCATCTATATAAATTGTAAATAAATTATAAATCTGTGCTGAATGGAAACCTATCATATTATCCCTTCTCTCTTAATAATGCTCCTCAGGCGAACTGCAATCTGTCATAATTATCTCCAAATATTTATTCCATCGATGTGAAGTAGACAATTTGATGTATGCTTTTATTACAATAAGAGTGGAGCTGTATTACCTTGATTAATATTCCAAAGGAGGTGTCATAAGTCTCAGTGTAACAACAATATCTTGCAGCTAAATAGCACATTTATCAAAGAAAAACTTCAGCAGAGTGATGATCCAACATCACTTTAAGTTCAAACCTGTAAACAGATATTCACATAAGTAATCAAAAGTTAAGACAGAGGTAGGTTTTAAGGAGGAGCAAAAGAGGCAGTGGAATTTAGGAAGGGATTTTGAGTGTTTGGTGCCTGGGCAGTTTAAAACAAGAACAAATAACAAAACACGGAGATGTGTGAGATCACAGCTTTGGGAGAATGCAAGATTCTGGGAGGAAAGTAGGTCTGGTGGCGCTTATAGAGATAGGGAAGGGTGAAGCCTTGAAGAGATTTAAAGATGATCATTTTAAAAGTAAAATGCTACCAGACAAGGAGTCAGTGCAAGAGTAATCAGATATGGTATGCTGCCACAACATGCCAGCATTAGAGCTGATCTCTCCAGTTGACACATCTCTTTTAACGAGTGTTGTAATTAGCCTGTTACACGGTAACAACTGATGCTTCTGTACGTCGATGTTGAGGTAAATTTAATCGCTGCTAGTTTAAATCTGTTCACCTATCTGAATCTGAGCTGTCATTCACATTTTCACAGTGTTTGGTACAACTGTTCATCATTCTGTTCTACAAAATCCACTTTAGATTTTTTTTTATGGTAATACCAAGAGTGTACTACATTGTTAGAGGGACTGTCTTTCAGATCACGTATTAACCTTGCCCATTTATCTCAAAGAAGAATACGGATCTCCCAGTGAGGGACCCTAGCCAACATTATTTCCTCAACTATCGCCAATTTACCTACTCAAGCTTCTCATTGCTAACCAGACATGATGACTCATACAAGGTTATTACAAGAGGCACGATTTCACCATTAAACTGAGTCTCTACTACGGGGTTTGGTTTCTTTTCAGACCATGGCTCTTCAAGGCACCATTACGACCAATCATTTTGGTTTCTTTCGGGAATAAGGAGAAATGAAGTAGCAAAGCTTCCTTTATTTATTCAAACAAATGCAGAAAGAGAATTTCACTGAAAATGTAATGCACCGTTCCTTAAGGGCAGTATCAGACCTGGCTGGACAGAGGCTGCAGTGCCTGAGATCAGAAGAATTTCCAAGAGTGGGAACAGATCATACAGCAAGATCAGAAGTAAGGGCGTTGTTGAATGTGTGTCATATCAATTGCTTGCATCATTAATCGCATCGCTGAATAAAGGAAACGGTGTCTTTCAGAATGTCACTTCAGGAGTTCTGCTTGTTCATGATGTCCTGCTAAGCTACACGCTGATTGATGATGTCAATTCCGCCCCCATCATGGCCACTCCCACAACCACTTCCAAGGATCCCTTCGCCCACCTCCAACACACTGCATCCACCTGGACACCCCGCGCTGGCCTATTACCTGCCCTCGACCTCTTCATTTCCAACTGTCGCTGGGACATTAACCGCCTCAACCTGTCTACCCCCCTCCCCCACTCCAACCTCTCACCCTCACAACGCGCAGCCCTCCAATCCCTCTGTTCCAATCCCAACCTCACCATCAAGCCAGCGGATAAAGGGGGCGCAGTGGTAGTCTGGCGCACTGACCTCTACACTGCTGAAGCCAAACGCCAACTCGAGGACACCTCTTCCTACTGCCCCCTCAACCATGACCCCACCCCCCATCATCAAACCATCATCTCTCAGACCATACAGAACCTCATCACCTCAGGAGATCGCCCACCCACAGCTTCCAACCTCATAGTCTGGGAATTCCGCACTGCCCGGTTCTACCTCCTTCCCAAGATCCACAAGCCTGACCACCCTGGCCGACCCATTGTCTCAGCATGCTCCTGCCCCACTGAACTCACCCCTACCTACCTCGACACTGTCCTATCCCCCCTAGTCCAGGAACACCCCACATACGTTTGAGACACCACCCACGCCTTCCACCTCCTCCAAGACTTCCGTTTCCCTGGCCCCCAATGCTTCATCTTCACCATGGATATCCAATCCCTCTACACCTCCATCCGCTATGACCAGGGCCTCCAAGCCCTCCATTTTTTCCTCTCCAGACGTCCCCAACAGTACCCTCCCACCGACACTCTCATTCGTTTAGCCGAACTGGTCCTCACCCTTAACAATTTCTCCTTTGAATCCTCCCACTTCCTCCAGACCAAAGGGGTAGCCATGGGCACACGTATGGGCCCCAGCTATACCTGTCTCTTTGTTGGCTACGTAGAGCAGTTGATCTTCCATAATTACACTGGCACCACTCCCCACCTCTTCCTCTGCTACATTGATGACTGCATTGGCGCCACCTCGTGCTCCCACGAGGAGGTTGAGCAATTCATCAACTTCACCAACATATTCCACCCTGACCTTAAATTTATCTGGACCATCTCTGACACCTCCCTCCCCTTCCTGGACCTCTCCATCTCCATTAATGATGACTGACTTGACACTGACATTTTTTACAAACCCACTGACTCCCACAGCTACCTGGATTACACCTCTTCCCACCCTACCTCTTGCAAAAATGCCATCCCGTATTCCCAATTCCTCCACCTCCGCCGTACCTGCTCCCAGGAGGACCAGTTCCACCACAGAACACACCAGATGGCCTCCTTCTTTAGAGACCGCAATTTCCCTTCCCACGTGGTTAAAGATGCCCTCCAATGCATCTCATCCACATCCCGCACCTCCGCCCTCAGACCCCACCCCTCCAACCGTAACAAGGACAGAACACCCCTGGTGCTCACCTTCCACCCTACCAACCTTCGCATAAACCAAATCATCCGCCGACATTTCCGCCACCTCCAAACAGACCCCACCACCAGGAATATATTTCCCTCCCCACCCATTTCCACCTTCGGCAAAGACCACTCCCTCCGTGACTACCTGGTCAGGTCCACGCCCCCCTACAACCCACCCTCCCATCTTGGCACTTTCCCCTGCCACCGCAGGAACTGTAAAACCTGTGCCCACACCTCCTCCCTCACCTCTATCCAAGGCCCTAAAGGAGCCTTCCACATCCATCAAAGTTTTACCTGCACATCCACTAATATCATTTATTGTATCCGTTGCTCCCGATGCGGTCTCCTCTACATTGGGGAGACTGGGCGCCTCCTCGCAGAGCGCTTTAGGGAACATCTCTTGGACACCCGCACCAATCAACCACACCGCCCCGTGGCCCAACATTTCAACTCCCCCTCCCACTCTGCCGAGGACATGGAGGTCCTGGGCCTCCTTCACCGCCTCTCCCACACCACCAGACGCCTGGAGGAAGAACGCCTAATCTTCCGCCTCGGAAGACTTCAACCCCAGGGCATCAATGTGGACTTCAACAGTTTCCTCATTTCCCCTTCCCCCACCTCACCCTGGTTCCAAACTTCCAGCTCAGCACTGTCCCCATGACTTGTCTGGACTTGTCCTACCTGCCTATCTCCTTTTCCACCTATCCACTCCACCCTCCTCCCTGACCTATCACCTACATCCCCTCCCCCACTCACCCATTGTACTCTATGCTACTTTCTCCCCACCCCCACCCTCCTCTAGCTTATCTCTCCACGCTTCAGGCTCACTGCCTTTATTCCTGATGAAGGGTTTTTGCCCGAAACATCGATTTCGAAGCTCCTCGGATGCTGCCTGAACTGCTGTGCTCTTCCAGCACCACTGATCCAGAATCTGGTTTCCAGCATCTGCAGTCATTGTTTTTGCCTAACTATCAACCAGGCTCCCTGACCAATTAGCGATGGGGTAATTTAGGTTGCAGTAGTCTCAGGAGAGAGAAGATCTGAGAAGACTGTTTCTGGTCTACCCACTCTTACCTAGATGTCCAGCAGAGGTAGTTGCTCTGTCCCAAAAACAGGAGGTAAATGATTTTCTCCTGAAATGAGCAGGCTGGTTGTAAGGGCTGATGAATTGAGTAACAGCAAAGCATCCCCCCCCCCCCCACCCCCAACTTCAACTGAGAGACTGTGTATCTGGAAGATCAGTGACCTTCAGGAGCTGACTATGAGATGTGAAGGTATTATACTGTTAGATGCGAAGTCCTACATGCTGACATGCCTACCACACTCATACAAAGCAAATTATATGCACACTTTCCCCTCCCTGCCAGCGCCTCATAACTCTACCTGAGCAGCTAACACTTATCCTTACCATCAATCTTCTGCCCACTTATACCCATGCCTCAGAGGCACCCTCCATAAATGGCTACCTGCTCTCCATACATGCCATTGTGAATGTACATACTTTGCTGCTTTCTCTCTTTGCAGAACAAGATAGCAAATAATTTGGGGACGGAGCAGAGATGTACGTTGAGGGGGCCAGGGCATGTTGAACCTCTAACAACAGGCACCTTCTCAGCCTTTGGTTCTCTGTGCCCATCTGTTCTGATGGGAATGAGCTCTAAAACCATGAGGGTATTGGGACCATCAATGAGTGTCTGAGCCTCGTGAGGCACCTTTACCCAACTATGTTGGCACAGCTCTACACCCTCTACTGGGCTTTTGCCTCCTTCCACATTTCGGTGACCAACCCTTCTGTCCTGTGTTGGGGGGTACATGTGTCTGTGGAGGAAGCGGTCAGTGTTGTTGCTGGTAGGTACATGCTGGTGAGGCACAGATTGCTTCCTTGATCTCCAAAACATTGGTTCAGGGACTGAAGGTGAGTGAGGTGCTGGTCAGGTGCAGCTGCTGGAACATTACTGGCACCCAGTGATAGCACTCTCTTTGAACGCTTTGCAAAACAACTGTGTGACCAGCTATGTCTGCAGCATTCCACTGTAAATTATCAAAGTGTTCATAACCTGTCAGTCACACTGAGGAAAGCCCTCTTGCTGTGTCCTTACAAGTTTGCTATTGCAATGTGAACTTCTTTGTTGCTGGCAAACAGCAAGTCAATGTATAAAATCCTTCTTAGTTGACTTTTCAGTTACTTGGATGGTTTTCATGCCTCAGATGTGGGAATTCCTGACTTCACTCCCTACTATTCCCAGGAAAGAGCAACCGAAATCAGACAAGTCCAGGATACTGGCTTGACACCAATTTCTGTAATTCTCCTGGTCTTCTGACATCCTTCCAGGCTGAGGAGAATCCATCCAGTTTTATCCTGGGATATTGCACCCTGTAATTTTAGATGCAACTTTAGTGACAAAATCTGCTCATCCAACCAGCAATTCGGGAATGAAAGAGGTGGAGAGCTGGTTTGTGCAAGAGCTAGATTTTCAGAACCTGGGTTTTCAATGAGTTGACATACACTGGCTTTGAGGCAACAGGAGACTCAATTGCACCTGAGGCTGGACTCACATCACAAAGATGGCATTTACTTCAGAGGAAGAAATGTGGTATTTAATGCTGAATGAATTCATTGACAGGATGTGGGTATGGCTTGCATTGATCAACCAACCCTAGCTGCCCTTGAGTAGTGATCTGACTTCTTGAATCATAGTATTCCTACAGTGTAGAAAGAAGCCATTCAGCCTATCGACCTTCTGAAAGGCATCCCACCCAGACCCAGATCTAGCCCTTACCCTATTCCCACAACCCCACATTTACCACAGCTAACCCACCTAAGCCTGCACATTCTAGGCACTACAGACAATTTAGCACCTAACTCACACATTTTTGGACAGTGGGAAGAAACCGGAACACCCAGAGAAACCCATGCATACACAGGGAGAATACACAAATTCCACAGAGACAGTCGCTCAAGGCTGGGATTGAACCCAGGTTCTAGGTATTCTGAGGCAGCAGTGTTAACCATTGAGCCACCATACCTTCCGAAATGGTGTAAGGACTCACAGAGTTGCTCTTAGAAAGCAGTTTCAAGTATTTTGACCCAGCAATAATGAAGTAAGGGCAATTTAATTCCAAGTCAGGATTGCATATTGCTGGGAGGGGAACCTGCAGTTTAAGATGCCCTCCAACCTGCACCTTGCCTCCCTATTATACCACACTCCTTCACCCCTTCTTCCCCACACCCACCTACCCCATCCAAATCCGAGCCTCTCAGCCCATCTCTGGGGGAACATTAGATTCCACTGGCACTTTTTGTAATGGGTTCTGACGTCTTATAGATTATATAGAATCCTCAGAAACAGAAGCAGATTATTTGGCTGAACTAATCCATGCCAGTAACTAAATAAAGCACTAATAGATGAGTGGTAATCAATATTGGTTCGGTTTGGAATAATCACAACACCCAATATTTACAACAAATCTCTTGATTTTTTTGAGATTGCCATTTAATTTATCAGTCTGCCAGAAAGATTTCCCAACCTGGCTAAAGCCAATCTTAAATATAAATCTTGTGTCTGCACACTTCCAAGATGATTAACATTGCAGAGTGATTTCTTTCTACAACATTTCATTTTAACTACAGCATTCAGATATTACCTCTGAAAAATGACATTACCAATAAAGCACTCTCTTCAGATCTGTGCGATTTCTTCAAGATGTCTGAGATTTGATCCACAGCCATGGCCAGAATTTTTTATGGTTACACATGAGCTATACTGAGTCTTTGGGTTGACAGATATTCAGTTTTCATTAAAGAATCATGATTATTTTTAACTCTTTATGACCCTCCTCCAAACCCATCGAGAGGAAGGTAGAACTCCATGCAATCTTATTGTACTACTCCCATACCCCACCTACTTGTCATAATATCCCTCAGCTGATGTCTAAGGCTCAAGTCAGCCTGTAGCATGTTAATTGGATTGCTCTGAAATATTATTTTAAAGTGGCAATCAGGAAAGTGCACACAACACAAGCTCCAGACATAAGCATCAGTTATTGAATATCAGCTGCCGCTCAATGATTAACAGGCTGGCATCTGAGTAAGACAGTTTCAAGCTCCACGACAAAGATACAAAATCCATCTTCACTTCAGTGCAGCACTGAGGGAGTGCCACACTATCCAAGCCGTTGCCTTTTCCATGTAATATTATGCCAGGGTCAGAATCATAGAATCTCCACAGTGTGAAAACAGGCCCTTTAGCCCAACAAGACCACACCAACCCTCCAAAAGTAACCCAACCAGACCCATTCCCCTACCCTAGTACTCTGCATTTACCCCTAACTAATGCCCCTAAACTATACATCCCTGAAGACTATAGGCAATTTAGTGTGGCCAATTCACCTAACCTGCACATCTTTCGACTGTGGGAGGAAACCAGAGCAACCAGAGGAAACCCACACAGACACGGGGAGAATGTGCAAACTCTACACAGGCAGTCGCCTGAGGCTGGAATTGAACCCGGGCCCTGGCACTGTGAGGCAGCAGTGCTAATCACTGAGCCACCATGCCATGCATTATGTCAGCAGCCAACAGCCCTCTTGGTGGTGGGCTATTCCAGTGCACTCAGGAGGTCTGACGTGCTGCGGCAGCATGCATTGTGCAATCTGGTGCCAAGGATGGTGGTGGCAGAGACTCCATTTTTCTTTCCACCACACAGTTGACAAGGAATCTACTGCCATTACTGCATGGCATTAGCCTGTGTTGGTAAGGTTTGTAGTGTGATACTTTACCTGCTTGAGCATGTTATGACCACACCTTCCTTGGCCAACAATCCTGTGATAGGCCTTGAAGCTGGTGCTACCCACTGCACTTCAACTTCGCCCCCTTCTGCCCACTTGGATGGCATGTGAGATTACATGGCGCAGTTTAAAGAAAAATACAAGCACCTGAGACAATATTTAAAAACTAACTTCATTAAACCAGGTTACCTCATCAAAACAAACTAAAGAACTGCAGATGCTGGACATCTGAAACAAAAGCAGAAATCGCTAGAGAAATTCAGTAGGTCTGGCAGCATCTACATAGAACATAGAAAAGTACAGCTCAGAACAGGCCCTTTGGCCCACAATGTTGTGCCGAGGGTAAATCCTAATGTAAAATAGAATAACTTAATCTACGCACCCCTCAACTCACTGCGTGTGCATGTCCAGCAGTAACTTAAATGTCCCTAATGACTCTGCTTCCACCACCACCACTGGCAATGCATTCACAACTCTCTGCGTAAAGAACCTTCCTCTGACATCCCTCTATACCTTTCTCCTAATATCTTAAAATTATGGCCCCTTGTACCAGTCAATCCTGCCCTGGGGAAAAGTCTTTGGCTATTGACTCTATCCATTTCTCTCATTACCTTGTATACCTCGATTAAGTCACCTCTCTTCCTCCTTTTCTCCAGAGAGAAATGTCTGAGCTTATTCAACCTCTCTTCATAAGGCAAGCGCTCCAGTCCAGGCAGCATCCTGGTAAATCTTCTTTGCATCCTCTCCAAAGTCTCTGTATCTTTCCTATAGTAGGGCGACTAGAACAGGACACAATATTCCATGTGTGGTCTCACCAGGGACTTGTAGAGCTGTAGCAAAACCTCGCGGCTCTTAAACTCAATCCCCCTGTTAATGAAAGCAAAAACACCATATGCTTTATTAACAACCATATCCACTTGGGTGGCAACTTTGAGGGATCTATGTACTTGAACACCAAGATCCCTCTGTTCCTCCACAATGCCAAGAATCCTGTCTTTAATCCTATATGCAGCATTCAAGTTCGACCTTCCAAAATGCATCACTTCGCATTTATTCAGGGTGAACTCCATCTGCCATTTCTCAGCCCAACTCTTCATCCTGTCTATGTCGCGCTGCAGCCTGCAATAGCCCTCGATACTATCAACGGTACCTCCAATCTTTGTGTCATCGGCAAATTTACTAACCCACCCCTCAATCTCCTCATCCAAGTCATTTGTAAAAACTACAAAAAGCAGAGATCCAAGAACAGAGCCCTGTGGGACACCAGTCAACACTGACCTTCAGGCAGAGTATTTTCCATCTACAACCACTCTTTGCCTTCTGTCAGCCAACCAATTCTGAATCCAGATAGCCAAATCTCCTTGTATCCCATACCTCCTGACTTTATGAATGAGCTTACCATGCCTTGCTGAATGAGCTGTCAAATGCCTTGCTGAAGTCCATATACACTGCATCCAGTGCTCGACCTTCATTGACCTGTCTTGTCATGTCCTCAAAGCACACAATAAGATTTGTGAGGTATGACCCGCCCCTCACAATGCCATTCTGACTGCCATTAATCACACTATACTTTGCCTAATAGTCATAAATCCTACCCCACAGAATTCTTTCCAAAACTTTGCTGACCACAGACGTAAGACTGACTGGTCTGTAATTGCCTGGGATTTCCCTATTACCCTTCTTGAAAAGAGAAACAACATTCGCCTCCTTCCAATCCTCCCGTATGACTCCCGTAGAGGGTGAGGAGGCAAATATCCTCGCCAGCAGCTTAGCAACCTCCTTTCTCACTTCCTCGAGCAGCCTAGGATAAATCTGGTCTGGCCCTGGGGACTTATCAATCTTAACGTTTTCCAAAATTACCAGCACATCAACTTCATCAATCTTGATCTGGTCAAGTCCGTATCCCAGCTCCTCAAAGTTCTCATTCACAACAAGGTCCCTTTCCTTGGTGAAAACTGAAGCAAAAAACTCATTCAGGGCTTCCCCCTATCTGCTCAGACTCTACGCACAAGTTCTCTATGCTATCCCTGATCGGCCCTACCTACTCCCTGATCATTCTTTTATTCCTCACGTATGAGTAAAATGCCTTTGGGTTCTCCCTAATCCTTTTTGCAAAGCCTTTGACATGCCCCCTTTTGGTTCTCCTCAGTCCATTTCTGAGCTCCTTTCTAGCAACCCTCTAATCTTCTAAAGCTGTGCCAGATCATTGCTTCCTACACTTTACGTAAGCTGCCTTCTTTTTTTTGACAAGAAGTTCCTCTGTTCTCATCATCCAAGGCTCCTTAATCTTACCCATTCTTACCTGTCTCAGAGGAACAACTTCATGCATCACTCATGACAACTGCTCCTTAAACAGTCTCCACATGTCTGCTGTGCCCTTTCTGTGGAACAATTGCTCCCAATCTGTACTTTCCAACGCCTGTCTAATAGCACCATAATTTCTTTTTCTCCAATTAAATATCTTCCCTTGGTAACGGCTCCTTTCCCTCTCCATTGCTATGGTAAATGTGAGGCAGTTGTGGTCACTGTCACCAAAGTGTTCTCCCATCGCGAGATCTGACACCTTTCCTGGCTCATTGCCGAGCACCAAATCCAAAATGGCCTTGTCAGCCTGTCTACATTCTGAGCTGAAAATGTGTTGCTGGAAAAGCACAGCAGGTCAGGCAGCATCCAGGGAACAGGAGAATCAACGTTTCGGGCATAAGCCCTTCTTCAGGAAATGCCCGAAACGTCGATTCTCCTGTTCCCTGGATGCTGCCTGACCTGCTGCGCTTTTCCAGCAACACATTTTCAGCTCTGATCTCCAGCATCTGCAGACCTCACTTTCTCCTCAAAGATGTCTACATTCTGAGTAAGGAAACCCTTCTGAACACACCTGACAAAAACGGCTCCATCCAAACCATCTGCACTAAGGAGGTTCCAGTCGATATTGGGAAAGTTGAAGTCGCCCATAACAATAAACCAGCTACATCTGCATTTTTCCAGAATCTGCCCGCCTATGAGTTCTTCAATCTCTCTACTGCTATTAGGAGGTCTTTAGAAAACCCCCAATGAGGTGGCTGCTCCCTTGTTGTTCCTAACTTCCACCCACACTGACTCAGTAGACAAACCTTCCTCAACAACCTTCGTTTCTGTTGCTGTGATGCACTCTCTGATTAGCAATGCTACACCCCCTCCTCTTTCCCCACCCTCCCTGTTCTTTTTAAATGTTCTAAACCCTGGAACATCAAGCAACCATTCCTGCCCCTGTGAAACCCACGTCCCCTTTACGGCCACAACATCATAGTCCCAAGTACTGATCCATGCTCTAAGTTCGTCACTCTTATTTCTATCACTCCTTGTGTGAAAGCAGACACACCTTAACCGATCCCTTTCTTTCATCACGTGAGAAACCTTCCCAATAGATTCACTACATCCTGTCACTGCCCCTTCTCAGATATGTGGCTCTGATTCCCATCCCCATGCCAAACTAGTTTAAACCCTCTCGAATCACATGAGCAAATCTCCCACCCAGGACATTTGTACCCCTCCAGTTCAAATGCAACCTGTCTTTCATGTACAAGTCCCACCTTCCCCAGAAGGCATCCTAATGGTTTCGATATCTGAAGCCCTTCCTCCTGCACCAGCCTCACAGACACGAGTTAATCTACGTTCGCTGACTGTTCCTCACCTCACTATCTCGTGGCACCGGTAGCAAACCTGAGATCACTACTCTACTCATCCTGCTCTCCAGCTTCCAAACTAACTCTCTGTAGTCACTTTTCAGATCCTCAATCCCTTTCCTGGCTATATCATTGGTGCCAATATGTACCGCTATTTCTTGCTACTCACCGTCCCCCTTCAGAATCCTGTAAACCTGACCGGTGACATCCCGGACCCTGGCACCGGGGAGGCAACATACCTTCTGGGAGTCCCGTTCCTGAACACAAAATCTCCTGTCAATCTGTCTAACTTTTGAGTCCCCTACCACTAGTGCTTTTCTCTTCTCCCCCCCCCCTCCCTTCTGAGCCACAGTGCCAGGCTCAGTGCTTTCTCTCTGTGGAGAGAAAACTGAGTTGACCTTTTAGGTTCAGTGACCTTTCTTCAGAACTGATTGTCGCTAGGTAAAGGAAATGGCTGGTATTCATGCTGAAAATGGGGTGAGGAATAGGGGAAGGAATAACAACAGGTGGAAATGGAATCCAGAAAGAGAGAGAGAACAATGGTCGGGAAGATAAAGGCTTGGATAATGATCAGCCTGGGAGAATCAAGAGCAGTTAATGGGGACTCAGAGTGGCTGACAATGGGTTGGTTGTGGTTGGAGCACATGTGATGACAAGGTCTGATGATGGAGTTAGGGTAAGGACATGGGCGAAGATGCTCAGGCCCTAAAATTATTGAACTCAATATTGAGTCCTGAAGGCTGCTGGGTGCCAAACGGAAAATGAGATGCTAAGGGGTTGGATCTCAGTAAAGGGAGACAAGTAGCTCATCTGCAGTTAGGAAAACCTGGTGTGATCATTGGTTAGCATGTTTCCCACACTACAGCAGTGACTACACATCAAAAGCACTTGATAGGTTGTGAAGCACTTTAAATGCTATGTAAGTACAATTTTTACTTTTTTTAATTGAAGGATTGCTTTTGGTCAGTCATGAATGTTCGTCTGTACCTCAAGCTGATCTTGCCACCAGCCTGCCTTGTGCCTCCCCACCCCCCCCACACACACATTCTTGTAACTAATCGATCAAATAAAAAGCATCCTATGTGTTCATGGGGTTCAGTTTGCACAATATGCCTGATAATATAACAGGCTTCATGTCAACTGTTCCACATTCATCAAGTATCAGCGTTGACAAGCAAAGTCCACAGAGTTCGCAACTGAATATTTGATGTGAACAGTTGTGGAGGTGTACTGAGATGTCTTCATTGATTCAACGCCTCCTCATGACTATTTATAAACAGCTTAAACACTTATGTACATCTTGTGATTGCAATGTCCTGGATCTATCCCAGATTGATAGCTTTTTTTGCTCTCTCTTCATGTTTATGAATGCCTGGGTTTGAGAAGGCAGCATTTAGTATTCATGGACACAGTGTGGTCCATAATCTGTTTTTGTGTGGGCTTGCAGATGTTTATTGTTCATGCGGGTCAGGAGGTTATGGTGTTGCTGAACATTCATTGTCCATGAAGTGCTCCTGCTGTGTTCATCACAACTGAAACAAAACTGCAAGAAGCTGACGATGTGATTTAACTGCCAACAACAATCTCTCACCTTCTGATCAGTTAACACACAGTAAGTCCTACACTATTTCAGAGATTACACATTTGGTTGATAGTGACAGTAAAGGTAATTTGCCTTGACATTGTGCCTACTTCATGACAAAATTATGCCCTTGGTCATGTTGCAAAATTTGCAAACAGGGGACATCTTTTGGTGATCAAGCATTTGGGCAGTAGGATTTGCTTCACAGGAGACAAGAGCAAAGAGATTTAAAGTGGGAATTCCAGAGTTTATCAATTCTCAGGTTGTGCGTTTGCTCACTGAACTGGTGAGTTTGTTTTTAGATATTTTGTCACCATACTAGGTAACATTATCAGTGAGCCTCCGATGAAGCGCTGGTGTTATTTCCCACTTGCTATTTATGTGTCTTGGTCTGCTGTGGTGGGTGATATCATTTCCTGTTCTGTTTCTGAGATGTTGGTAAATGGGATCCAAATCGATGCATTTGTTAATGAAGTTCTGGTTTGAATGCCAGGCCTCTAGGAATTCCCGTGCATGTCTCTGTTTGGCCTGTCCCAGGATGGATGCATTGTCCCATCTTGGTGTCCCTCTCTGTCAGTGTGTATTGATATGGTAGAACAAAAAGCCAATGGAGAACTACAGACCAACATTTATAGGAAGACACACACACCGACCAGAAACTCAACTACAGGAGCAATCTTCCTAACACTCACAAACGGAGCTGCATCAGGACATTATTTAAGTGAGCCACAACACACTGTAGCACCTGAGAACTATGAAAAGCCATGGAGAGCCACCTATCCAACATATTCAGGAACAATGATTACCTGATGAGTGCAATCCTAGTGAATCTTCTCTGGGACTACCTCCGAGGCCAGTATACCTGGGGTCAATTAGTCAGGTTAGTTGGGCAGCTGATTTGTGATTCCTGATGAAAGGCTTCTGCCTGAAACGTCGATTTCCCTGCTCCTCGGATGCGGCCTGACCTGCTGTGCTTTTCCAGCACCACTCTAATCTAAAATCTGGTTTCCAGCATCTGCAGTCCTCACTTTTGCCTAGCTGATTTGTGATGCCTACAGCACCCATTCAATTCCCCGGACAAGCTGACATTACTGTGAATGTCCTGCCTTCTCAACCTTGTCCTTTGTGTGAAGTGTGGCAAACCTCAGGATAAACCACCAGCAGTTGTCTCTTTCTATTGAGAGATTGGAGCGATGGTGACTTTATTGATTTTTCTTTAGATATGCAGACCAGTGCTGTTCATAGTATTCTAGCTGAGATCAAAACAATGCCTTGCAGTAGTTTTAGTGAGACCTCCTGATTTTTGTGCTCCCTTCTCTTTAAAATAAAAGCCATCATTTCATTTGCCTTCCCCATTACCTGCTGAACTTGGATGCTCTAGTCTCTCCTTCCTGTCTCCTTCCACTTCTTGATATTATTTACAAGGGAAGTTTCATTAGCTTAATGCATTTGCCTCTACCAACTGCAGGTTCGCAGCCCTCTAAATAATTATCTCACCCTTTAAAACCACATCAGATCAGATTGTTGCTGTCTTCCCTGAGAAATGTATTCTTTTCCAAGCTTATTTTAAAGGTGACTTTGAGCAGTTTCATTTATTTTAGTGCAAATCAGACAAAAGCCTCTCCTAGCTGCTCCACTGTCAGCCACTGACACCCATCAAATTATGAAAGGAATAACATAGGGGTTTGGAGAAAATTAGTGGACATCATTGAAAGAAATCAAAATAGTCTTTCCAATCATAAAAACAAGATAGAAACACAAAGCAACTAGCCAACAAGCCAGCTGGGAGTTTTTTTTAATTTCTTTGGCATATGCCAAATACAATGCACGTTAAGCAGAGGGACATTTTAATCCACAATGATGGGGATTTTAAAAACATTGCATTTTTTGAGCTTGAATGTAAGCCAGCATCAATAGTCCAACTATCGACTTAATGGGGATGCATTGTATGTCAGCAAAAATGTACTTACTGAAGTTGGGAATCTTATAATTGGAGATGGGAGGGTATTTAGTAACACAATTAACACCTTTCAATGAACCTTGTGAAACGTTTTTAAGTTGTTTTAAACCAGCTTTGAAATGTGACTTGTGTGAGATGGATTTATCAGGAAACACACAAAGGTGAATGAGAGTAGAGGTTTAAGTGGGTATTTAAACTTGAGATTCCAAATAAAAGCTCACTGATTGCAATGAACTGAATTTGACTAGTCCCTGAGTGAGAGGAATGGAGACAAGTTGACCAACAAAAAAAAACAGCACAAAACATTGGGACAATTCTTGAATGCAGTCCAGCCCCCATTCTGCAAGTAGATAGTTAATTCACACATTAAGGCCCCGTTGTTGACATTTTTCTGATGGCAATAGCGTCAGTCATAGGGGCCTTTGGAACCTAGCGTTCTGAAATTCTGTGAGGATACCATGAGCACAAACAGTAGCTCCTGAGTTCTCAACAACATGTTTGATGATTTCTCCTCCATCCTATGGGATCCACTGTCTTTGGCCGTCCTGAATTCTAATTTGTACTCAGCATGCCTCCAGCATGATGTCACCAACCTGCCTCAGCAATGACCACCTCCCCTGGTGGTGTAGCTAAGACTTAGACATACAGAAATAGGAGCAGGAGTAGGCCATTTAGTTACTTGAGTCTGCTGTGCCATTCAAAATGATCATGGCTGAACATTCAACTCAATGGCCTGTTACTGCTTTTCCCCCATACTCTTTGATCCTTTAGCCCAAGTGCTCTATCAGACTCCTTCCTGGGATCATACAATGCTTTGAACTCAACTGCTTTCTGTGGTGGCGAATTCCCCAAACTCACCACTGAAGGTCTATCTCTTCATCTCAGTCCTCAATGATTTATCCTGGAACACTGGTTCTGGATTCTTCCTGCATCTACTCTCTGTAATCTGTTCAAATTTTATAGGCTCCGATGACAGTCTTCTGAACTCGAGCAAATATAGTCCTAACTGATTCAAACTCTCCTCATACATCGGCCCTACCAACCCAGAAATCAAACTTGTAAACTTTCATTGTACTCCCTCTAGAGCAAGAACATTCTTCCTCAGATAAGGAGACCAAAACTGCACACAATACTCTAGGTGTGGTCTCACCGGGGCCCTATATAATTTCAGCAAGACATCCTTGCTTCTGTCCTCAAACCCTCTCACCATGAAGGCAATGCCATCTTCAGAGATGCCAGCTCTGTGATCGAGCCAGCACCCACATTCCTTCTTTAACTGGGTAGTGCAAAGGGTAAAGGATTAACACTCAAATATGTAAATGGTCAGTCTACTTCAATAGCAATGTAAGCAACAACATGACAATATTCTCTAGGGAGAGACAATCCTATGCACAGCTTGTGTTAAGTTTTAGAGTACAAATATCTAGCAGTAGTTGCATAGAAATATAACCTTACCATCAGCCTGGACTCAGCAGTCTCTCTTCAGTTCCCTACCCAAGGCAATTGCTTCCATCAAGACCCACCACCATGATAACAGAGGCAGCAATTATAGAGGCCGCTAAGATGAAGGCTGCCTCCAGTAAAATTAAATCCAAGAGTATAGACTTGGAGCCCTTTTTTGACCCAGATCTTGGGGTCCCAAAACTTATGATAAAATTGTGCCTAGTAGCTTTGTTTATCATTCATACTCAAGTGAGTTTTCTAACCACGAGCTTTATTAGATTTACTAATAAGAGTATTAGATTTTATGTAACTGTTCACCTTGCTGGATTCAATTACAGGATGACTTGCAAATAACACAACCTAGTTTCCAGAGCTCAAGTGGCCCCCTTTGGCTCTCTTGGCTGTTTGTATTGGCATGGGAGGCTTTTCACTAACAGAAGAAATCATGGAATCACATACTGAATGCAAAACAAAATGCTTCCTCAGTATGTCTCTTTTTCAGCGATGCTCAAGTTCTGCATAGAGTGACCAAATTTGCTCCTAACAGCAGAAGAGGACATTCAGCCTGTCGTGATTGTACTAGTTCTCTTTAAGAGCAACTCTCCTAGTTCCACTCCCCCAGTTTTTCCCTGTAATGCTGGAAATGTTTTCTCTTCTGCTAATGAGCAGAACCCTTTTGAAAATCATGATCAAAATTGCCTCCACCAGACTTTCTTTCAAGTACATTTCAGCTCCTAGCCACTCACTGCTTAAAAAAAAGCTTTCTCTTTATGTTGCCTTTGATTCTCTCTTAAATAAAATCATAGAATTTCACAATATAGAAGGGGGCCATTCGGTCCATCTTGTCTGTACTGACACCTGAAATAGCTACCCAGTTGTCCTATTCTCCAGCCTTATCTCCTCAGCCCTCTAAATCTATCATTTTCAAATATATCTCCAGCTCACTTTTCAAACCTCCTATAGAATCCACTTCCACTCTGTTCCCAGACTGCACACTCCAAATCCTAACAACTTTCTGAGTGAAGAAGTTTCTCCTCATCGTAGTCCTAGCTCTCTTGCTGACAATCTTGAAATTGTGAGCCCTAGTTACTGACGTACAACTAGCAGAAGCAGACTCTCCTCCTTCACTCTATCAAAATGGTATAAAATTTTGAATACCTCAATGAGGTCGCCTCTTAATTTTCTCTGACTTTCTTTGAATTATTCTTCAGTGTTGAATTGTACAAAAAGGGTTTTTTCTCTCAGACTCATCAGATCTCTACCAATGATCTGCACAGTGTTCCTTACTATATTGTAGAGTGGGCAGATCAGTCATCAGATCCCATTGCTGATCCCATTGCTGAAGTGAAGCGAGTCTTTAGATTGCCTCTGCCGTTCACCATGATGTATATTCTTCCATCGATACCTTCAAGGTATGTGTTTCTCCAGGACCTGTGTGGTCTAGTGAGAATGTGGAGTCTCCTGTCGTAAACTAAACATTATTTGTTGCATCTCTGCACCTTATACACCTTAGAAGTATATGGTATGCACTATTACAGAAACTGTTAAGAGGATCTAATCTTACATCTAACTGGTTTAACATCCTTTATTTTACTCTCTCCACAGTCCTCACAACAACATCCCAGTGGGTACTACTCGTGGCACTCGATTAGTATTAACCCTTTCAGACCTATCACTAACAATCAACCCTTGGTTTTTGCGTTCAAGTGTCCAGAATGGGATTTGACTCCCCAACCCTTTGACCCAAGGGTGAGAATGCTACCAAATGATTGAGCCACAGCTGTCACAGTGATGGAATTTTACTCGCTTTGAAAGTTTTCTGCTACTGGGGCTAACAGAGGGCTGCAAACCCAAAGGTCTCAATTGGCTGTATGTCTCAGACTCATACAGGGGACAAGAAATGAAGTTTAAATTCAGCCTTACTGTTTGTTGCCAAGTTAAAGATGGCAAGTGAGTTTTCAAGGCTAGGAGTAATCATCGAGAATTCAAGACTATGGATGAACAATTAGACCAATTCCTGAAGTGGCCCAACTGTGTCCAGCTAGGACTACTTTGACCTTGGCTCCAGCATGAGTGTTTAGATGTAGAAATGTGTTCGGGGAACTGACCGAGTGTGCTACCTTCAAGGCTGAATTTTTCAGAAGGTGGGTCTTCCCACCCTCACTTTACACTGCGTGCCCTCTAACCAATCAACATTCAGCTAAGGGTAAGATGTCGCCCTGTCTCTTGCCAACTCTGATTCACTGGCAGGTCAGTAATCCCAGAAGCAGAAGCAAGGACCAGGACCAGGACTACAAGCAATCTCTAGATACCAAGTCTTAGAATCCAGAGTCAGTTAACTTCTGGGGGCTGAAACAACAGTGTTGGTTATGTGGACGGGTTAGCCCAAGAGGCATACTGGAGGAAGGGGGCAGCAGTGTATGTCTTGAGGGGGGTGGGAGGAGGCAGTATCCATGGGGGAGATGGTTTTGTAGATGTAGAGTACCTGATACAAAGAGGTTATTGATGGTGGCATCACTCTCCTGCTTTTGCCACCTGAAGCCCACAAAACAGCACTTTCCAAACTTCCTCCCTGCTCCTGGGCTCTTTCTAGCAGGTTCAAACTTCAGACTGGGCATGAACCAACCTTAACATGGCCATTCATTGCAACTATGGGTCCTCAATTAGGCAAGTGTGGGTGAGTGGTCTAAGGTCTTGACTGTCCCACTGTAAAGTTATGGACAATTCAAGGCTGCGCGGGGGTTTCTGGACATATTACTGCCCTCACCATGTCACCACCTGCAAACCCACAGCGTGGGTACTTAATATTCAGTCCCACAAGTTATTCCTACCCTACCTCTAACATGCCTCTTTGGGTTGAGGCAGATTCAGTCCACTAAGTCTATGAATACGAGAGTTTCTTAGTTGTGGTGATGGTATTTAAATGAATGTTTTCTGGGGCTGGAATCAACTTTGAATGATCAGCGGCAAATCAACCACAAATAAGTTTAGGTTCTCAGGCTGTCAGATCAGAAAGGAATCAGTGATATCAGAAACCTGAAGTATCCACTGAGGGAACACTCAAAGTTATTTATTGCTGTTGTCGCTCTGCAGATATCTTGATATATTAAAGCATTTTGATCACTGAATGATTTGTGTGCTAAATGAACTGCTATTAATTCAAGTGTTCTTGTGAGCTGGCACGAGGCTGACTTAATAGGACTTGCACAATGAAGCAACTTACTGGAATGAACATTGTAGCAGTCTTTTTCATCATGAAATCTACTGTAATGAACTGATAAGAATTGGTAAAGGAAATTGACGGCGAAATGAAAGATTGCCAATGAATCAGCAAAATCCAGGAGCCAACTCTATTGCCCTTCATTTCAGAGACCTTCAGATGGGGGATATTGACCTGAGAACCTTTCGCTGACATTGTCATGCTTTCCTTACAGAGCCTGGCTGGTTTATTTTTAAACGTATTGCAAACCACTTAGCTTGAAACGTGATCACTACAAACATCGGTCGGAAAATATATCCCAGAAAAGAAACAAGCACTGGGTTTTAGAGATTATAAATAGAAAATCCAGATATAAAAAGAAAGACCATCTGGCTTTGTATGAAGAAAAGGCGCATCAAAAGAATTGATCTGCACTTGAATGATTAACTCCATGTTCTCTTTGCTGATGAGCTACTGTGTATTTCATAACCTTTTTTTAGTTTTCAACAATAATTTGTATTCATACAGCATCTTTAAAGAAATGGGATGGCCCAAGGTGCTTCACAGGAGTAGTGTAAATTAAATGGCACTGAGCTGCATAAATAGACATCAGTTCAGGTGACAAAAAGCTTGGTGAAAGAGGTCCGCTTAAAGGAGTGATTGGTGGAATGTAGGCTACAGACGTAAGGAGTTGCAGGGAGGGAATTCAAGACCTTAGATACAACAACCAAAGTCACAGTGGAGTGATTAAATTAAAAAGCAAATTTTAACATCAAGAATTTATGAGATCGCGAGCCAGTGTTGGTCAGCGAGTTGAGGGATGATGGAGCAACATTGTGAGTTAAGAATTATGAATGACATCCTCTCCACTTGCCTTGGTGGATGCAGCCCCAACAACACTCAAGAAGCTTGACACCGTCCAGGACAACGCAGTCCCACATTGATTGGCACCACATCCAAAACCATTCACTCCCTCCATCACTGACACTCAGGAACAGCAGTCATAGAGTCATAGGATCATAGGGATGTACAGCACAGATACAGACACTTTGGTCCAACTCATCCATGCCGACCAGATACCCCAACCTAATCTAGTCCCATTTGCCATCACTTGGCCATTATCCCTCTAAACCCTTCCTATTCATATACCCAGAATGTACCAACAACAAGATGCTCCACAGAAATTCACCGAGGCTCCTTAGGCAGCACTTCCTGAAACCCCAAACACTAGCATCTGTAATCTTACTTGGATCCTTTCAGAGCTTTTATTTTGGTATTTTGCTTTTATTATAATCTACCGAATCCTGATTGAAGTGCTGCACAGACAGTGTCGGTGTATAGGGTAAGTGGGTGGAGAGAGTAGAATGGCAGGTATGTGGGTGACAGGATAGGGTGGGTCAAGGCAGCTGGATAAGGGGAGAGTCAGATAGTGAAGTCAGGTGGATATTGTATGGTTTAGGAGTTCCTGGAGGACAGTGAGATAGTAAGGTCTCCTCAGTTTAAGGGTAGGGTGTGTTGAGTTGGGTTTGAAAATGAACATGGCGGGGGTTGGGTGGAAGATGTATCAAAGTGTGGAGATGAGTGTTTGTTCAATGACATTGGAATTGGTTAGAGATTTTGGGATGGCTGGGGCATTGTCGGAGGAGCTGGATTGATCTGGTCAGGACTACTGGGTAACGTTGGATCATGGGGGTAGGTGGCATGACTGTAAGAGCAGGAGATGTTCAGGGATCTATGAGGAGTCGGAGGGACAGATTAATAGCTACCCAAGAGTAAGAGCATCCTTTAACCCCATTTACAGTCCCTGGATAACTATGGAGGTACCTTAGCTGGAATCCTTGGTAGTATCTGATTCTAAATCCGAGTTGAAGAGTTTTTAGGAGGGTTCCAGATGCTCCATAATTGCACATCAAATTGCTAGGATCTTCCTTAATGGTCAGTGAATCAATGCATATTTGCCCGAGTTACTACGAATTTTGTTCTGAATTACTATTTCTAGAAACTTCCCTGAGATTTAGTTGTCTAACTTGTGGTATGCTTCTTTGATTTGACAATGCACATCAGTTAATGATAATGTGTTACAATGTAAAATTGCAGAAAAAAAATTATGCTTATAGTTTAAGCAGAATTAATATTGAAAATAAAGAAATATGTTCATTTCTAATGATGATAAGTGTGATTTGTTTGCTTTATTATCATGCATGTTGTACATTATGGATGAGATAGAACATAGAACATTACAGCGCAGTACAGGCCCTTCCACCCTCGATGTTACGCCAATCTGTCATACTAATCTGAAGCCCATCTAACCTACACTATTCCATGTACGTCCATATGCTTGTCCAATGATGACTTAAATGTACTTAAAATTGGCGAATCTACTACCGTTGCAGGCAAAGCATTCATACCCTTACTACTCTCTGGTGCAAGGTATTAAAATAATATAATTCCAACTTTTCTATTTGGGATCAATCTGTCCATAATATCAACAAGGATGAAGCTGACGTTTATGCTTTATTTCTTGATGGGACAACACAACAACCAACAATTTGCAATTTGTAAAGGTTCGTTCTTAGAACATTGGGCATTGTTGGACATTCATTGTCCATCCCTGGAACCCAGGCCATTTCAGAGCACAGTCCCTCAGACTTGATATACTTTCCACAGATAGACTGCAGTCAAGGTTCACCAGACTATTCCTGAGATGACAGGACAGTCTGTAAGAAGAGTTTGAGGAGACTGGGCTACATTTACCTAGAGTTTAGGAGGATGAGATATAATATCAAAATTCTTGCAGGGCTAGATTGGGTAGAGGCAGAAAGGATTTCTCCCCTAGCTGGTCAGCCTAGAACTAGAGGAATACAGTCTCAGAATAAGGGCAAGCCATTTAGAGTGGGATGAGGGGGAAGTTCTTCAATCAATGTAGTATTAATCTTTAGAATTCTCTTGCCCAGCAGGCTGCAGAATCTCATTCATTGAGCATTTTCAAGACAGAGATCAATGGATTTCCTGATACTAATCAAATCATGGGAGATGGAGATTGCATGGGGAAATGACGCTGAGGTAGATGATCAGCACTGATCTGGAATGGCAGAGCAGGCTTGAGGGGCTGAGTGGCCTACTCCTACTTCTATTCTTCCATGTCTTCTTCCTTAAAGGACATTTGTGAAGCATTTAGATCCTTAATGACAATCTGGCACTTTTACTGATACACTTTATTAACCAGCTTTTGTTTAGTAAATTGAATTTAAGTTGTTAGTTCTTGGATTTGAACCTAATGTTAACTGATTTAGGAATCCAAACCTCTGCTTTATTAGTTCAATCCAAGACAGTCTCTATCCTATCAATGAGCAAGGCGTGTCTGCTGCAAGGCAGTTGATTGTAAAGGTTGATGGACTGTAGACCAACAATGGAATTCTCAATGTTGAGATAGTGGGACTTTGCTCATGAAGATCAGAATGGAAGGATGAGAATTAGCAGGAGCGAGTGAACAGCCTAATGAATATAATATAACATATGTTACCTGAAGCCAATCAAGGTCTGATTAATAACCTTTGAATAGTAATTATTTTAATAGTGGTATAAATATCAATTTTAAAAGAAAAATTAAGCAAAGTATCAATGAATTTAAAAGACTTGAGCAAAGCAGAAATGGCAACTAAAGTGAACCTGGACAAGCAGTAGGCAGAAACCAGTCGAGTGGTCATTCTGCCCAGAAAGGAAAACTAGCTACTAGTCTCTGGGGTCCACTGCTACTAGCCTGGGGGTCAACCAATTTGCTGCATGGATCAGCTACATAAAAATCTGACCCAGCAATCCTGACACATTCTCTCCCCTCTCCCTCACCCAACCTCACACGATCAATCAAAATGGCCATTCACCCATTGAAAAGACATTTTCTGACTTATCCAAGTCACTAGTGCTATGCTTAATGTAACAACATTTTTAAAGTGCATGTAAGTTAGTACTTGCATATTGTTAACTGAATACTAGCCTAGGCTGAGGAGTGCTGAGCCAAAGTTTCTGATCTTATGGTGAATGTCACTCTGCTCTGTTTAAACAAAGAAAGAATTCCACGTTTCTGACTGGAGATTCTGATAGGAGCTATATCAGAAATTCACTTGCTGTCCTTCCATTCCGACAGGTCCTTCGGAGCAATCAACAGTTGGAGGAAGTCAAAACACAGCCACATTTTCACAGCAATCAGTTGGTGCATTCTGAAACATAAATGTCCGGCGTCACAGACAGCCAACTTAACAGCCCCTGTGAAATGGTGACCATGATGTGGAGGTTCCAGTGTTGGACTGTGGTGGACAAGGTCAGAAGTCACACGACACCAGGTTATAGTCCAACAGCGTTCATTTGAAATCACAAGGGTTTGGAGCGCTGCTCCTTCATCAGGTGATGTTCAGAAGGTCAGAAGTCACACGACACCAAGTTATAGTCCATCAGCTTTATTCAGAATACTATCCCTTCAGCAGGTGAAGTTCATCTGGTGAAGGGGTAGCATTCTGAATAAAGCTGATGGACTACAATTTGGTGTCGTGTGACTTCTGACCTTGTGAAAAGGGCAAATGTGAGGTTATGATGCCACAAGGGTACATTAGGAAGTAGGACTGAGAGAGCTCAATGCCACTTCAGTCAGTTGTTAAGTGAGTGGAGGGGGTGTGAAGGCAGGGTGCGAAGCAGGTAATAGGTAGGGTGCCAGGTAATTAAGGTGCCAATTGGATGAGGTGTCAAGTGAACAGGATGGACAGTACCAGAGACATAGAGTGCCAGAGGTAAGGTGCCAGGTAGATAGAGTGCCAGAGCATGAGTTGGAAAAGGGCTTTGGTACATTCAGAAGAGTTTACGTAGGTCAAATATTGAGTCCAACGGGGCAAGAGGAGGGGTAGTATTGAGTCCTGGGGACCTGTTAGATGAATAGTTGGGCAGGAGGGGGTCTGGTCCAATGAACAGAAGGGATGTTGAGTCCAGAGCAGTGAAATGGAAATGTGTTAAGTCCAGAGGAAAGGAAAGGGGGCAGTTGGGTTCCGCAGCAGGAATAAAGCCCTGGAGAAACAGGGAATGACCAATCCACTGACAGACATGCGTTAGATCCAGTGACAGGGATATCTGGGACCCAGGGGCATTGGGGTCCAGGGAGAGGTGTGGTGTTGGATCTGGAGGCAGAGGTACATTTGGTCCTGGGGGAAGACATAAGCATCAGCTCAATGTCTAGGGACTGTAAGGGGTTTGAGGATGTAAATGAGTGTATGTGTGTGGTGTGTTAGAGGATCAAGTAGCCAGTTACATGCAAGTTGTCATAAGTTTTTAAGAACTTTTCTAACTTTTCCTAAGTAACTATCTACTCATTTCTAGCAGAACATCTAAATTCTTTGATTCAAATGGATACTTTCAGAGGCTCCCAGGCATAGGGGCATTGTCCAGTCGAAACTTTAAGGTCCCAGAAATTCCCTTGGAATCGGTTGCAAAGGATATTTTGCAGGGTGCCCATGACAACTTCCATCTATGTTTCAGAAATGACTATCTGGATGTCAAAAAGCCCTGCCTAATATCTCCTGTGTATGACTTCTGTTATTCTTTGAGGCATGATTGAAGAAGGTCAGACACTATAAAACTCATTATTAACCATGCCAATGCCTGTTTGTATGGGGTCAAATCAGAAAGTTTCGGAACAATAGTTAGATACATCAGAAAAACAAGCAGCAAACCATAAAGACAGTTCCAGAAAATTAACAAAGAAAGCTGATCTGCATTTCCAATTAGTTCCACATAATCAATCTTAAGCACTTTGCCAACTGAAGCAGATTTAATTAATTTATTTGTTAATTAGAATGACTTATTCTTGTTTATGAGTTTGGAGTAGCAGTGTTTGGAGACCTTTGTCTGCACTGGTAACAGTAGTAAGATTTACTGCCTTGACATAAGCTGTTTATAATCATGCTACATCTTTTCTGACCTTTAACCTTTCATGTTACCTGTGCTTCAGTGCAGTTAACTGGCGCTGGTAACTCGGCCACACTCACCCAAACAGCTTTTCTCCAATGGACCAGCCTAGGCCTAATTGAAGGGGTGATTTTGAACATAATTTTAAACACTTGCGATATTAAACCTATGTCTCTACAGGAATGAGATATTTTGTGCCATTCAATTAAATCATGGCTGGTTTGTATCTGAACTTCATTCATAATTTGCTTCCATGAACAGTTCATGACCCTGCTGGACTCCACGTATGTTTTGGAACTCTCAGACTAATCCACACTAAATTTGTGGAACACAAAAACAAAGTTAGTTATCATTTTGTCCTGATATTTTTGACAGTTACTTCTGTTAGTTCCAATGAATTTTATAGGTAATGAGTTCATGTACATTTTGCACACGTTCATATTTACTTTTAACACTCCTAAAGGGCACCTTAGCTTCCCCCAAAGATATCCTGGGACGATATCTAAAAGGGTACCACACCTCTTCGAAAGTGGAGCCTACACAAAGGGCTTCTGTTCGTACAGGGTCTAATTTGTTTCACAAAATCTGACTTGACTGGAGGAAGTTGTTGATTTAGTTGGGAAGCATGCCTCTGCACAGTACTCATGGGTCCAACACACTTCATCCCCATTCTCGAGCCAAACCCACTTTTAAAAATGTGAGGTATTGTATTGAGAAGGCAGGACATGTGTATTTTGGCCTCCTCCACTATTTTCACAATGAGAGAGCTCACTATCAGTGTGGAAATGCAGACCCAACTCTTAGTCCAGTATCACCACGCATTTTCCTTCCTCACTTCGATGTGAATGTAATACCAGTTGCTTTTCCTCCTTTCACTTATGCAGCTCAACAAAACTCACCCAATGTCACTTGGATTGTTTCAAGTGTTCATTGAACCATCTGTTTACTATTGTCCAGGTCTGGAAAATGATCGATATGCCCACTATCATCAACCAAAAAACAATTGATGCGCTTTCAAATTTTCATATCAAGAACTTGGCAGGTAACAATGTCACTATCCATTCTGGCTATTGTATTTTCTCAAGCCCTCTGCAGTGCCCACTGGTCACAGAAAAGATTAAGATACTCCAAGTTCCTCCTGCAGAGCCATTCAGGTCAAGAACATGGATGAAAGACACAAACAGCCCTTCTCCTTATTTAAGGAGAGCTATGGGTGACTTGAAAGTAGTTTAGAGAAGGTTTTCCACACTAATGCTTGGAATGATTGGGCTGTCTTGTGAGGAAAGGTTGGACAATCTACGCTTGTATCTCCTGGGGTTTGGAAGAGCAAGTGGTGTCGTAGATTGAAACATATAAGATTTTGAGGGGTCTTTACAGGGGGGATGAGAGTGAATCTGGAACTGGAGATGTCACCAATTTAAGACAGCAGAGGAGAGAATTGTTTTCTTCACAGAGTCACATAGGCCTGTGGAAATCCGTTCCTTAAAAGGAGGTGGAAGCAGTCTTTGAACATTTTTAAGGCAGAAGCAAATAGTGTCTTGTTGGGTGACTTTATGCCCATATCCAGGATTTTGCTTTCAAGGCATAGTGGTCATTGTGAAGGCAAGATCAAGAACTGTCTTCAGGCTTGGCTTCTTTATATTAGAGTTTATTGCACATTAAAATTAAATAATACAATACATGATATTCAAAGATATACCAGGCTCTCAACCTACTGTTACATTATTGAAAGACTATTCCACAAACCCTTATGTCTAATCCTCTTCTGTCTATTCGACATGTTTCTCTGCACGTTTCAAACATTTGCATGGTGAAACCTCAATGTTCTGATTAGCTCTCTTCCTTCCTTAATTCCGCCCACACTGTGCTACTTATGCCCAGTGAGGATGAGTTCTGTGACATCATCACAAGGTTGCTTCAGTGTCCCAAAGCCCTGTCAGATAGATTCTTAATAAGCAAGTGAGTGAAAGGTCATTGGGAGTTGGTGAGATTGAGGAGCAATCAGATTAGCCAGGGTCTTATTGAATGGCAGAGCAAGCTCAAATAGCCAATAACCTCCTTTGGCTCCTTCTCCCGATACTTATACAATCACCCTCTGCTAAGGCCTAGTACAACGTGAACCTGTCAATTGTCTAGTATCAGAACCTAATGCCTGTCATATCACTGAATTTCAAAATGTTGTTCTGTTTAATGTGAAAGGCAGCATTTGATTAAAAATTACACGACTGCAATCAGAGCTGAATTATTTCACATTGCCAGAGATTAATTGGAACTGAGAACTGGATTCGCTTCAAGTGTCTGCTGACTGTATGTAACCACATGAAACCATCATTCATGTTTTAAAGTTAACAGACTGCTCATCTAAAGACACTGAACAGCACAGGTTTGATTAGAAACCAAAAGAACTGCGGCTGTTGTAAATCAGAAACAGAAACAGATGTTGCTGGAGAAGCTCAGCAGGTCTGGCAACATCTATGAAGAGAAATCAGAGCTAATGTTTCGGGTCCAGTGACCCTTCCTCAGAACTGAGGAACTTCTGAGGAAGGGTCACCGGACCTGAAACGTTAACAGAGATTTGATTTGTCTATTTGGAGAATTCTTGAAACAACAAGTAACATAAAAGTGGATAAATCCCCAGGAGCTGATCAGGTATAACCCTAGAACTCTGTGGGAAGTGAGGGAAGTGATTGCTGGGCTCCTCCTGAGATATTTGTATCATCGATAGTCACAGGTGAGGTGCCGGAAGGCTGGAGGTTGGCTAATGTGGTGCCACTATTTAAGAAGGGTGGTAAGGACAAGCCAGAGAACTATAGACTGTTGAGCCTGACATCGGTGGTGGGCAAGTTGATGGAGGGAATCCCTGAGGGACAGGATATACGTGTATTTGGAAATGCAGGATGGATTAGGGATAGTCAACATGGCTTTGTGTGTGAGAAATTATGTCTTACAAACTTGATTGAGTCTTTTGAAGAATTAACAAAGAAGATTGACGAAGGCAGAGCGGTAGACGTGATCTATATGGACTTCAGTAAAGCGTTCAACTGGTTAGCAAAGTTAGATCTTATGGAATACAGGGAGAATTAGCCATTTGGATACAGAACTGGCTCAAAGGTAGATACAGAGGGTAATGGTGGAGGGTTGTTCTTCAGACCAGAGGTGTACCAAAAGGATCAGTGCTGGGCCCATTACTTTTTGTCATATATATAAATGTTTTGGATGTGAACATAGGTGATATAGTTAATAAGTTTGCAGGTGACACCAAAATTGGAGGTGTCATGGACAGCGAAGAAGGTTACCTCAGAGTACAACAGGATCTTGATCAGATAGGCCAATGGGCTGAGGAGTGGCAGATGGAGTTTAATTTAGATAAATGCGAAGTGCTGCATTTTGGAAAAGCAAACCAGAGCAGGACTTTTACGCTTAATGGTAAGGTCCTGAGGAGTGTTGCTGGACAAGGAGACCTTGGAGTGCAGGTTCATTGTTTCTTGAAAGTAGAGTCGCAGGTAGATAGGATAATGAAGAAGGTATTTAGTATGCTTTCCTTTATTGGTCAGAGCATTTAGTACAGTAGTTGGGAGATCATGTTGCAGCTCTACAGGACATTGGTTAGGCCACGTTTGGAATATTGCGTGCAATACTGGAAGAATGTTGTAAAACTTGAAAGGATTCAGAAAAGATTTACAAGAATATTGCCAGAGTTGGAGGATTTGAGGTATAGGGAGACGCTGAATAGGCTAGGGTTGTTTTCCCTGGAGCATTGGAAGCTGAGGGGTAACTTTATAGACGTTATAAAACTATGAGGGCATGGATAAGGTAAATAGACAAAGTCTTCTCCCTGGGGTGGGGGAGCCCAGAACTAGAGGGCATAGGTTTAGGGTGAGAGGGGACAGAAACAAAAGGGACCCTAGGGGCAACCTTTTCACATGGAGGTTGGTACGACTATGGAATGAGCTGCCAGAGGAAGTGGTACATTCACATCATTGAAAGACATCTGGATGAATATATGAATAGGAAGAATTTAGAGGGATATGGGCCAAGTGCTGGCCAATGGGACTTGATTAGATTAGGATATCTGGTCGGCATGGACAAGTTGTACTGAAGGATCTGTTTCCTTGCTGTACATCCCTATGACTCTAACAAGTAGGATGTGTGTGTATAGATTTGGTGTCCTTACTTAATTTGTCACAGGAATCTTGGCGAGTTGCTGCAATGCATCATGTAAATGGTACACACTGCTCCGAATGTGTGTGGGTGGTGAAGGTAGTCAATAGGTGTTTATCAGTTGGCTGCTTTGTATCAAGCTTCTTGGTGTTGTTGGAGCTGCACTCATCCAGGCAATTGAGGAATATTCCATTGCACCTCTGACATGCCTTTTAGACAGGTTTTGAAGAGTCAGAAGGTGAGTTACTCACTGCAGAATTCCTCGCCTCTAACCTGCTCTTACAAACAAAGTGTTTATACAACTAGTCTAGTTTGGATTCTGGCTAATTATGTTGATAGAGAAGTATTTAGTGATGGTAAGGTTATTGAATATCAAAAGGTGATGGTCAGATTCTCTTTGTTGAAGATGGTCTTTGCCCGGACTTGTGTGACATGGATGTTACTTGATATTGTCCAAGTCTCGCTGCGTATGACGATGGATTGCTTCATTGTCTGAGGAGTCACATATGATGCAGAACATTGTGCAATCATCAACATGAAGGTGGCTAGGTCTAAGAGAGTACCCTGCAAAAACCCCAGTAGTGATGTCCCAGGACTAAGAAAATGTGGGCGGCACAGTGGCACAGTGGTTAGCACTGTTGCCTCACAGCGCAGAGACACGAGTTCAATTCTCCGCCTCAGGCGACTGACTGTGTGGAGTTTGCACATTTTCCCTGTGTCTGTGTGGGTTTCCTCTGGGTGCTCCGGTTTCCTCTCACAGTCCAAAAATGTGCAGGTTAGGTGAATTGGCTATGCTAAATTGCCCGTAGTGTTAGGTGAAGGGGTAAAATGTATGGGTCTGGGGGGGTTGCGCTTCGGTGGGTCAATGTGGACTTGTTGGGCTGAAGGGCCTTCTTCCACACTGTAAGTAATCTAATCAATTGACCTCCAATAAACACAACCATCTTCCTTTGTGCTAGTTATAATTCCAACCAGTGGACAGTTTTCACAGTGGCTCAAGTTTTGCTCAGATTCCTTAATCATAGAATCATAGAAACCCTACAGAGTGGAAAGAGGCCCTTCATGGCTGCAATAGCCCTCTGAAAAGCGTCCCACCCAGATCCAGCCTCCAATCTTATCCCCATAATCTGGCAGTTACCGTGGATACTCCACATCTTTTGACTGTAGGAGGTAACAGGAGCCCACACAGATACAGGAAGAATATGCAAACTCCACATAGACAGTCACCCAAGGCCAGATTCGAATCTGGCCCCCTGCATCAGCGCTAATCACTGAGCCACCATGCCACCCCAGTGGCACATACCACAGTTAATCAAATGTTGTCAGGGGTAGTCACTCTCATTTCATCTCTCATCATATGTTTCATTCATGTTTGGGCTTCAGACCAATTTCAACAAGAGGGATGTGGCAGTGTCTCAGAAAGGTGCTCTCAGGCAGCAGCAACAATGTGGCAAGAAGCAAGTAATGGCTGAAGGAGGTGACCTGACGGATCCTGATGTGCTCTGTAAAGTCTTCTTGGTGCAAACCTTGGCCTCTACTCATGAAGTCAGGCATGGACAGAGGTGGAGGTGGGAAAGTCAAGCCATGAGAAGCTGCAGAGCAGAGAGCAGAAGTGGTCTTACCGATGAAGGGCTTTTGCCCGAAACGTCGGTTTTCCTGCTCCTCGGATGCTGCCTGACCTGCTGTGCTTTTCCAGCACCACTCTAATCTTGACTCTAATCTCCAGCATCTGCAGTCCTCACTTTTGCCTCGGGGTCTTACCAAAGGTCAGGGAAATAATCTTAAAATGAATTCTGACGCTCAATGAGATTATAGGCCCCAATAACCACAGACATTACAACAAATTTAAAAATTAAATGAGGCAACATTAAATGTGACATTAAATGTGACTTACTGTGGCCGGACTGGAACAGCTTCCTTTTTCTGTGGCTACTTCTGGGGCACAGGTCTTCAGTAAAATTGCCGGACTATCTTTGCAGATCTGATATATTGAGTCATCTTGTTATAATGTAGAATGGATCAAATTGGTTTAAGAATGGCATCTGTGATGTTGGCGACCTCTGGAGGAGGCTGAGATGGATCATGCACTTGGCACAGTTGACGGAAGAGGACTTCAACTTTGTCTTTTGCGTTGAGGGGCTGGGCTCCCCCCCATAAAGCAAGAGGATATTTGTGGAGTCTCCTGCTCCAATTAATTGTTTAATTGTCCACAACCATTCAAAGAATGAAATAATAAATAATAATAAACAAGTTAGTGAGAATGAAAGCTAAAAGGTAAACACCCCATTCCCCCCCTCAAGATTCCTAAAGTAATCCTCAAGGAGATCTCAAGAAGAATCCTCAAAATAAAAATATTTTGACTGAGATATTGTACGATAAGTTTCTTTACTAACCCATTCACAAGTGTTTTACATTTACTCATTCATAACTCCTTACTAACCCACTCACAAGCCCCTATATTTAATAACACCACATTCCCATTTCATTCATTCATAGCTCCTTACTATAACAATTTCATTCATTCATTCAGAAAACTGTGGTTCTGTAGTATATTTTACTGATATAATATAAACTAAAAGTAAAACGTCCCCTTCAACCCATTCACCTCAAACCCTTATCAGGCATATTTCTACATCAAAAATGACCTCTGAATAGATGTCAATATCATTAGCAATACTTATTCCACCAAGTCTCCACGAAACATTATAATATCAATCAGCACTTACCGACCATGTCTCAGACCTGAATAGATTATAGAACACCAATTTCCCCAATTAGTATGTACTTGGTTAATACTTTTTAACTGGGCCATTATCCCCTTAACTGAAAAAACAGTGCTTCCATGAAACTGTATGAATGAATGAAACTCATACTTGCAAATAGTGAACAAATCTCACAACACAGCTGTGGTAATCAGTTTAATATCCTTTATTTTTCTATTAAGTCCAGGCTCTAATTTATTTTGAGCATAGAGGCCTAGTATTTTTGCTCACATTTACTAACTTAAAAGACAAAGGTACTAACAATTCTTAATTATGTAAGCAAACTGGACAGACACTCTTAATCTTATCAGGAGTGCAACCAGCACTTAGCAAATGTTTGGGCCATCTCCTGTTTCCTCAAACCGTTTTGAACTACAGATAAAACAATGTAGCATCATTGTAACGGAATCTTAATAAACGTAAGAATTGTGTATAAAGAGGCTATTCCAGGAACTGTACTTCAGGATTCTATTGCCACCTCGAACCTGTGCTCCTGCAGTTGCTGAATAAAGAGGCTATTTTCGCCAACCGCTGATTTCGGTCATTATTTGAACATGATCCCACATGACGTAGCACCAAGTTCAAAGAAGTGGAGCTTGGTTGCATAACGTGAATAACCAATTGGTGTGCAATTGTCTGATAATTTTACTTGTAAAGTGCACTATAAACCCAGACAGATATGCACAGGTTGAACGAGCAGAGTGGTTTTCCTATATAAAACAGTTTAACCTTACTGTGAATATAGATTCAAATCCCAGAAGCCACTTATTGGAATGGCTCCACAGATGAGGAACTACAGAGAAAATGAGGATTTTCTCCTTAGAGCCAAGAGGTCAAAGGATATTTGAAGGAGGTGTGCAGAATTATGAAGGGTTTACACAGAATAAATGAAAACTGATTCCAATATCTGAAGGTTTGCTGATCTGACAACACAGAAATAACTTTGTGTAAGTTGTATGGGAAATAAAGAGTCAAAAAATATGGCGCTGGAAAAGCACAGCAGGTCAGGCAGCATCCGAGGAACAGGAGAGTTGACGTTTCTGGCATAAGCCCTTCATCAGGAATAATCCAGAGGCAACACAAGATAAAGCTTTAAGAAATAAAGAGAGGTTAGGATCTGGAATGCATTCTCTCCCTAATATTGTTGTGTTAGATGCAGATTTAAATTGGTGTTCAAAAGGAAATTGGATAAATGCCTGGAGAATCAAAAGGAAAGATGGTTGGAGAGTTGTTATTGATGCTAAAACTTTCAGGATTTCACTTAAACTAACTGACACGGTGGCACAGTGGTTAGCACTGCTGCCTCACAGCGCCAGAGACCTGGGTTCAATTCCCGCCTCTGACTGTGTGGAGTTTGCACGTTCTCCCCGTGTCTGCGTGGGTGTTCTCCGGTTTCCTCCCATAGTCCAAAGATGTGCAGGTTAGGTGAATTGGCCATGCTAAATTGCCCGTAGTGTTAGGTAAGGGGTAGATGTAGGGGTATGGGTGGGTTGCGCTTCGGCGGGTCGGTATGGACTTGTTGGGCCGAAGGGCCTGTTTCCACACTGTAATGTAATCTAATCTAATCTAAAAAACTGGTACAGATCCAATAGACTACGTTTCATCATTTATATAAATGATTTGGATGTGAACATAGAAGGTTCAGTTAGCAAGTTTGCAGATGACACCAAAATTGGAGGTGTAGTGGACAGCGAAGAAGGTTACCTCAGAATACAATGGGATCTTGATCAGATGGGCCAATGGGCTGAGAAGTGGCAGATGGTGTTTAATTTGGATAAATGTGAGATGCTGCATTTTGGAAAGGCAAACAAAGGCAGGACTTAGGCACCTGATGGTCCTGAACAAAGAGACCTTGGAGTGCAGGTTCATAGTTCCTTGAAAATGGAGGTGCAGGTAGATAGGATAGTGAAGAAGGCTTTTGGTATGCTTACCTGTATTGGTCAGTGCACTGTGTATAGAGTTGGGAGGTCATGTTGCATCTGTACAGGACATTGGTTAGGCCACTTTTGGAATACTGTGTGCAGTTCTGATCACCCTGCTATCAGAATGATGTTGTGAAACTTGAAAGGGTTCAGAAGAGATTTATAAGGATGTTGCCAGGGTTGGAGGCTTTGAGTTACAGGGAGAGGCTGAATAGGTTGGAGCTATTTTCCCTGGAGTGTCAGAGGCTGAGGGGTGACCTTATAGAGGTTTATAAAATCATGAAGGCATGGATAGAGTAAACAGACGAGTCTTTTCCCTGGTCTGGGAGAGTCCAGAAGTAGAGGCCATAGATTTAAGGTGAGAGAAAAAGATATAAAAGGGACCTAAGGGACAACCTTTTCTCACAGAGGGTGGTGTATGTATGGAATGAACAAAAGAAGTGGAGGAGGCTGGTACAATTATAATATTTAAAAGGCATTCAAATGGGTAAATGAATAGGGAAAGATTTAGAGGAATATGGGCCAAAAACTGGACTAAACGTATTTAGGATAGCTGGCCAGCGTGCACGAGTTGGACCGAAGGGTCTGTTTCTGTGCTGTACATCTCTATGACTCTACGACTGAATGCCTTCCTTCAGTGTTGCACCATTCTATCAAACCACATCACAAAGACACTCAACAGGAGCTGCTGAAGGTTAAAAGGGTTGACAGTGCTAAGGGGTCCCAGAATAAGAGGTGTATCATAACCCATGATTTCTCTCATGAGGAGCAGTGACCTTATTGAAACATGTATAACCTTGAGAGGATGTGACAGGATGAAGGCTGAAACAATGCTTCCCTTGATGGTTTAAAAATAAAGAGTTCTCCCATTTAAAATTAGATGAGGGGATAGCATTTCTTTCTGTCAGAGGGACATGAGTTCTTGAACCCTCGCTCCCAGAGAGTGGTGGAGGCAGAGTCGTCAAAAACATTCAATAAAACAATACCATGATATTATTAAATGGAGGAACAAGTTCATGGGTCAAATGATTGACTGCTTCTCCAAACTTGTATCCTTGTATTTCTGATCAGCATTGATGATCAGGATTCTGGGAATATTCTTTGGGGTATATTGGTCCCATGTTGTAGGGAATGGAGGAGGAAAATACCATCCGAACGTATTGACAGAGGTGTGGATGTGTGGAGGTAGATGAGCATTGCCTGATTACATTTGTGAATTGGCTAAGCTACTCAAACATACTCTCAGAAAATTAGACAGGAAAGAGGCCCTGGTATACACAAATGTATAATGGATTTGATAGACCACTGGCCATTTCATGATCCTTGCTGCCTTGTATCTGTTCTAAACCAGGAAAAGAATTTCCTACAGGAAGCACAATGAATTTATGAGGTGAAATTAGAAGAGGTTCCCTACTTCCTTACTAGTCCATAATAATTATCTTCTACGGCCAGCTTAACTGAATATCCTACTCATATTCAGAGTTAGTAGTTTCAAACTCCATTTTAGGAATTGAGTGTACAATTAATACTAATACTTTAGCACAGTACTGAGAAAGCGCTGCATTGTTGGACTTGCCACATTTTGGATTAAATATTAATCTGATAACTCACCTGCTCTTGAAGAGGAAGTGGAAGGAGCTCTCCATTTGTATACCTTGGCCATTTATCTTTCAAACAATACTGGGGACCACTGTAATATGGAAAGCACACTCTTTAGTTGAAAGATTTCACTGTAGGCTTATCTGCTTTCAGATAGATGTAAAAAGTATGGTCTTCAAGGAGCAAGGGAATATAACATTTATCCTTCAAATCAATGCTATGAAAACTGAGTTGTTGCCTTCCTATTTGTGAGATCATGTTGTGTATCACTGGCTCTAACATTTGTCTACAAAACTCTATATCAAAATGGAATGCAAAACATTTTGTGGTACTGTGAGGACATGAAAAGAGGAATCAACTTTGCAAATTATTTCTTGCTAAGAATCATGCCATTTCTCATCTTTACTGGCTCCAGATCCGGTACAATCCTAATCTTAAAAATTCTCATCGTTTCTTTGCAAATCCTTCCATGACCTCCACCATCTCAACTCGAAACTCCTTCAGCCCTACACACATCAGAGATCTGTGCTCCTCCAACTCTTCTGAATTCCTTATTTGAATCACGTCACTATTGGCATTCAGGCCTCCATTTGCGTAGGCCCAAGTTTTAAAATCACCTCCCCCTCCATATTCCTTTTTCCTCCTATAAGACATTCCTGAAAATCCTACTCTTCAACCAATCTTTTGGTTACCTCTCTGACAGCTCCTTAATTTTAATCTATGAACACTTCTGTTAAAAGTGCTATGTAAACATATTGCTGAGTCATGCAGTGAGTTCCTGCACTTTTCATAATGTTGGTACTTTCATTTTCATGATCAATTGACTGTAAAAAGTTTACTTCTGCAAAATTACAAGATGTGATCTGTCAAGACAAGAGTGAAATGCTGGTGGCGATGTTTTTATCTGTAACCTCTGAATGAACTGTGCAGAGCAGCAATATATCCAAAAGCATGAATAGAGATAAGAAAACACTTAGTTGTTTTCTCAGGTGTCAACTATTGTAACAGTTATTTTGCATATAAGAAATAGCAGTTATGATGTCTTCACGATGATATAATCTAAATAATAAGAACTGTATTTTCTATAAATAACTCTTGCATGAAAGTGCATATTCCCTTCCTTAATTTGAATTGAGCTTAAATAAACTGCTGTCAACTCATGTGTTTTCCTTCAAATTATTTTAAATGCTACTGGCTGTCATGGTGCTGTCAGTTTGTTGAACACTTATTTACAGTTTTTGTGATTTCTACTGCTGAATTTCTGACCTTCATCACTCTTCTGTTTTAGTGGCTAGCTAGTTAAGAAGTATTAAAGATCATAATTACGGATAATCTATGCTTGACCAATTCAGGTTTCGCTACAGTTAACTAATTTGTAATCATTAATCAAGACTGCATTACAACAATGATTACATTTCAGAATAGCCACATGAATCCATGTAAGATTCTGTAAGTGTGTTGCTGGAAAAGCGCAGCAGGTCAGGCAGCATCCAAGGAACAGGAGAATCGACATTTCGGGCATAAGCCCTTCTTCATAAGGGGCATAAGCCCCTCCCATCGTTCCTGTACCTCAGAAAAGGGGAAGAGAAAAATGAAAAATAGTAGCTTTATATAGTGTCTTTTGCATTTTCCAAGTGTCCAGAAGCTCTATAGAACTAATTAAATATATTTTGTCTTGTAACTTAGGCAAACAGGACAGCAAATTGCCCAAATCCACAAACAGCAATGAGATGAATAACCAGAAAATAAGCTTTAATGATATTAGTGGAAGGATATTATTTGCGAGGGTCCCATGGAGACTTCTCTTGTTTTGCTTCAATAAGAAAAATATATCTCTAGATTCTCAATTACATATTGAGGGATGGAAAGGCTGAGTAATTCCATCACTTTAAAAGGTTTCCAAGAATGGACACAGCAAGATAACTACTGACTGAATTTAATCGGCTTTGTTCTCACTGACTCATCATCTACCATGTGAATAGTTGTAACAACATTGATATCAATCCAAAGCATTGGGATTCTCAACATTTAGGGACCTAAGTCCTTTTGAAATATTTATGTGGGCTTTACATTTACATCAATACAAATGGCAAACACAATGTCCCTCTAAATTCCAGTCCAGACAGCTGCTGGCTACAACAGGAGCAAGAAATCTCAGCTCCCAGGGATGGTCAGAATTTATGAGTACCATTATCCACTTTCACTGAATGAATAGTTTCACAATTCATGAGGAAATGGCAAGTGATTTAACAAGTAGCCTGCATTCCCCACCCTTCCACCATCATTTTCCTAAGTGTGACTTTCACTAATGGTTATTGAAAGCGGCCTGTTTGCTAAGTTTAAAGGAGGCCTTCAGGACCACAGATTAAACTTCACTTTCCCAGAGATTGCAATGCCATGAAATAAGCCTAGTTGCTGCAAATTTGTTTCCCTCAAGTCTGAGCAGTAGTTATCACAGGACTCTTTATTCCTTTACTAAATCGATTTATGTCATCAGGATCTTCTGTTCAATGAGTGATTTTGCTTGAGTTGTTCCAGTTCCAATGTTAGCATGATCTGTATGAAGGAGCTGGGAACTGTGTAATTCTTAAAGGGCCGACAGTGTCTGTTGATCAAAGGACCAATGAGGCCTTGCTGATTGATTGGAAACTTGTTAATGGTGTTTGGCTCTCTGAAGAGAAGCTGTGCAATCTGTAAATTCCATTTCATAAATTATTCCTGAACTGCACCTTTCCAGGAACTGGCTATTCATATTTCCAGATGTGCTATTCTCAGCACACTGCTGACTTTTCTTTAAACATTCAACTTATCTGAAAAACTCTACTGCAGAAGGATCGACAGTTTCAAAGCTGAAGATCTGTGAAGTACTCAGATTCATTTCTCTGCTACATTTTGCTACAACATAAAATGATTTCCAGCTACTGAGTAGATTTAAAATGACAATAGCAAGCTGAATTCATAACTCTGACAAAGAACTTCAGGTATTCTGTCAGATAAGCTCTTCTGAATAACAAAGACTTCACTGCATGCCTTCTGCTTTTAACATTGCCTGAGATTTACAGCTCTATTTGATTTTCAGTAATGCATGATACATCTTGCCTTTCAAAATATCTAGTTGTTTCAAACTGCTTTAGCCTCAATTAAGTACATTAAATGTGATCGCTAATATAGACCAGTCAGACTGTGCATTGAAAGCTCACACGATCATTAATATGATAAAATATCTTTTTTTTTAGTTTTGTGCTTGAAGGATTAGTATTGGCCAGGATAACTAGTTGAACAAAAGAGATCTGAAATATAATAAAAACAGAACCTACTGGTGAAACTTTGCAGCTCTGGCAGTGAATCTTCTTCAACGCTTTACTGTTTTACATGATATGCATTTAGAAGAAGGGAAATGACAGTCAGAGGGAAATGACAGGGAAGAAATACTTGGTGGAGCGTTGATATCATGAGTTGTTGGAGATTGCACTCCTTAACATCTGAAAGGAAAAGAAAAAATATTTTTGTGAAAGAGTTGGATCAGGCAAAGGGTGAGATGACATTGTGGGGCTAGCTTTGCGACATGGTGTGCCAGTGCTGCTGGAGAGAGTAGGTGAGTGTCTGCATATGACAGCATATGATGTCAAATGAGGATCTAAGGATGTGGCCAGAACTACAGTCCAGGGAACATTGTGCATCTCAGAGAGACCTGCAATTCTGGGTGGAATCAAAACCTGTCCTTTGACAGCCCTTTCAACCACTAATCACCACCGTGCAGAAGGCACCACCAATCGCAAGTTCCTCTTCAAGCCACACAACCATTTCGACTTGGAAGTATATCGCTGCTCCTTTAGTGTCAACAGATAAAGTCACAGAGTCATAGAGGTGTACAGCATGGAAACAGACACTTCGGTCCAATTCAACCATGCTGACCAGATATCCTAACCTAATCCAGTCCCACTTGCCAGCACCTAGTCATATCCCTCTAAACCCTTCCTATTCAAAGCCATCCAGATGCCTTTTAACTATTGTAATTGTACCAGCCTCCACTACTTCCTCTGGCAGCTCATTCCACACATCCACCACCCTCTGCATGAAAACGTTGCCCCTTAGGCCTCCTTTAAATCAATCCCCTCTCACCTTAAACCTATGCCCTCTAGTTCTGGACTCCCCCAGAAGATCGATTGGAAACTTATTAATGATGTTTGGCTCTCTGAAGAGAAGCTGTGCAATCTGTAAATTCCATTTCATAAATTATTCTCAAACTGCACATTTCCAGGGACTAGCTATTCATATTTCCATTGTGTTGCTGGAAAAGCACAGCAGGTCAGGCAGCATCCAAGGAGCAGGAAAATTGACATTTTGAGCCTGATGAAGGGCTCCGGCCCGAAACGTCGATTTTCCTGCTCCTCGGATGCTGCCTGGCCTGCTGCGCTTTTCCAGCAACACACTCTCAACTCTGATCTCCAGCATCTGCAGTCCTCACTTTCTCCTATAAACAGATCTTGTCTATTTACCCTATCCATGACCCTCATGATTTTATAAACCTCTATAACATCATCCCTCAGCCTCCGATGCTCCAGGGAAAACAGCATCTCCGCTTAGCTCAAACCCTCCAACCCTGACAAAATCCTTGTAAATCTTTTCTGAAACCTTTCAAGTTTCATAACATCCTTCTTATAGTGGGGAGACCAGAATTAGATTACTTACAGTGTGGAAACAGGCCCTTCGGCCCAGCAAGTCCACGCTGATCCACCGAAGCGCAACCCACCCACACTACGGGCAATTTAGCATGGCCAATTCACCTAACTTGCATATTTTTGGACTGTGGGAGGAAATCGGAGCACTCGAAGGAAAGCCACGTGCACATAGTATTCCAAAAGTGGCCTAACAAATGTCCTGTACAGCTGCAACATGACCTCTCAACTCCTATACTCAATGCTCTGACCAATAAAGGCAAGCATACTAAACACTTTCTTCACTACCCTATCTACCTGCGACTCCACTCTCAAGGAGCTATGAACCTGCACTCCAAAGTCTCTTTGTTCAGCAACATCCCCCAGGACCTTACCATTAAATGGAGAAGTCCTGCCCTGATTTGCCTTACCAAAGTGCAGCACTTCACATTTATCTAAATTAAACTCCATTTGCCACTCCCTGGCCCATCTACTCAAGATCCTGTTGTACTCTGAGGTAGCCTTCTTTACTGTCCACGACACTTCCAATGTTGGTGTCATCTGCAAACGTTCTAACTAGACCTCCCATGTTCACATCCAAACCATTTATATAAATGATCAAAAGCAGTGGACCCAGCACCAATCCTTGTGGTACACCACTAGTCACAGGCCTCCAGTCTGGAAAGCAACCGTCCACCACCACCCTTTGTCTTCTTCTGAAACTTCCTCCCTAATAGCATTGTCAGTTTATCTACAGCAAATTCACGACAGCAGTTCAACAAGGCAGCTACCCACCACCTTCTCAAGGACAAATAGGGATGCACAATAAATGCTGGCTCAGTCAGCATCATCTAAATCTCCTGAATGAATTAAAATAAAACATCAGCTTGAATCACAATGGAGTAAGTTGGAACCAGAGGAAAAAGATGTGAAGGTGAGATTTAGTAGGCAGTTGGAGAGATATGATAAGCAGGAAAGGTGAGTAAAGTCAAGGGGACACATGGGAATCCTGTTGGAGAGAAAAGCAGAACTTCAAGTTTGGCAGTCTTAGAAGAGAAGAGGCAGTGAATTAAATACTAAAATATAAACGCTCTGAGAAAGAGTCAAGCATTAACTCTGTTCCTCTCTCCACAGATCATCTGGCAGAACTGACCTACTTCTTCTTCCTTGTCATCTTTCACTGTCACTTCAGAGGTCAGATTTGCTTCAATATTTCATCTAAAGCACAGCCCATACAATAATGTAGCACTTGGACTTTACAGAAGCCTGGATTCATCCCTCAGGTCTCTGGAATTAGGACTACAACCAAATCAACTGAGCCAAGATTATCTGCTTAATAATAGTTATTGTGTGTACAGACCTGGTCTCTACTTAATCTTAATCATTTTGAAATGGATGGATAACATAATGGGAAAGGTCTACTCTTCACTTGAAGAGGATGGTTGGTCTCCAGTTTCTAGCAGATAATGAAGGAAAGACCTTTTTTGAAGAAAAGAGATCTGGCCAGTAAGTCAGACAGAGAGTGTTAAAGATTAATACTGATGCAGTCTGGAAGACTGTAATCTCCTGGCAGACAAACCGGGCAATGGAACATGTTGTAAATACCGTTTAATAAAATTAAAATAAAACCACTCCTTCCATTAAGGCAATAAATTCTAGTCACCATACATTGTCAAACACCTCAGATCTATGAAAACAGCTCGTCAATTCAAATACCAACTTTGGGGAGATTCAATATGGTGACAATCTGAAACGTCTGTTGTGTTGGGCTCTATGCCATACTTTTAGGTAAAGTGGGCTCCTCCCACTACCCACCCCCCACACAACTTTAGCCACCCCTGAGGAAGATTTTCAGTATACAGCAGAGAGAGCACCTAGAACCATTTAAATTAGGATGCGGGGGTTCTGGAGTCGAAATGAAGACATGTAAAGGGAAAGGACCTGGGGGAGAGCAGCAGGCAGGGCATTCCCTACTCTGTGGGGCACACCTGCAGCTTCTGCTTCGATTCCCAAGGCAGTGTTTTTAAGCTCAGTGGAGCAGCAGTATCTATTCTATTGGAAATCAAAACAGCGCTGGTACCGATTACTGCCATGCTGACAAAGCATGAGCAGGAGATCCAGGCTCTGGATTGGCGTGTGGAAGAGATCGAGCAAAGGACCCCAGCCTCAGTGACTGTGGCAGAGAACTCTGAGGGGCGGGTCCGAAACTTAGAAGGCCAAGTTCAGGCCCTGCAGGAAGAGATCGACGAACTCCAAAATCGAGGTCGGAGAAAAACAATTACTTGTCGTGGGTCTTCCGGAGTGGGAGGAGGGCAAGAACCTGGCTGAGTTTCTTGAGAGGTGGCTTCCAGAGTTGCTAGGGCTGGAGTTCGAGTCGGGTTGGGTGAGTGTGGAACAGGCCCACTAGATCGTGATGCTCAGGTCCAGGTCAGATCAGTGCCCCCGCTCGGTCCGAGTGCGACTCCAGCTCTATAAAGAAAAGCACTTAATTGTAGAAATGTCCAGAAGACTGAGAAGAGATCCACAGGCTCTGGTTTATAAAGGTTCGAGGATGATGTTTTTTCAAGACCTTTCTGGGGCCATAATTAAGAAATGGAAGACTTTTGATGATGTTAAGAAAAAATTAAGAGATTTAAATATTCCATATTCTCTCAGGTATCCAGCAGTACTATGTTTTAATTATGGGGATCTGTCTACAAAGCAAAAACATTTTTGAACTTGCTGAAATAATAGAGTTGGACCGAGAGGGAAGGACGAAAAGTTGTGTGCAGACAATGGCATAATAATTTTTTTATCTTCTCTTTCTTTGCTCTTTTCCCTTTTTTTGATTGTGGGCCTTATAGGCTTAGTATTGCTTTGGTGTAAAATCTGGCTTGTTTTATGCTGTATCTGTTTGGCAGTTATCTGTTATTTTACTGTTCTATTTTTCTGGGTCAGGGGTGGTTACTTCTTTGGTGTAAAGATGTATGGGGTTGAGATGTGGAGGGGGAGGGGAGGGCATCCATTGTTAACTTGCAGGAGTGTAAATAACATTCTTTTTCTATTGCCTTGTTTGGAGCGCAGTCTTAACTGGAAGGAGCCAGGATGGCTGTAAGGCTGGGGATGAATGTTCCCTATGGGCGAGGGGTGTGATCTCTGGAGATGTGTGGTTTTTGTGTTTATTTGTTTAAGTTAGGAGCAGTGGTTAGTTGCATAGTTTTAGTAGTGTTTGTAGAAATAGTCTTTAGATTTGATAAGGTCTGTGTTTTTTCCACTCGCCGCATATTTGAATGGGCTTCTTTCTCTCAGGGGACGGCGGGCTGTAGTGTGTGGTCATGGCTAGCGATCTGTTCAGATGGTAAACCTGGAATATAAAGGGGAGCCATTCCCCATTAAAAGGAAAAAGGTGCTCTCAAATTTTTAGACAGAAAGGGTTGACATCGCTCTGCTGCAAGAGACCCATTTAACCAATTGGGAACATCTGAAGTTACAGCAGGGAGCAAACAAAAGCAGAGGAGTGACCACACTGGTACAAAGGAACCTCCCATTTTAGGTGATAGATCAGGTCAAGGATGAGTATTGACGATTTGTCGTTCTCAAGGCTCTGATACATTGAGGAGAGTATGGCATCCTGAACGTTTACTGTCCCCCAGCGCATTCTCTCAAATTTTTGGTTGACATGGTCTCTAAATTAATGGGTCTTGGGGTGTGCCATACAATTATAGGAGGAGACTTTAATCGTCTCATGGACCTGGGGTAGACAGGATGCCAAGGGATCTGTTGAGTACACCCCTGGAGTCTAGACAATTAGTGGACTTGAGTAAGGAGTTGGGGCTAATGGATGTGGTCAGGTGTCTCCACCTGAATGGGAGGGATTTTACCTTTTACTCCCATCTGTACAAATGCCACACAAGAATTGATATGTTCTTTGTTCCATTGATTTGTTTGAACTTGGTGTTGGCCTGCAGGGTTGGGAGCATAACTATTTCGGACCATGTGGCAGTGTATTTGGATGTTAAGGCTAAGGATAGTGGAATAGACACACGACACTGGCACATGGATCTGTTTCTGTTGAGGGATGGCAACTTTGTACAGTACATCACAAGCGAGTTCAGGGTTTTTTGGGACATCAATCAGAGTACAACCAGTAATCCATCGGTGCTTTGGGAGACCACCATGACGTATTTAAGGGGTCTGATTATTTCATACTCAACAATGAGAACGAGGCAGAGAGCAGAACAGTAATGGATGCTTGAGGCCCGTCTGAAGACAGCCAGGTCAGCATATTATACCAGACCACCCGTGGTTAAGTTACAACAGATCACAGCTCTCCGGGCTGCTCTGTACTTTGCGCTCACAAAGTGGTGAAGAGAGGGGTCTCCTTTTCAAAGCCAAGACCGTTTGAATATAGGAATAAGCCAGGTAGGTACCTGGCTCACCTAGCTAGGAACAAAAGTGCTCTGCAGTCAGCTGTGTCTATTAGAGAGAGAACTGGCAACATCACTTGCGAGTTGAAAAAGATTACTGCCAGATTTCGGGAATTCTATGCAGAGTTATATCAGTCAGAGGGCTGTGAGGATGGAGTATGGAATCCTTTTTTGCAAACCTGGAACACCAAATATAAACGCAGATCAGACCTCCCTTTTAACAGACCTCTGACAGTTCAGGAGGGACAAGAGGGAGTAAGGCAGCTCCAAGGTGGTAAGGCAACTGGTCCAGACGGATTCCCGAGGAAATTTTACAAGGAGTTCATACACATTAGCTGAACCACTGCTGGAGATGTATAGCCAGGACTGCCTTCCGCCCTCTCTTAGGGAGGCCAATATCTCCCTTATTTTAAAGAAAGAGAAAGACCCTGAGGATTCCATGTCGTACAGACTCATCTCGTTATTGAATGTAGACTTCAAAGTTTTATCAAAGGTGCTGGCTCTGAGGTTGGAATAGGTGCTGCCCACTATCATAAAAGAAGACCAAATGGGTTATATTAAGGGCCACAGCTCTTCCAATAATATCAGGAGGATATTGAATATAGTGCAAGTATGTCAGCAGGGATTGATTCTGGGCTTGGTGGTCTCCCTGAATGCAGAAAAGACATTTGATCGCATGAAATGGTCGTATCTCTGTTCTAGATCACTTTGTTCTGAGAAGGGCCTTCACTGGGTGGATGGCAGTGTTATATAGAGACCTCAAGGCGGCAGTTATCACAAATAGAGTCAAATTGAGCAATTTTAATGTGGGGAGAGGCAACTGACAGGGATGTCCCCTCTTGCCGTTGCTGTTTACCTTGGTACTTGAGCCATTGGTGGAGGCCATCCAAAATGACCCTGAAATAGTGGCACCAAATTTGCTGAGAGTTGCGAGAGGATTGCTGGGAGGGTGAGTATAACTGTTTAAAAAACTTACCTCAGATGTCGGGGCCTCCATTTGCTGAGAGGTGCGAGGGAGGAGTGAAGGATTGCTGGAAAGGTGAGTAAAAAACAAAAATTTTTGAATAGAGCGGTGAGGAGAGAGGGCGGAGAGAAATGAGGGCTTATAACAGGACTTATAACAGCACACAAACCAACAGCCACACTCAGACAACAACTCACCAGAATGAAGGACCCGATACCCAGCATGAGCAAAACTAATGTAGTGTACAAAATCCCATGCAAGGACTGCACAAAACACTATATAGGACAAACAGGAAGACAGCTAACGATCCGCATCCACGAACATCGACTAGCCACGAAACGACACGACCAGCTATCCCTAGTAGCCACATACGTAGACGACAAACAACATGAATTTGACTGGGACAACACTACCATTATAGGGCAAGCGAAACAAAGAACAGCCAGGGAATTCCTAGAAGCTTGGCACTCATCCACAAACTCCATCAACAAACACATCGACCTGGACCCAATATACCGGCCACTACAGCGGACAGCTGAAACTGACAACCGGAAGCGGCAGGGACAGGCCACTATAAATGCCAGAGGAAACACCACAGAAGCGCTTCACAGGAGGCTCCCAAGCACTGAGGATGTCACTAGACAGGGGACAAAATGTTTGCAACAAAAACTTCCAGCTCGGCGAACAGAACCACAGCAACGAGCACCCGAGCTACAAATCTTCTCACAAACTTAGAAATGAGGGCTGCTGGAAAGTTTTTAAGTGGGTGAGATCTAAACCCAAGATCCTACACCGTAGGACCTCCCTCCCACCTACCTCCTCTAACATGCAGTTAGTTGCATGTTCCTCCTGAAGAATGTGGGAGGTGAGAGACACGACTATCGCCCTGCCGACCACATCTGCACCCAACCCCAGCTCCTCGAAAACCGAGTTAGGGAACTGGAGCTGGAACTGGATGAACTGCGGATTATCCGGGAGGCCGAGGGAGAAATTGAGGGGATGTACAGGGAGGTGGTCACTCCTCAGACACAGGATAAGGACAGCTGGCTTACAGTCAGGGAGAGGAAAGGGAACCAACAGATAGAGCATGGATCCCCTGTCGCCGTTCCCCTCAGCAATAACTATACCGTTTTGGATACTGCCGTAGGGACAGCCCACCAGGGGAAAGCCATAGTTGTCAGGTCTCTGGCACTGAGCCTGGCACTGTGGTTCAGAAGGGAAGGGGGGAGGATAGAAAAGCGCTAGTGGTAGGGGACTTAAGAGTTAGACGGATTGACAGGAGATTTTGTGGTCAGGAATAGGACTCCCGGAAGGTATGTTGCCTCCCCGGTGCCAGGATCCGAGATGTCGCCGATCGGGTTTACAAGATTCTGAAGGGGGAATGTGAGAAGCCAGAAATCATGGTACATATTGGCACCAATGATATAGCCGAAGGGATTGAGGATCTGAAAAGTGACTACAGAGAGTTAGGTTGGAAGCTGAAGAGCAGGACGAGTAGAGTAGTGATCTCAGGTTTGCTACTGGTGCCACGAGATAGTGAGGTGAGGAACAGTCAGCGAATGTAGATTAACACGTGGCTGAGAGGCTGGTTCAGGAGGGAGGGCTTCAGATACCTAGACCATTGGGATCAGTTAAAATGTGTCTGCTTTAACGCAAGAAGTGTCAGAAATAAGAGTGATTAATTTAGAGCATGGATCAGTACTTGGGACTATGATGTTGTGGCCATAAAGGGGACGTGGGTTTCACAGGGGTAGGAATGGTTGCTAAATGTGCCAGGGTTTAGAACATTTAAAAAGAACAGGGAGGGTGGGGAAAGAGGAGGGGGTGTAGCATTGCTAATCAGAGAGTGCATCACAGCTACAGAAACGAAGGTTGTTGAGGAAGGTTTGCCTACTGAGTCAGTATGGGTGGAAGTTAGGAACAGCAAGGGAGCAGCCACCTCATTGGGGGTTTTCTACAGACCCCCTAACAGCAGTAGAGAGATTGAAGAATTGATAAGCTGGCAGATTTTGGAAAAATGCAGATGTAGCAGGATTGTTGTTATGGGTGATTTCAACTTTCCCAATATTGACTGGAACCTCCTTAGTGCAGGTGGTTTGGATGGAGCCATTTTTGTCAGGTGTGTTCAGGAGAGTTTCCTTACTCAGTATATAGACAGGCCGATGAGGGGAGAGGCCATTTTGGATTTGGTGCTCGGCAATGAGCCGGGACAGGTATCAGATCTCTTGGTGGGAGAACACTTTGGTGACAGTGAGCACAACTGCCTCACATTTACCATAGCCTTGGAGAGGGAAAGGTGCAGTTACCAAGGGAAGATATTTAATTGGAGAAAAGGAAATTATGACGCCATCAGACAGGAGTTGGGAAGTACAGGCTGGGAGCAATTGTTCCACAGAAAGAGCACAGCAGACATATGGAGACTGTTTAAGGAGCAGTTGTTGCAAGTGATACACAAATTTGTTCCTCTGTGACAGGTAAGAAGGGATAAGATTAAGGAGTCTTGGATGAGAACAGAGGAACTTCTCGACAAAAGGAAGAAGGCAGCTTATATAAGGTGGAGGAAGCAAGGATCTACAAGCAAGGATCTAGCACAGCTTTAGAGGATTACAGGCTTGCGAGAAAAGAGCTCAGAAATGGACAGAGGAGAGCCAAGAAGGGACATGAGACAGGCTTGGCAGGAAGGATTAGGGAGAAACCAAAGGCATTTTATTCATACGCGAAGAATAAGAGAATGATCAGGGAGAAGGTAGGGCCGATCAGGGAAAGCGTAGGGAACTTGTGCGTGGAGTCTGAGCAGATGGGGAAACCCTAAGTGAGTTTTTTGCCTCAGTTTGCTCTAAGGAAAGGGACCTTGTTGTGAATGAGAACTTTGAGGAGCTGGGATACAGACTTGACCAGATCAAGATTGATAAAGTTGATATGCTGGAAATTTTGACAAACATTAAGATTGATAAGTCCCCAGGGCCAGACCAGATTTATCCTGGATTGCTCCGGAAAGTGAGAAAGGAGGTTGCTAAGCTGCTGGTGAAGATCTTTGCCTCCTCACTCTCCACAGGAGTCATACCGGAGTATTGGAAGGAGGTGAATGTTTTCCTCTTTTCAAGAAAGGTAATAGGGAAATCCCTGGCAATTACAGACCAGTCAGTCTTATGTCTGAGGTCAGCAAGGTTTTGGAAAGAATTCTGAGGGATAGGATTTGTGAGTATTTGGAAAAGCATAGAGTGATTAAAGGCAGTCAGCATGGCTTTGTGAGAGACAGGTCATGTCTAACTAACCTTATTGATTTCTTTGAGGAGGTGACAAGACATGTCAACGAAGGTCAAGCAGCAGATGTGGTGTATATGAACTTTGGCTAGGAATTTGATCAGGTTCCCCATGGTAGGCTCATTCATAAAGTCAGGAGGTATGGGATACAGGGAGATGTGATTATCTGGATTCTGAATTGGTTGGCTAACAGAAAGCAGATATGGAAAGTATACTGCCTGGAGGTCAGTGTTCAGTGGTGTCCCACAGGGCTCTGTTCTTGGGCCTCTGCTCTTTGTAGTTCTAATAAATGACTTGGATGAGGAGATTGAGGGGTGGATTAGTAAATTTGCAGACGACACAAAGGTTAGAGGTGGCGTTGATAGTATTGAGAGCTTTTGCAGGCTGCAGCATGACACAGACAGGATGTAGAGCTGGGCTGAGAAATGGCAGATGGAGTTCAACCTGGATAAATGCGAAGTGATGCATTTTGAAAGGTCGAACTTGAATGCTGAATATAGAATTAAAGACAGGATTCTTGGCAGTGTGGAGGAACAGAGGGATCTTGGTGTTCAAGTACATAGATCCCTCAAAGTTGCCACCCAAGTGGATAGGGTTGTTAAGAAAGCATATGGTGTTTTGGCTTTCATTAACAGGGGTGTCGAGTTTAAGAGCCGCGAGGTTTTGCTGCAGCTGCACAAGACTATGGTAAGACCACACTTGAAATACTGTGTCCAGTTCTGGTCGCCCTGTTATAGGAAAGATACAGAGGCTTTGGAGAGGGTGCAAAGAAGGTTTACCAGGATGCTGCCTGGACTGGAGGGCTTGTCTTTTGAAGAGAGGTTGAATAAGCCTGGACTTTTCTCTCTGGAGAGAAGAAGGAAGAGAGGTGATCTGATCGAGGTATACAAGGTAATGAGAGGCATGGATAGAGTCAATAGCCGGAGACTTTTCCCCAGGGCAGGATTGACTGGGACAAGGGATCATAGTTTTAAGATATTAGGAGAAAGGTATCGAGGAGACGTCAGAAGTAGGTTCTTTACGCAGAGAGTTGTGAATGCATGGAATGTGTTGCCAGTGGTGGTGGTGGAAGCAGAGTCATTAGTGACATTTAAGTGCCTGCTGGACATGCACATGGACAGCAGTGAATTGAGGGGTGCGTAGGTAAGGTTATTTTATTTTACATTAGGATTAATCCTCGGCACAACACTGTGGTCCGAAGGGCCTGTTCTGTGTTGTACTTTTCTATGTTCTATGTTCAAAGGTAGGAATTGGGGAACACAAAATTACTCATTATGCAGATAATGTCCTTCTGTTTTTGGCGAATCCTGTCTGTACCCCGGCTAATACAAAACATTAAATTATTCAGCAGTTTTTCGTGATATAGGAGAAATTTTGCAAAGCCAGAAATCACGCTTGGGGGAATTGGTGGAAGTACTGAAGGACGGAATGGAGTTTCCTTTTAAGTGGTCACAGAAAGGTTTTCTCTGTCTGGGAATTTTTATTACCCCTACCTTTCGTCAGCTGTACAGAGCTAACTTTGTACAGTTGTTTGAGAGAATAAAGCAGGACTTGCAGCGGTGGGAGGGGCTACCCATATCATGGTGACGCCATTTGGACTTGATTAAAATGAATGTTCTTCCTTGGTTATTGTATCCTATAAGGATGCTCCTGCTGTTATTACCCAAATACCAACTTCAGTAGATAAAGCTGCCCTTATACCTATTGTCAATGCACTGGTCAATTGACATTTTAACAGCATTACCAGTGCCTAATCTAATAAATAAGCAAAAGACACTCCTTCAAGTATTGTGTGGAATGATTTATTTGGGTCATTTGCTGAAGTGAGGCAGTGTTAAATCTTGACTCCTCCCTGAAGAATCAGATTTCGCAGACTCTTTTGTCCACTGAACTGTTCAATGTGTTTGCCATGAACCTCTCTAGAATCTGTCTCGCTTGTTTAGATAGACTGCAGCAGATTTTGATGCTCTAGCATAAAAATGGGGTAATGAATCTGCAGCCCACTTTTTATTGGTTCCCATTTTCATTTCCACTTGTAACAATCTATCCCATGCCAGGTTTCCAAATATCGAGGGGAAATTTTAATTCATTCAAATTCCACACATTTCCACAAAGTTTTCTCAAAACGTTTCAGGGAATAAGTTGCAAAGTCTAGTGTTTGCACATATGTAAGACATTCCAGTTTTAGATTCTTGCACCAATGGACACATCTATGTTCCCACTATCAAACGCTTTCATAATTTTAAAAGCCAGCTCCCAGCCTTTTCCTGGTTTGAGGTCTTTCGACTGATAAATCTCTCCTAATGATCATTTGATATCAATATTAGATTATATTACATTCCCTACAGTGTGGAAACAGGCCCTTCAGCCCAACAAGTCCACATCGACCCTCCAAAGAGAAACCCACCCCCCGTATTGACGCCTGACTAATACACCTAATACTAGGGGAAATTTAGCACGGCCAATTCACCGAACCTGCAAACCCACGCAGACATGGGGAGAATGTGCAAACTCCACACAGACAGTTGCCCAAGGCGGGAATTGAACCCGGGTTCCTGGCATTGTGAGGCAGCAGTGCTAACCACTGTGCCACCGAGCCCCTGTATTGTCCTGTAAATCTGGTTTGCAACTTCTCCTATGCTTTCCCATCCTGTTATATTTGTCAGCAATATTTCAGTAAAATGAATTAAATTATATTTTAAGAGAAGGATCACACTAGCACTGTGAGGAGAAAAGAACGAATAAAATATGACCTGTACTTAAGAACTGTAGGATGTCCAGGAAATCTGTACATTGGGTTTCCCCATATTCGCTCATGTTTTATACATGGCCAGGTAAGTAACACGGCTATAAAACAATGTAACACATAATCTGATGCAAAATAGCATCATCAGTTGGTACACGAAAATCTCTGTAGCAGTTGAGATAATTATATGTGAAGGCTGACTGATGCCCAAGAGGTAATCTCTAGCTGATGAGCTGCTATTTGGATCAATGCCATATCATTTCATGGATAAAATTCTGGTTATAGCAGACACTGGCTTTGAATTTCATCTTCATATACTGCTGAAGCAAAAAAGACAGACTTCTATTTTAAAATCACTGACAAACATTCTTGCCTATGCAATCCTGCTTCAGGCAATGGTTAAGTTTTCATTAAAGGTTAAATATTGACAGACCCCCAACCCTCTCCCATTTGTGATCCCTTGGAGTGCAGAGCAATGCTCATTTCTCAGAATGTACAATGCATTATTTAATACATGCCAATTAACAAGCCATTGGTCCATGTCTTGAGTATTCTGTTGTCCATATGGCTTGGGAAAATAGAACATTTGCGAATCACTGCATGAATGATTTGTCCACTTGAAGAGCTAAATCAAAGGGTGCATTGCAGCTGCATAGATAGTGCGACTAGATCGAATGTGGATGCTGGAAGTCTGAAATTAAAAACAGAAAATGGTGGAAATACTCAGCAGGTCTGGCAGCATTAGTCGAGAGAGAGAAACTGACATAAAGTTTCGGTCAAGCAGAAACTATTCTGATGAAATTAAAAATAAAAGCAAAATACTCCAGGTGCTGGAAATCTGAAATAAAAGAAAAAGGAGAATCTCAGCAGGTCTGGCAACATCTATGGTGAAGAGTCGCCATACAGTTGAAATGTGAACTCTGTTTCTATCTCCACAGATGTTGCCAGACTTGCTAAGTTTCTCCAGCATTTTTTAGTTTTACATCAGCCTGAATCATTGACCACAGTTTCATGGTGCTGCAGAGACGCTATTCATGTTCCAGAATGCCAAGATTTCTGAGATCTCCACTCAAATGTTATGTCCAGCAAGTGAGCTGCCATCATTGTTCCTGCTTTGTAAAGAGCTAAAAATCTGCATCCGACATCTCCCAAGCCTGTTGGATTTAGTACCAGCAGCACCACCAGGATCAGTGACCACTGCTGGGACTGTATGCAGTCTAGTCAGGCAGCATGGAAACCACCCAGTAATAGGATGTGGGATCAATTCTCAAGGGCCACTCAGAAAACGTACAGTGGCAAAGGCCAGGGGTGTTAGTAAGGACAGGGGTGTGTTACTATGGAGTGGTCATTATAGTTGGATAAGGAAAATGGTCTCCTCAGGCCACAGGGTGAACCAGTTTGAGCTGGGAAGGAGGCTGCCAGGGGTTTGCCAGGAGGTCTCTCCATCTTGCGAAAGCTACAAACGCCATTGATAAAATAGCAGCAGCAGGAAGAAGCCCTGAATTTGTAATGTTTTTTTAATTCACTTGTAGGATGAGGACACCACTGGTCGAGCCAGCATTTGTTGCCCATTCCTAGATTTTCTTGAAAAAAGGTGGTGGGGAGCTGCCTTCCTGAAACACAGCAGTCCATGTGCTAAATGGCCACCTAAGTGGCTCATGTCTGTTACTTTGCCAACATTGCTGGGTTCTCTCAGGTGCAGCGCTCGCTACACTGTGCATACATTGCTTTGGGATGACCATATCAAAACGTGGGTATGTTCATGAATAAAATCAGCACCCATTTAGTCAATATCCAAGTTATCAATCACCATTGCTACCACAACTTAGAGGTCTTCTCCAGGCAGCCTGGGAGAGGCCATGATGCCTGTATCCTTGGAATTTCTCAATTCCCTGTTTCATTTCAAGGATCAGATGCTTACAAGGATGACTGCTGGGAGACAAGGCCTACCCTCCGCAATCATGACTGACGACTCCATTACATAAACCCCTGACTGGGATGCAGTGCGGGTACATTCTTCCATCAGGGGATAGGCCTCCTGACAATGGGAATTCCGATGCTTGAATCAATTATTGGGGAGGCTTGCAGTACACAGAGTTCAGACAGAGCATGTTGCATAATCTTAGTGTGGTGCCTCTGCACAACAGGAGCAGGCAAAGACCGGATGTGACAGATGCTGAAGAGCTGGGAGAATGACAACAGTTGTCCAAGGAGGAAGTCAAAGACATTGAGCAGAATAAACCTCATCTTCACCATGGTATAATGGACATGTGTTAGGTGGCATGGTGGCTAAGTGGTTTGCACTACTGCCTCACACTGCCAGGGACCCAGATTTGATTCCTGCCTCGGGTGACTGTCTGTGTGGAGTTTGCACATTTTCCCTGTGTCTGTGTGGGTTTCCTCGCACAGCCCAAAGATGTGCAGGTTAGGTGAATTGGCCGTGCTAAATTGCCCATAGTGTTAGGTGCATTAGTCAGAGGGAAATGGGTCTGGGTAGGTTGCTTTTCGGAGGGTTGGTGAGGAATTGTTGGGCCAAATGGCCTGTTTCCCTACTGTAGGGAATCTAATCTCAACAGCAAGGTAGGCAGGACGCATGTTTGCTATAAACATTTTGTTGCAAGTAACTGCGATTCACTCCCTGATGTGGAGGAGCCGGTGTGGACAAAGTTAAAAATCAAACAACACCAGGTCATAGTCCAACAGGTTTATTTGGAAGCACTAGCTTTCAGAGTGCTGCTCCTTCATGATGATTTTTAATTCTATTCAATCCCAAAAGTAAATGCAGTTTTTATTTTTTTGTTTTCTCCTCCCGATTCTACTCTGGGTAAACCGGATGAGGTAACAGTCATTGAGCTGGTGGAGGAGGCAGGAAGCAGCCTTGCTAGTGCTTCCTCTGAGGGATCGTTGTCTTCTTCCTCAGAGATGGAGGAAGAACTGGTGTCCTGATCACTTGCAGGTGGAGGTGGTGCCTGCAGAGAACAGGAGAGGGAATGAGCTGAATAACAGGGCTGGTTGCTCAGACATATTAAGAATACATTTGCAGTGGCGCTAATGGGAGAGTAGCGCAATGCATGAGAACCAATTTCACTTGATTGCTGGGATTTTGAGATCTCAACATCTTTACACGAACATTTTCTATCCTCTTCCATGGGCTCAGTGCTTCTCTCTTCCTGCGGAGTGAAGAGTTGAAGGTGGGCCATCCCACCAGCTGTTTGGGCCCTTTCAGCCCTATTCTGGGCTCTAACTCCTGCAACAAGATAGCAATGAGTGAGCTGAAAGTGGCTGTTACACTTGTGTGTGTTGGTTCCGGTTCTGAAAAGGAGTCTTGAGCGAGCACAAGAGTGCCAGTCAGGCTGATAGTTTGGAGGAGTGGGTGAGAGATGTTGAAGATGCTGCATGCATTACTGAGAGTAATAAACATTAGCCTTGGTGGGAAGTGGGTGCGGTAGCAGACGTAGAGTGAATGCAAGGTAGCAGAGAGAAGATTGTGATACTTATCCTGGTACCGAGAAAGCGTGGCACCTTCCTCCACACCATAGGCACTGCACTGAGCCAGCTGGTAACATCAGTCCACGGTCCTCTGGCAATCTAGGGTAAAGAGGATAGCCCTTCTCTTCACTATCCAGTCCACCAGGACTCCAGGTCCCTGCTGGCAAAGCAGTGTGCCAATTGGCTCTCTTGGACATGGCAATGAACAGCAACACACTGTGAAAGGCAATCCCTGGCATGTAGCATTTATAATCGTGTCCAGTTGATGTTTAAATATAGGATCAGAAGTGTGAAAACCACAAGGTTCAAGCTCTTGTGAGCATTTCCAGCTCATTTGCACATTAGCAAGTTTATAGTATGCATCATACCAGAGACTGTTAAGAGGACCAGCTCTTCAGTCTGACTTCTTTGACATCTTTAGTTACTGTCCCCACCAGTCATCAGGATACCATCCCAGTGGAATGTACTTCTGGTGCTGTCAGTGTGAACCCTTTCAGACTCAAATACAACTGAGTGCAGCTGTCTTTCCGATGAGACACTAAGCAGAGATCCTGCCTGCCCTCAGCTGGATGTGAAAAATCACATGTACAATGTTTGAAGAACAGAGAAGTTTTCATGGGTGTCAAGAATTATCCCTCAACTAATACTGTTGAAGAGAAGATTTGGTCATTTTTACTTTGCTGTCTATATGAGTTTGCTATATGTGCTAAGTGGCTAATATGCTTCCCATGTTGGGAAGTACTTTCAAAGTACTTTGTTGGCTCTAAAGAGCTTTGGGACTGAGGTTCTGAAAGACACTATACAAATCTCAAATTTATATGCAAACTAGATAGGTAGAACAAATTAAAATCCTTTGAGGCTGCTATTTTAGCACCAACATTACTTTTCTTTTGACTTATAGTCCTCCTGGGACTTTAGTCATTTCTTTTGTCTTGGTAGTAATTACAGCCTGACTGCTTATTTTGTGGAGAGGGATGATGAATGTCTTATATTACACAGATATTGAAATCACACAATCTACAGAACAGTGGCTCAAGAGACAGTAAAATTCCCATACAATTGCTTAGAAGATGAAAAGTCTTGTTCCGAATGTATTCCACAGGAGTCTGGCACAGAAATGACGGACCAAATGGACTCTTCTGAACCATAAATCTTTCGATATTTCAATGAGTCTGTCGCTTTTTATCCTAAGTCATTGGTGACTTATTGTGTTTATTGATGAAGTTCATGAAAGTGTATCAACAAGAACGTGAGTAATGTGTTTTAAAAAGTTTATTAAAGATCTGAGTTGACGGAATTTGTCAGAAATATGAAACCCATGCTAAGTAATTCACATGCGTGCAACCTTTGCAAAATATTGCATTTTTAAAGCATTTGCAAAACTGAATACAATGATATCTTATCTGAATGCAAAGACAGAGCTGTGAAGCTCAATTAACTGACTCAAAATCATAGGCATCAGGGCAAATTGCCACCTCCTGGCTTCTATTGGCCTTAAGGAGGTTTGGAAAGAGGTGTTGGAAAGGAAATTACCTTCAACCAATTCTTATATTCATCAAATTGATTTGAAGTCAGAATTTTAAAAAGTTCTGGTTTGTTATTAGCCATTCAGAAATAAGGTGACTTTACGAACATTTGAGTAGACCATAGAACCATAGAATCCCTACAGTATGGAAACAGGCCATTTGGCCCAACAAGTCCACACCAATCCTCCAAAGTGTATCCTTCCCAAATTTGAATTCAATAAAAATATCTGGAATTAGGAGTCTAATGATGACCATGAAACCATTGTTGATGGTGGGAAAAACCCATCTGGTTCACTAATCTGGCTAACCACTGAGCCACCATGCCACCCCTGGGCTTGAAGGAATTCTCTGGCATGTCTCTGTTTTGCCTGTGCCATGATGGTTACATCGTCCCTGTTGAATTTGTGTCCTTCGTTATCTGTGTGGTTGGAAATGAGAGAGTACTGGTGGTGTCTGGTAGTGGCGAGTTGATACTCGTGCACTCAGATAGTCAGTTATCTTCCTGTTTGTCCTATGTCGTGTTTTTCACAGTCTTTGTAGTATATGTTGTAGATAACGTTCATCCTGTTGGGTGTAGTATGTTGGGTCTTTAACCTTTGAGAAGAGCTGGTGAAAGGTGTTTACAGTTTATGGGCCCCTATGATTCCTAGGGTTCTGAGTAGTCGGGTGGTTATCTCTGATATTTCTTTGACGTACAGTATGGTCACTATCGCTCCTGGTCATGTAATGCTTTCTTCTTTAGGTTTGTTCCGTAAGTATCAGAGGATAGTGCTCTTGGGATACCCATTTCATTTAATTCCCTTGAATAGGCATTCCTGTTTCTCCTTCTAGAGTTCTGGGTTGCTGCAGTGTGTCCTTGTCCATTTGAATAGTGTTTTGATGCAGCTTCGTTTGTGGGTGCTGGGGTGGTTGCTGTTATAGTTCAGTATCTGGTCAGTATGGGTATTCTTCCTGTACACACTGGCCTGGAGTTCACCATTAGGTGTGCCCTCCATTAATACATCCAGGAAGAAGACTCTGCTGTTGTATTCCTCTTCTTTTGTAAACTTTATTCCAGGGAGGATATTACTGATGAGGTGGTGGGTTTCTTCGAGATGCATACATTTCATGATGACAAAGGTATCATCTACATACCGAATCCAGAGTTTGGGTTGGTTAGTGGGGAGGGCTGTCCATTACTGCTTCTGCTATCAGTCCTGATACTGGGACCCCATCAATGTGCCGTTGATTTGTCTGTACACTTGTCCATTGAATGTAAAGTAAGTAGTGAGGATTTGGTCTAGTTGTTTTAACATGCTGTTCTTGTTAATGCTGCTAGTGTCATCGGGTATCCTAGTAACCGTTTCGTCCAATAATGTGGCAATGGTACATTGGCCAGGTCGATGTTTATAAATGTGAAGCTCGCTGTTATTTCAGATGAAATCATTATTTCGTCCTCCTGTATTGTGGTTTTTCTGATGATGTTAAGAAACTCCTGGGAGGAGTGAATGGGGTGTTTGGAGAATTCTATTTGGTGTTTTAGTCTTGCTTGCAGTTCCTTGGCTAGCCTGTATGAAGGTGCCCCTAGAAGTGATATAATCGGTCTGAGGGGGGGCTCCTGCTTTGTGAACCTTGATTGTCCATAGAATCGGGATGTGTTGGATCCATCGGGTTTAATTTTTTACAGGTCAGCTTTGTGATGTCTCCTGCACTGTGTAGTTGCTTTAGTGTCATGGTAATCCTATTCTCGAGTTGTGGGGTCAGGTCTATTACCACACAAAGAACGAAGGACACAAGTTCAATTGGGACATCCTAACACAGGCAAAACAGACACATGCCAGAGAAAATTCCTTAAAGCCTGGCACTCCAACCGGAGCTCAATCAATAATCACATTGAACTGGATCCCAAATACAAACCACTCAGATACAGAGCCAGAAGTACCAACAAACAGTGACACATAAATACCAGGCAGGATAGACCAACACTTGAGCGAAAACGCATTGACAATGTCACCTAGCGAGGCGACAAAATGCCTGCAGAAAACCACACCAGTTCAGCGGACAAATCTACGAGCTCACTCTCATTCCTGGTTATCCTCCCTGTCTCATTCCCAGTTTACCCTGATCCTCTCATTCCCAGTTTATCCTACCCTCTCATTCCTAAAGTTAAAAATCACACAACACCAGGTTATAGTCCAACAGGTTTAATTGGAAGCACACTAGCTTTCGGAGTGACGCTCCTTCATCAGGTGATTGTGGAGGGCTCGATCGTAACACAGAATTTATAGCAAAAATTTGCAGTGTGATGTAATTGAAATTATACATTGAAAAATTGATTGTCTGTTAAACCTTTCATCTGTTAGGATACAGTGATAGTTTCACTTCTTTCATGTGTAAATCACAAAACTCTTTTTTTTAAAGTTGCATTCTCGGGTTAGCTGTTAACAATGGAGATAGCTAGACAATATGTTGAAGGTGTTAGCCCCCTGTGTTCTCTGTCTATGACCTGATGTTTAGATTGATTCTAATCTAAAAAGTGAGATAACAGAGTTTTACATAAATTCATGCAGTTTTTTAGCTCAGAGTTCTACATAAATGTATGCAGTTTTTGAGCAAAGTGCAATGTAACTCTGCAAGTACAAATTCACCACATAAAATATATGTGTGCATGTGGGTCTTTGTCTGTCTGTGTGTGTGTCTGTCTGGGGTGGGGGTTGTGAGTGTGAGAAAGTGTGTGTGTGTGTGTAGTGAGTGCAGAGTGTCTTACGTCTGTGAGGGGATGCATGTGCGTGTGTGCGTCTGTGTGTATCTGTGTCCGTGTGTATGTGAGAGTGTGTGTGTGTAGGAATATCTGTGTGTATATGTGTAGTGCAATGGTGATCACCTGTAATGTGACATGAACCCAAGGTCCCGGTTGAGGCCCTCCCTATGGGTACCGAACTATGTCCCGAAGTCCACCTTGGAGGATGGTCACTCGAAGGTCCGAGGCTGAATGTCCTGGACCACTGAAGTGTTCCCCAACTGGGAGGGAACCCTCCTGTCTGTTGATTGTTGTGCGGTGCCCATTCATCCGTTGTCTCATTCCTAGTTTATGCTCCCCTCTCATTCCCAGTTTAACCTCAACCCCCCCCCCCCCACATTTCTAGTTTATCCTCCCCCTCTCGTTCCCAGTTTGTCCTGACCCTCTCATTCCCAGTTTATCCTCCTCCTCTCATTTCTAGTTTATCCACCCCCTCTCATTCCCAGTTTACCCTCCCCCTCTCATTCCCAATTTATCCTGACCCTCTTATTCCCAGTTTACCCTCCCCCTCTCATTCTCGGTTAACCCTGACCCTCTCATTCCCAGTTTATCCTCCCCATCTCAATCCCAGTTTATCCTCCCCTCTCACTCCCAGTTTAATCTCAAACCTCTCCCCTTCTGGTTTACCTTCCCCCTCTCATTCCCAGTTTATCCTGACCCTCTCATTCCCAGTTTGTCTGAGTCATCTGGCTGTTATCTGTTTCAAGCTGATATTTATTCCAGTAGCACATACAGCTTGTGCCCAGAATGTGGAACAATTATTTCATTGCTTCTGAGGGATGAGAATATTATTCATCATGCAGAACTATTCCTGAGATGAGCCCTGGGCTTATTTATAGCAGCGTCCAATACTTTTGAATGTATTGTGTTATCAATAACCTCTGATACAAAGCCAAGGATGTATGTAATATTCATTTTGAAGTTAAAAACTAAATTTATTGGCAGCTGGAAACACAGTACTAAACACTCACAATGTATATGATCAAAGCAATTTTTAATTCAGCCACTTTCAGTACACTTGTAAAATATTTTATTCCCAGTGCCACTAATCAATAATGTTACACTACCTACGACTTGAATTTTAAATGTTGAACATAAATGTATTAACCAGCACTTAACAATCAATGAGTACAAAATATATAATTGCTTACATGACATTGAATTCTCAGAGTAATGCATTCCATCTGCAGGTGAGTTAATGGTGTATTCAATTACTTGAGCTAAAATAGTAATCTAACTTAGCTCAGACAACTTGACTTCTCTGATTCCCTTTCTGGGGATAAGCTGTTCACCAATATCCATTGAAAGCTCACTGACTCCCACAGTTATCTTGGCTACATCTCCTCACACCCTGCTTCCTGCAGAGATTCCATTCCATTTTCCCAGTTTCTCTGTCTTTGTCACGTCTATTCTGATGATGCCTCCCTTTCCCTCAGGCCCTCCTACATGATCTCTTCTATTCTCAACTGAAATTCCCTTTCCCCATCATGCTGGGACCTTCAGCCATATTCGATATATCTCCTGCACTTCTGCTCTCACCCCTACCCCTCCTTCCCATTCACCAATAGTGTTCCATTTGATGGCACTTTCCACCCACTAGTCAGCACAGTCAAAGGATCAATCTCTATCACTTCCACCATCTCCAGCATGGTACTACTATAACTTCCCCTCTACTCTGTAGTCAATATTCTGCAGGGACTAATCCCTTTGCAACAACCTTTCCTCCCTTCCATCACTCCCTCACTCCGCGGTGGTATCTTCCCATGAAATCGCAGAAGGTGTAAAAGACTCATCCATTCACCTCCTTCCCCGTCACTGTCCAAGGCACCAAATACATCTTCCAGGTGGAGTGGCATTTTAATCAAAAAAAAACCCTCAGATGCTGGAAATCCAAAACAAAAACAGAAATTGCTGGAGAAACTTAGTATGTCTGGCAGCATCTATAGAGAGAAAGCAGAATTAGTGTTTCAGGTCCTCTTCTGAAGAAGGGTCACTGGATCCAAGATGTTAACTCTGCTTTCTCGTCAGAGGTGCTGTCAGATCTGCTGAGTTTCTTTAGTTATTTCTGCATTTCAAGTGCCTTAATTGTACTTCTTTCAACCTAATTTACTGCATTCTGCTCACAATGCAGTCTACATTGGCAACATCACCGAGTGACCAAGAGAGCAGGCGAATGACATTTTTGATTAGAGATAACATTACGGCTGTACTTAGGGAGGATATTCCTGGGAATATGTCCAGTGAAGTTGTTTGGGTCGCACTGAGAAATAAGAGAGGGAATGATCACCTTACTGGGATTGTACTACAATCCCCCCAGTAGTCAGTGGGAAATGGAGAAGTAAGTTTGTAAGAAGATCTCTTCATTAATAATAAGATGGTTACGGTAGGTGATTTTAGCTTTCCAAACATAGACTGAGTGATGGGGTAAAATTTAAAAGGGACCTAAGGGGAAACTTTTTCACGCAGAGACTGGTGCATGTATGGAATGAGTTGCCAGAAGAAGTGGTGGAGGCTGGTACAATTGCAATATTTAAAAGGCATCTGGATTGGTATATGAATAGGAAGAGTTCAGAGAGATGAGGGCCAAATGTTGACAAATGGAACAAGATTAATTTAGGATATCTGGTCAGCATGGAAGAGTTGGACTGAAGGGTCTGTTTCGGTGCTGTACATCTCTATGACTCTATGACACTACTGCATATACAATTGAATTGATTAAATGACATATGTTTATGAATTGAATGTATTTATAAGCACTCTATTAATCTCAGCTCATTACTGTTTTATTTAATTGTGAAAAGGAGATATTAAGTTAAATCTACTCTGCCTCAACATTTCAATTAAGTGTGATTTGATTGAATAAAATCATCTTGCTTCCCAAGCAGATAGTATACCAGGGCACCTTGATGACCCTCTCCTGAAAACCTCTTGGTGGTTTCTCAGATTGAATACCTCCAGGATGCTTGCTATGTGTTATGAAAACTTTAAAAGTCTTAATGTCTCACTTACGCTCACTTACGAAATACACCAAAGGCGTTTATTTCTAAATCACTTTCGACGACCATGGTCAAATATGAACTGTGGGACCAAGTCAAGGACATTTCATGGCTGATAGGAGAAAGGAAGAGTCATCTGATGGGATAGTGTGTACCAGTTCCTGTGTTCATTTGCAATTAACCAGCTTGTGCCTCTACATATGACTTTTGGTGAATTTTCCTTTGTGCTTAATAGTCCATTTAAGGACTTGATCAGTTCCTGTGCTGTTCAAAGACATTAATGTACCAGAGTCCTTGGAGAGAATGAACTTCATAACTCACACATTGCAATTCCTTTGGTAGTATCTTTTCATAAAACCCCTTACTAATAGTTCCTTTAATTCACAAATTATGAGAGAATAAATTGACTGCCAAAATGTTGTTATGCTTATTGGGTGTTGTTTATTTGTACCCATGAATATAAATTCAAGATGGTCACAGATTCTACCTGATTAGAGGGAAATTAAAATGGTCACAGAGAATGATTACAGATTTAACAGTTGAGAGAAGAAAATAATAACTTAAAAATCACCAGCTGCTTATTAAATTCACCCAGCAATTAAACTCTTCACAGATATCTAGCATGAAAATGCTCTAATATGTTATTTACTTGCAACAAGTAAACAACTCTCCAATATCTGTCTCAAATATGCTATTAACCATGGTCATAGAATCACCAGAAGTATCTGAGTCTAGTGTTTTGTTATGATAATTGTAAAATTGAATTATAGTTTTCAACTTCCATCATTTGATTTTATTACCTCAACCTTTTTATAGACTAAAACAGTTTATAAAAAGAGGAAAACTTTTGGCTTAAGAGGACTGCAGCAATCACCTGATCAGATGAGACAAACTTCATGAATGATCAATAAACAAGACCTAGCCTGAAATGAAATTAACATTTCATCAAAATGACTGAAACCATCCCCCCCACCAGATGCTTTAATCTGTACTCCGTTTGATTTACATTTATATTTATTGAGATGAAAGTCTCAGCCACAGATTATCTAGCTTGAAATAAAACAATGAAGGCAGTCACAGGAATGTACAAATGAACTGCATCTTAGGCTTTTCAGCAGAAGGAAGAATGGGTTTATAACTGTGGAACTGGAAGACCGTCTCCTTAATTTCTCTCAGCCTCTCAACAAAAAGCATTGGTGATAAAGCAAACATCCAATCAAAGGTATCAACAAAGTTTGTGATTACTGAGGGTACAGGTCATCAAGTAATCAACCATGGTTTCCAGTCAAAACACCTCAAGGACTCCCAGGACTTTTGAAAACCATGTATTCATCATTTCGTTTTTGTAATAGACCTTTGCTCCTTTCTAAACTTTATATCTTCATTTATGAGTTGTATAGATGTTACTTTCTAGAATTTTTCTTCAGGTTAGTAAGTAATGAGATTGTTTTTCTTGCACTCAAGAAAACTTGTCATTAGTTCCTCCATTTTTGAACTGGCAAACTAAATTTCAATTGAAGTGTGATATAGCAACATACTAAAAAGAATGTAAATTCTTCAACAAAAGAAGAACTTGCTAGAGAAACTCAGCAGGTCTGGTGGCATCTGTGGAGAGGCAGCAGAGTTAAGATTTCAGGTCCAGTGACCCTTCTTCAAAATCTTCATTAGTCCAACCAAGAGAGGTTATAAAGCAGGGTGTTTACTCACCTGGCTGTAACAGGTTATATATTCTACCTGAACAAATTGTCAAATTCTTTTGCTCCCTCTCCGAGTTTTCTGTCCTTTGACTGCAGTGCAGGTCTTCAAAGTGTTTTGAATCACCAACTGGCTCAGTTTGTAAGATTTGTAATCGATAGGTAATCGCTGACAATAAAACTGGTAAAATTGTAATGTGAGAGATTTGAAACAGGAACTAAGATGGTAAGTAGACCTTGTCAAATCATTATTTTAAAATCTTTTGCAGAAAAATATATATATTCTGGGGAACAGCATTAGCATGAAGACAAATACAACCCAATTTGAAAATCATAATGGAATAAGTGACTTGTTAATTTATTATTGATGGAGAAAGAAATGTTGACTGGGTCACTAAATGCTCTGCTCTTAAAGATAACCTCAAACATTCACCTGAGTAGATGGCTTTTTGCCTGAAATATTTCATTTGAAGCATGATATCTCCCTTTATATCAGCGTACTCTGATAAACATGGGCCAAAGACGTCAGGCTTAATGGAATGGTATCCCAAACGCAAGCTGAAAGTATAGGGATGCAATGACTCAGTTAAGATCTAACATTTAGAAGTTCTTCGATGAAATTTGCCAATTTTCAAGGTGCATATGAAAAGACTGTCTAAAACTAAGTGATTCTTTACCAGGAATATCGCAGCCTAGGTTTTCTGCTGAAATGAATAAGCCACTCCTAGAACCAAACAGCAGATTCAAAATCATTAAAATTGTCTGAAGAGTAGTATTGGTAGGAGAGACTGCTATCAGTCAATATGTAAAGAATACAGAAAGTCTGAACTACATTTCAATTGATAGAGAACTGAAGGTAACATCCAGAATTATTTAAGAACCCATTAAATACCATAGCAAGTGGATTTAAATCAAAATCAGAAATTGCTGAAGAAACTCAGCAGCATTTGTGGAGAGAAAACAGAATTGATGTTTCAGGTCCGGTGACCCTTCAGAACTCTTCTGCTGAGTTTTTCCAGCAATTTCTGTTAATGTTTCAGAATCCGGGGGAGCTGGCAAATTGGATACACAATTGGCTTAATGGTAGGAAGCAGAGGGTAATAGTGGAAGGATGCTTGTCAGACTGGAGGCCTATGACTAGTGGAGTGCCTCAGGTGTCGGTGCTGGGCCCATTACTGTTTGTTACCTATATCAATGATTTGGATGAGCGTGTACAAGATATGAGTAATAAGCTTGCAGATGACACTAAAACAAGCGGTATTGTGGACAGTGAGGAAGGTTATCAGAAATTGCAGCAGGACCTTGATCAGCTGGGGAAGTGGGCTGAGAAATGGCAAATGGAGTTTAATACAGGCAAGTATGAGGACTTGCATTTTGGGAAGTCAAATCAAGGTAGGAGTTTCATTGTGAATGGTAGGGCCTTAAGGAGTGTAGTGGAACAGAGGGATATTGGAGTTTGGGTGCACACTTCTCTGAAAATGGAGTCACAGGCAGCCAGGGCAGTGAAGAAGGCTTTTAGCACACTGGCCTTCATTAGTCAAGGCTTTGAGTATCGAAGTTGGGAAGTTATGTTGCAGTTGTACAGGATGTTGGTGAGGCCGCACTTGGAGTATTGTGTTCAGTTTTGGTCACCTTGCTATAGGAAAGATGTTATTAAACTGGAAAGAGTGCAGAAGAAATTTACAAGGATGTTGCGAGGACTCAATGGTTTGAGTTATGGGGAAAGGTTGGACAAGCTTGGATTTTTATCTTTAGAGCGTAGGAAACTGAGGGGGAATCTCATAGAAGTGTATAAGGTCATGAGAGGCTTGGATAGGATGAATGCACTCTGTCTTTTTCCCAGGATTGGGGAATCGAGGACTAGAGGACATCAATTTGAGGTTAGAAGGGAAAGAATAAAAGGGAGCTTGAGGGGCTTTTTTTTAAAACACAGAGAGCGGTAAGTATATGGACTGAGTTACCACTGGAAGTTGTTGAGGCAGTTGAATTGAAAGGATTGAGCCAAATGCAGGGAAGTGGGGTGAGCATAGATAGACATGTTGGTCAGCATGGAGCAGTTTGGGCCAAAGGGCCTATCTCCATGCTGTCGGACTCAATGTCTCTATTTCAGCATCCACAGTTCTTTGTGTTATAGAAAGGGATTTGAATGTCTATCTGATCTAGATAAGTTAAATATCCTTCTTCATGCATAAGTTACATAATTATGAATAGGATGGTTGCGTTACCTGTTGTAATCTTTGAATACATCATATAATTCCTTAACTCTCACATATCGTGGCACAGTGGCTAGCACTGCTGCCTCACATCACTAGGGACTGGGTTCAATTCCAGCCTTGGGTGACTGTGTGGAGTTTGCACATTCTCCTGGTGTCTGTGTGGGTTTCCTCCCACAGTCCAAAGATGTGCAGGTCATGTGAATTGGCTGTGGGAAATTGCCCATAGTGTTGAGGGATGTGTAGATTAGGCGCATTAGTCAGGGGTAAATATAGGGGAATGGGTCTGGGTAGGTTGCTCTTTGGAAGGTCAGTGTGAACTTTTTTGGGACAAAGGGCCTTTTTCCACACTCTAGGGATTCTATAATTTCTATTCAATCATGTCTTTGCTTGTCACAAACCAATGTCATTTTCTCATGACAAGCATAAGTTGCAATGTCCTAATGATTATTTTTTATGAAGTCATAAAGTCTAATTGATTAGTAGGCTCTCACCTTGAGGTACAGGCTCATTGCTGTAGGTGACAGCAGTTTAAAGATTGATGGAGACTTATAAGTAATTAGATGTAGGTCAAGGTGTTTGCAATGATCCATTGGTAGCACTCAGTTCCTTGATCAATCCAACTGCAGACAGCTGAGTAAAATTTAGAATCAATCCAACTCCAGTGAAAGTTTGACAGAATGATGTCTTTTGGATGAGAAATTAAATAGAGGTATCAGTGCCTCTCAGTAAAAGTAAATAATCCCACAGGACTATTCAAAATACAAGAAGGGTAATTTGGTCAACTTTATCCAAAAACCAAACCCTGAAACATCTGACCATCACCAGATTCCTGTTTGTGGGATATTGTAGGCTGCACAGCTAAGTGGTATGTGCAGTAAAGAGTTATTGATCAAGGATCAGCATTGTTTTTGATATGAACCTTTGGAAGAGTCCAAATGGAGTTTCTACTTAGCATTTTTCACCAGATTGGGTACAAATGTGTTAAATGTTTTGGATACTTGGTACAAATTATTCATCAATTGCAATTTAGAGGCAGACTCTGATGCTCTGAAATGCTTTGCTGCAATTTTGGAAAATGACTGTTAAGTGTTTCTTATTTTTAGAAACTGCTACCAAGTGCCATATAATAGTGAAGTGGAACAGTGATTATGCACCATTTCAGTAGATCTCATTAGTACCAGCATGATTGAAAATAGTTCACCTTTTGGTGATTTTGCAACTTGTACTCAATGGATCATTTTTTTTCAAATGATGAATGAATTACCGTGGCTTTTGTTGATCTGATTAATGGATCTGTCTGAGTGCAATGAACAGAGAGATAAGTGTAGCTTAAAAAACTATTGTATTAATCATTTGTCAAAAAATTTCAAATTAACATCTGGAAAATGAAAATAGTGAACCTTTGCTGCTAGAATTGATACTTCCAATCCTATTGCAACTCATTCCAAATCAGCTTTGACTAATGTTCTCTAAGCAGGAGTCCTCCCTCTTTTTATTAGGGACCTGGGGTGGAGGTTGTTCCATATAGCAGATCCTTATAACCACAGATTGCAGCAGTTCACTGGCTCCCAGTAAATTGGTTATTTTGCAGTGCTGTGGAGTCAGTGCACTATGTAAGTTTTGGTTGTGGGTGTTTGCACTCACTTTTTTGAAAAACCTTCTGTTATGTTTTTGGTTGCACTTCAGTGTCATGCTCCTCATCTTTGAGCACTCAGTGCAGAATGGGCAGGCAGATCAGAGGATCTCCTCGTGGGTCTGCTCCTGGGGCAGGCCAGGCTGACAGTAAACAGGTCCTGGCAACAGGCCATGGATGGAGGGCATCTCTGCTGACTGCCTGCCCCTCTTCCATGGTTAAGTTCGAGCCTGGGTTTCATTGGAGGGAGGAGCACACGGTATCCACCAATGCTCACTATGCCTTTAGAGGGCGGTGGGCACTGTGGGAAATAAAATGCTTTATTCCCCTTTCCAAATCTATTTTGATTTAGTGCCCTCTTACTCTCCCAAAACACTCCTTCACATTTTAATGACAGCATTGCCCTCAAAAGGCTTTGCTTGTTAATGTTCAATTATCGACATGTGTTTTCCTGGTGGTGGAAAAATGAATAATCAAGTATATTCACAATGATGTTTTTTACTGTGTTATTGTAAACATTATACACAGCCACAGGGATTCAGGGAAACATATAAGCATTACTGCTGGGCTCTCTTGTGTGCAGTGGTAATAAAAACACTCTAATTTGGCATTGGGTACAATGGTACCAGATATTCTATCAATAATGATGCCACCTTCTTACTGAAGTTAGTCCATGTAAAGTTCGAAGTATGTTTAGAGGCATAGAGTCCTAGAGATATACAGTACAGAAACAAACCCTTTGGTCCAATTCTTCCGTGCCAACCAGATATCCTAATCTAATTTAGACCCATTTGCCAGCACTTGGCCCATATCCCTCCAAACCCTTCCTATTCATATACCCATCCAGATGCCTTGTAAATGTTGTTAACTGTACCAGCTTCTACCACTTCCTCTGGCAGCTCATTCCATACACTTTTCACAGACATTAATGCCATCGATCAAATTATACTCCATAAACTTAAATTCTTCACTGCATGGTGGACCATTAGTCATTCAGGTCAATAATCTTAAGTGGAATGTGATAAATAATTATGCAAATTTCTGTCTATTGAAATAAATTACCAAAATTGATGCCCTTCATTTGAGAACTAAATTTTATCCATTTCCTTAACCAACTCAGAATTTCTGTTGCTTGACTTTCAGGACCAGAAAGGCATTGGAAACTTTTTAGAAAAACAGAGTCAGATCTTTTTGTGCTGTGATTAGTCTGATCATCCCTCAAACAGGAGCCATTCACAGCATTGACGTCCAATTGCAGATGTTGCTGCTGTGCAGGGGTCGGGGGGTCTGCACAGCTAGTAAGAAAATTCGAGAGAACTTTGTCATACCAATTACCATGAATGGAACATCAGAGTGGCTGCTGCAGCTTAGAGGGAACATTGCCAAGTAGTCACATCTCCAGCAGTGCTTGTGATGTCTTCTGCACTCTCCAGACTGAGTCATTGTTGTTTTATAGGGGATAGGATCATGCAATGAAAGAGTCAGGAAAGTAACCAATAATGTTTATTGTCACAGGCTCATGCATAAGCAACATTGATAGGATTCTGATACAGAACCTATCAACATCCTTGGGTTTACCATTGACCAGAAACTGAACTGGACCAATCATATAAATACGATCACCACAAGAATCAGAGGTTGGGAATTCTGCAGCAGATAATTCACTTTCTGACATCCTAAAGTCTATCCAACATCTAAAAGGCACAAGTCAGACATGCAATTGAATACTGCTCACTCATCTCAATGAGTGCAGCTCCAGCAACACTTAAGAAGCTGACATAATCAGGACAGAGCAACCTGCTTCACTGGCACCTCCTGCATCACCTTCAATGATTGCCTCTTTCATTACTGACCTTTAGACCATAAGAATTAGAACCAGAATTCAACCCCTCAAACCTGCTCTGCCATTCATAGGATTATGGCTGATACAACACTCCTCATGTCCACTTTCCGGCCCTTTCCATGCATTGTGGCAGCAGTTATAACATCTATAACATGCACTGCAGTAAATCACCAAGGCTCCTCTGACAGTACCTTCCAAATCTGGAACTTTGACCACTGAGAAAGGCAAGGGCAGCAGATGCATGGGACCATCACCACCTACAAGTTCCAATCCATGCTACACAACATCCTGTTTCTTCACTACAGCCAGGTCAAACTCCTGAAACCCCCTTCTTAACAACACTGAGTGCCCACACACCAAAAGGACTTTGTCGTGGTTCAAGGCCACTCACTACCACATTGTCTAGGGCAATCAAGATGGGCAAAAAGTACTGGCATAGCCAGTGACCCTACCACCAATGAAGAAATTTTAAAAATTGTGTTGAAGTTGCCATTGTTCAAGATAATTTTACAGCATGAAGCCCAATGTGCCTCATTGTGCCAGCTAGCTGAAACAGTTCCCTTATTACTCCCTTGTTGTTTCACAATTTAACCAAGGCATGCAGTTTTCTTTTCCTCAAGTATTGATCCTTTAAAAAGTTAATACTGAATATGCTTCCAACTCTTTCAACTTGTGGCAATAAAAAAAAACCCACCCCGTTTGATTCTTCTGCCAATTATCTTAAAGTTTCCTTAACCTACCTTCTCTGCTCACAAATGAATAATACCAGCCTCTAGTCTCTCCACGCAACTGAATTTTAGATCAATTCTGTTATCCATTTCATCTTACGATGTCTGCCATTAATACATCTTGAGACAATGACAAGGAACCAAAGCGCATCATGTCCACGATGTACAATTAGATAGTTCAAAGTGAGCATTTTAAATATGGTCCAGAGTAGACTATTCCCAATTGTCTATTGAATAACAGGGTGCAGAATTGAGTCAAATTCTTTTTAGCTTATTTTGTAAAAAGTCCGTCACAATTCAAATTTATTACTTTTCTTCCTCTCCAGAAATTATTAGTCCACTTAAGTGCATTGTAAAACTAAATTAAATGTACAGTTTTAAAAAAGGCTACACATGCACAATTTTATTATGTAATGAAACCTGTAACAATTCGCAATAAATACAATGAAGTCCTGGTTTTGTCCGAGAAGCCTGTGAGGGCCCCTATCAGAGATTGCCAACCTTGTTTGGATATATTCCTGGAAATCCCACCACATGACCTCACATCCCTAACAGCCACATCAACACTGAACATTTTCAATTATAAAAATACTGGCAAAGAAAATGAAGTTACATTTCAGTATCAAAGAGATTAATTGTCAATTCCTGATGTCTCTGGGACCCTCTTTGTTCATCTTCTGGTGTCCTCTTTGAACTTAACCTGAAAAGCATTAGAGTTAGTTAGTTCTACTGACAGACCCTCTAGTCAATTAATGGAGGGAAGAGAGGTCCATCAGAGGGAGAACACAATGGAGCAAATGGATATAGATGTGAATCTGAAACCAAGATAATAAAAGCCAAAAGCTTTTCGGGTAGTTAGTCTGCAGCAGGTGGAAAAGAGGAATAAGTTCAACTTTCCCAAAAGAGGTACAAGCAGCTGCTTTTTTGAGGTGTTTTAGGTGTTGGAGGTGATTTCCTCAAATTCCAGGAGCAGCAATTACTGTTTTATATGCTGTTGCATTGTTTTGGAACTTTGGAAAGAAAATGTCAAAACAGCAGCAGTTTTAAAAATGGAGAGGTACAGACGAAGGAAACACATGGTGACGTCAGTGCAGGAGAGAGAGAGAGAGAGAGAGAGAGAGAGAGAAAGAAACTGACACCACAGTGAATCTGCACAGTTATTGCCTTTGCTGTTTGAATTCATGTATTGCTGGACATTGGAGTACGTCTGGGAAAATTAACAAACAGTGAAATTCACAGCTGATCTTGGAGGAACTGTTTGGGTGAAGTCACAGCACAGAAACAGATAAGTGAATTGTTTTAAGTGTGGCCTACAGAAAGTCTGCAGTAGTGAGTAGAATGGGTTCATTCTTGATTATAGTTTTTAGAGATATGTCTCTTGATTAAACTTAAAATATAAGCCATAACTATTAATTTAACCTGGAGCAGTGTTTTGTAGAGGAATAAGACGGTGTTATTTTCTGGGTAGATTGTGAAGGAGCAAAAATGGCCTTTAATAGAGTGATATGCTCATCTTCTTGGATGCGGGAGCTTAGGGAGAGTTTACGGGTTATTGTGGATTATATCTGCAATAAATGCTGTTAGTTGCGAATCCTATCAGATTGAAAGGATTGGTTGGAGTAACAGTTAGAGGCAATGAAGAATTTGCAACACCAACGGTATGTGATGGATGACAGTTATTGGAAGAGGGAAAAGTCGCAGATACAGTCACATAGATGGGTTAACTCCAGGAAAGGTAAGAGAGGTAGGCAGTTAGTGCAGGAGTCTTCTGTGGCTATCCCCATTTCAAACAACTGTGCTGTTTTGGAAAATGTAGGGGGGTGATCAATTCACAGGGGAACATAGCACGAACAGCCAAGTTTCTGGTATTGAGACTGGCTTGAATGCAATGAGGGGTACATTGAGTTCCAAGAGCTTAATTGTGTTAGGGGCTCTCTAGTCCCAGGTACAGACAGACGTTTCTGTGGCCAGCTGCGAAAAGTCAGAGTGGTGTGTTGCTTCCCTGATGCCAGGATCAAGGATGTCTCCGAGAGAGTACAGAATATTCTCAAGGGGGAGAGGGGCCAGCAAGACGTCATTGTACACATTGGAAGCAACAACATAAGAAGGGAGATTACAGAGAGTTAGGCAGGAATTTAAAAAGGAGGTCCTCGAGAGTAGTAATATCTGGATTACTAGATTCCAGCTAGTGAGGGCAGGAATAGGAGGATAGAGCAGATGAATGGATGGCTGAAGAGCTGGTGTATGGGAGAAGGATTCACATTTTTGGATCATTGGAATATCTTTTGAGGTAGAAGTGACCTGTACAAGAAGGACAGATTGCACCTAAATTGGAAGGGGACTAATATACTGGCAGGGAAATTTGCTAGAGCTGTTCAGGAGGATTTAAACTAGTAAGGTGGGGGGGCGGGACCCAGGGAGATAGTGACGAAAGAGATCAATCTGAGACTGGTACAGTAGAGAACAGAAGTGAGTCAAACAGTCAGGGCAGGCAGGAACAAGGTAGGACTAATAAATTAAACTGCATTTATTTCAATGCAAGGGGCCTAATAGGGAAGGCAGATGAACTCAGGACATGGTTAGGAACATGGGACTGGGTTATCATAGCAATTACAGAAACATGGCTCAGGGATGGGCAGGACTGGCAGCTTAATGTTCCAGGATACAAATACTACAGGAAGGATAGAAAGAGAGGCAAGAGATGAGGGGGAGTGGCATTTTTGATAAGGGATAGCATTACAGCTGTGCTGAGAGAGGATATTCCCAGAAATACATCTAGGGAAGTTATTTGATGGAACTGAGAAATAAGAAAGGGATGATTGCGTTACTGGAATTGTATTATAAACACCCTAATAGTCAGAGGGAAATTGAGAAACAAATTTGTAAGGAGATCTCAGCTATCTATAAGAATAATAGGGTGGTTACGGTAGGGGAATTTAACTTTCGAAACATAGATTGGGACTGCCATAGTGTTAAGGGTTTAGATGGAGAGGAATTTCTTAAGTGTGTACAAGAAAATGTTCTGATTCAGTATGTGGATGTACCTACTAGAGAAGGTGCAAAACTTGACCTACTCTTGGGAAATAAGGCAGGGCAGGTGACTGAGGTGTCAGTGGGGGAGCACTTTGGGGCCAGTGACCATAATTTTATTAGATTTTAAATAGTTAAGTAAAAGGATAGGCCAGATCTAAAAGTTGAAGTTCTAAATTGGAGAAAGGCCAATTTTGACGGTATTAGGCAAGAACTTTCAAAAGCTGATTGGGGGCAGATGTTCGCAGGTAAAGGGACAGCTCAAAATTGGAAAGCCTTCAGAAATTAGATAACGAGAATCCAGAGACAGTATATTCCTGTTAGGGTGAAAGGAAATGCTGGTAGGTATAGGGAATGCTGGATGACTAAAGAAATTGAGGATTTGGTTAAGAAAAAGAAGGAAGCATATGTCAGGTACAGACAGGATAGATCGAGTATAAAGGCAGTAGGAATATACTTGAGAGAAATCAGGAGGGCAAAAAGGGGACATGAGATAGCTTTGGCAAATAGAATTAAGGAGAATCCAAAGGGTTTTTGTAAATACATTAAGGACAAAAAGATAACCAGGGAGAGAATAAGGTCCCTCAAAGATCAGCAAGGCGGCCTTTGTGTGGAGCCACAGGAGAGGGGGGAGATACTAAACGAGTATTTTGCAACAGTATTTGCTGTGGAAAAGGATATGGAAGATATAGAATGTAGGGAAATAGATGGTTACATCTTGAAAAATGTCCATATTACAGAAGAGGAAGTGCTGGATGTCTTGAAACGCATAAAGATGGATAAATCCCCAGGACCTGATCAGGTGTACCCGAGAACTCTGTGGGAAGCTAGGCAAGTGATTGCTGGGCCACTTGCTGAGATATTTGTATCAACAATAGTCACAGGTGAGGTGCCGGAAGACTGGTGACACTGTTTAAGAAGGGTGGTAAGGACAAACAGGGAACTATAGACCAGTGAGCCTGACGTCGGTGGTGGGCAAGTTGTTGGAGGGAATCCTGAGGGACAGGACGTACATGTATTTGGAAAGGCAAGGACTGATTATGGATAGTCAACTTGGCTTTGTGCATGGGAAATCATGTCTCACAGACGTGATTGAGTTTTTTGAAGAAGTAACAAAGAGGATTGATGATGGCAGAGTGGTAGATGTGATCTATATGGACTTCAGTAAAGCGTTTGACAAGATTGCCCGTGGGAGACTGGTTAGCCAGGTTAGATCGCACAGAATACAGGGAGAACTAGCCATTTGGGTACCAAAGTGGCTCAGAGGTAGAAGACAGAGGATGGTAGTGGAGGGTTGTTTTTCAGACTGGAGGCCTGTGACCAGTGGAGTGCCACAAGGATCGGTGCTGGGCCCTCTACTTTTTTCATTTACATAAACGATTTGGATGCGAGCATAAGAGGTACAGTTAGTAAGTTTGCAGATGACACCAAAATTGGAGGTGTAGTGGACAGCGAAGAGGGCTACCTCAGATTACAACAGGATCTGGACCAGATGGGCCAATGGGCTGAGAAGTAGCAGAGGGAGTTTAATTCAGATAAATGCGAGGTGCCGCATTTTGGGAAAGCAAATCTTAGCAGGACTTATACACTTAATGGTAAGGTCCTAGGGAGTGTTGCTGAACAAAAGAGACCTTGGAGTACAGGCTCATAGCTCCTTGAAAGTGGAGTTGCAGGTAGATAGGATAGTGAAGAAGGCATTTGGTATGGTTTCCTTTATTGGTCAGCGTATTGAGTACAGGACTTGGAAGGTCATGTTGCGGCTATACAGGACATTGGTTAGGCCACTGTTAGAATATTGCATGCAATTCTGGTCTCCTTCCTATCAGATGGGTGTTGTGAACATGAGAGCGTTTAGAAAAGATTTACAAGGATGTTGCCAGGGTTGAAGGATTTGAGCTATAGGGAGAGGCTGAACAGGCTGGGGCTGTTTTCCCTGGAGCATCGGAGCCTGAGGGGTGACCTGATCAAGGTTTACAAAATCTTGAGGGGCATGGATAGGATAAATAGGCAAAGTCTTTTCCCTGGGGTGGGGGAGTCCAGAACTAGAGGGCATAGGTTTAGGGTGAGAGGGGAATGATATAAATGAGACCTAAAGGGCAATGTTTTCACGCAGAGGGTGGTACGTGTATGGAATGAGCTGCCAGAGGAAGTAGTGGGGGCTTGTACAATTGCAACATTTAAGAGGGATTTGGATGGGTACATGAATAGGAAGGGTTTGGAGGGATATGGGCTGGGTGCTGGCAGGTGGGACTAGACTGGGTTGGGATATCTGGTCGGCATGGACGAGTTGGACCATAGGGTCTGTTTCCATGCTGTACATCTCTATGACTCTATGAACTGTGCACCATTTTGGTTCAGTTGGGACAGTGAAGAAGGGCCATAAGATAGAAAATATTTCAACAGAACAGAGGTTTTAACCATCAGGAAAGATTGAACAGGCTGAGGCAGTAAGTGGCAAGTTAATGTCTTTAAAATTCAGAAGAAGCACAATAGACTTGATGTAGACAAGATGTGCATCTTGAACTACCTGGGAGAGAGAGCAAACAGCATGTTGACAAATGCCAAGGTTGAGAAGGCCTTTGTAGTGACCTCAGCAGTTCATGAATTGGACCCACGCTGTTGGCATCCCTCTGTAGACTGCCCTTCCCCATAGAATTTACAAGATAGGCATATTGATGGCACTATCAGAATTGTCATTACAGAGGTATGGCTACAGTGCGACAGAGACTGGGGACTAAATATTAAAGGTTTATAAGCACTTAGGAAGAATAGGCAAAAAGGAAAAGGATATGGGGTCATGCTGGTAATAATAGATGGGATCCATGCATTTGTGAGAGAGCATCTCTAATCAGAAGAACAGAATGCAGAATGGGGAGGGCCATCAAAGGCTTGGAAATTCCAAAGTTAAGGAATCTGGAGGCAAAGTGGTCATGCTCTTCTCCTGAAGTGATGAGCCTGATGTCAACCACCACACCCTTCCCCCAACCCTCGTCAATCTGGGACCTCATAGCCTATTTGTGGGCAAGGCTTTCTCACATTTAGAGGGAGGAATTTCATATGATGGAACTGAATGCATGAGCAGTCAGAGATGATGCATCAGCAAGAGAGATGGTAATATGTCCACAGTGAGTGAATGAGTCAGAAATGCAGGGGACTGAAAGGGTGAGTAGTTTGAAAGGATTTGAACAGATGTGATGTGTGTAACAGTAGTCTGTGAGCCTGACTGAGATGTATGGACAGTGGCAAAGTTAACTTGAGTGGTAGACCTGTGAGTTTGAGGTTACAAAGAGAAAATGCTGGCAATTATGTGCAAAAGATCATTAATCTTACTCCCACACTTCTTGGTGGTCCTACTGCCCTGGTTGCTATCTGAAGCCCGAATGGCTGATCGAGCAGCATGGCCTCTTGCGGCAGTCTGCAGTGTGACAACATGTTCCTTTAAGCTGGATTTGTTCTGTCCTGTATCACTTGGGAAGGGTATTGTAAACCTGCTGGTGAGGTGTCTGCTCAATGGAAAAAGGCAGAGTAAATAGCTTTGGGTTTTTTTAAAAATAGACAAAAGGCGTATGAGTGGGTAGAGTCAGGCTCTTACAGACACAGGGTTTTAGGTTTGCTTTGAGTTATTGAAGTTGGGATTTTGGATTTGAAGCTGCTAGATACAGCTCCCTCTCTGTTTTTGCAAAAAGCTTGAGCTCCCTCTCTATTCTAGATTCATTCTTTTGGCTATCTTTTCCTCCTGGGCTGCAGGAAAATCTGTTTTGCTGAATTTGCCTTTGCCAATGGCGTGTTTATGGGATGCTGCTATTGTGGAACAGTTGATGAGTAATGGTTAAGTAACATATTATTTTTATTAAGTATTTTAACAGAGTTTAGGTTATGCCAATTCTTCCTTATTTGTTTATATTTTAACAGTGGCGTAAGAACAAAGTGCGTTTTGCTTAAAACATATTTGCTTGACCAATCAGATCACATCTGGAACACAGCATCTTACTCTTACCTTTTAATAAGATAAAAGGTGGGGTCTAACTATCTCCTTGATATATTTTTGATGAGGTTTGATCTAGTCCATAACAGCAGGAAGAAGAATGGGCCTCCTCTGCACTATCCCAGCCACCAGCACCTTAAGGTGCCAATCCACAAGGCAGGCTGTGAGCCTTCTTTTCCTCGACACTGTAATGGGTGAGCAGTGCGTTATGAGGGGCAGTTCATGGCATGCAGTGTCTGAAATGGCATGTAGCTGGGCTTTAAGCACGATGACAGCAACATGGGTACCATGAGGTCTGAGCACTTCCACTTCTCTTGCCATGTGATTCCACAAGAAGAGTCCAGTTGTTTAACTAATAAGACAAGGAGCAGCAGACTGTGGGAGAGAAGTTGCACTTGAATAGAAAATGGGAAAAAATCTGCCCTTTGTATTTGCACCCTGCATTATATAGTCTTACAAGTTTATCAAGTTTTAACTGTTATTTGCTGTTAGAAGAGGAAAGATTTGGGACCATTGACATTGTATTCCTTTAAGTTGCTCCTTGAAACCTACCTCTTTGGTTCAAATCTGAGTCATTTGTTCAGACATCTCCTTCTATGACTCAGTATAACACATGTGAAAATCTTGATTGATAATACTCCTGAACACCTTGGGGAGATTTTGCAGGATTACATATTGTTATTGCAGAAGCCAAGGTAGTACAGTACATCAGCAATTTAATGTTCACTGATCCAGCAAATCTGACCTCCAGCTGACATCACACAAACAAAAGGGACCACAAACTGGTTTCAATCTCAATATATGCACAGCCTTGGCTTGTAAATCTGGTCAGAATATATCAAAGGCGAACATAGATTCAGCATTCAGTTGACCCTTATCAAAGACATGTCAAAATGTCTTATCATTTGCCATTATGCAACAGAAACTCAGCCTTAGTCGATCAAAATGAGGCTGACATTTTCAGGCCTTCTTATCTTGTTGAGGGATGAGAGTCTTTGCATCAGATAAAAGCAAACTGAAGCAAGGAAATGAGACAAATAGCGGAGTCGTCAGAGTAGTGATAAAACACTTCCAAAGACAATGGCAGACGGTATTAGTCACCTCCCGAGAATGCACAGGGAAGTATAATTAAATATGACCGAATTTTTCTGGCTGGTACTACACCAGTACTTTCCAATAAATAAAGAAGATGAATCAAAATGGACGTCCAGGTGGTATCCATCACACAAACACTTTTTCCATGAATTGTAGGAAAGTATAAATGAACATTATTTTCATAAAATATCTATTAGGGAAACATTTTACAACTGATCAACAGACAGCAACTATGTAAATGGCATTTGAACATTTAAAAACTTTTAACCTACAGCAATGAGGTTTAGAATAGGAATGGATTTTCTGGCCTTTTATCTCATATGCTTGCTCTTTTACCTTATTCTTTTGTAGGAAATGGGTGTCGCTAGAGGGCCAGCACTTATTGCCTGTCCCTAGCTGTCCTGGAGAAGGTCGGGTTGAGCTGCCTTCTTGAACCGCTGCAATCCACTTGCTGTAAGTTGACCCATAATGCTTTTAAGGAGGGAATTCCAGAATTTTAACCGAGTGGCAGTGAAGGAGCAGCAATATATTTCCAAGTCAGGAAGGTGAGTGACTTGGAGGGGAAACTGCAGGTAGTGTTGCTCCATCTGCTGCCTTTGTACACTGAGATGGAAACGATCATGGATTTGGATGATGCTGTCTGAGGAGCTTTCGTGAATTTCTGCCTCTTTGCTTATAATCTTACAATAGCTGTAACATGTTGTACATGGGAAGATATTACTAATTGTGGAGAAAAGGGGACTTAGGTGCCCATGTACACAAATCACTGAAAGCTGGTACATGGATGCAAGACCTAATTAATGTTTTAAACCATCATTATAATTGCTCCATCCCTTCAATGAAATAAATAAGGAGAGAGGTAAAATGAGCATTTGATTGCACAATGGGTGATGACCAAGATCAAAATTAACTGTACAATCTTTCGAAACTACTGCAAACTAGTGTTTTTCCAACCAGCAAACAGCATTAGTCCGAGTTGCAAAAACCTGCTTTTGATGCCCATATAACAATGCACATGATGTACTTTCTAACTTTTGCCTCTGTCAATCTGTAGAGCTCTTGAATCTCCCTTTCACACTGACTTGAATTCTCGTCCTATTCCAAACTCTCCCACTGCAAATGCAACTGAAAAGAGGGAAGTGAGGGTCCTCAAATGTTTACTCGGGAGACCTGAGCACTTCATCAGCCTCTATCTAACATACATATCACTGGACTGACAGAAAATTGGAAATTTTAATGCTGCCTCTGGGTTTTAAATTATATTGCAACATAAAAGATCAAACACTTGTCTCCTACTAAGCACAAGTTCATCTTGTTAATTGATTTTATTACTTGGATTGAAGGGTGTGAAGAGCAATGTCTTTGTTTTTTTTTGTTGACATGGTTTACTTATGGCATGACTTGCATATGAAATTACTTAAATCCAATAATAGTCTTGGATTGCTTGTCAGGCATCTGCAAGTTCAACATGTACTTTAATATTTCAAGGATGTGAGGGGAATGCTGGTGTTTTTATAGATAATGATAACAGAAAACCATCTGAGCAAGGACATAATTCAATACACCTTATCATAAATACCACGATTAAAGGAGACATTAGAGAGACCTTCATTCATTCCTAGTGTGTTCAATATAACATTATATTATTAATTGAGAATTTGCATTGTAGATGAAAAATTAATCATTCAGCAAAATGATCAGCAAGTCACCGAGGGGGTGATAATTGCTCAGTTGTTTGCTGAGTTGCACTTCCCAGCCTTCAGAGAGAGGAGAGGGGTCAGAAGATGGCTTATGCAGGGGAAGAGGTGCGGAGCAGCAGAGGTGATGCTATCCTTAGTCTCCAAGCAGTCAGAGCTGGAAAGATGTCCTGGGATGCTTCAAAGCCAAAAAGTAGAAAGCACCAAGAGCTGACAGCTGTGAAGAGTTCAGGAGGGAAGACCTACAGAAGGCTGTAGAAGGTGTAGGTTTTGGAGCATTTATGGAGCAAGATGGCGCCAGATACGGTCTACTCCTTGCGAGCTCCTGTGTGCAGATTGAAGTTTCCTATTTCCTGCAATCGTTCTACACTCTTTAAACTTAATAGCATGCTTTAAAAAATTACTAATAACTCTGTTTTATCTAAACTCACAGGTTTGCAGCTCCTCCGATTCCCAAAGCCAGCTCACTGGATGAAGGCAGCAGACCTCGTGGTACCCACCACCCAACCCAGAAGAAGGCCAGGCCAGCCAGAGGGAGCCTACGCAAGCCCCAGGCTTGGGGCCTGCTGAAAAATGGAGGGACCCGAGAGACCTGCTCCAGGAAGGAGAATCAACACGAAATGCTCCCGACCCCATAAGACACCTGCCTGACATGAATTCTGTCAGAACGTACCTGGAGAGCAGACCAAACACTTCAGCAAAAAACATGGCTGGATCTGGAGCAGCAAATTGGTGGCAACTGAAACCAGGACATAACTGGACAAATTGGAACAAGAGTAGAAACTTACCTTCTCCACTGGGTCCTAAGTACACCCTCGCCGGTTAAAAAAAACACACAGTAAATTACCTGCTACACTGGGTCCTAAGCTGACCCTCTGCAAAAATACACCAAACTGCAACTTACCTGCTCCACAGGGTCCTAGGAAGGACCACTTAACTGGAAGCAGTCACAATCCACTCCACCAGACTACCGGACTACTTAAATGTAAGAAACCTGCGAGGAAGCGGGGTAAGCGTACCGGTCTGCTAGGAAGACTGAGACTATGCGGTTTCAAGACCCCCCTTCCTAGCCTAATCCGAGCAAATGTACAATCTCTGGAGAACAAGATGGACAAACTCAGATCACGACTCAGCTTCCAGCGTGAACTGCTGCACAGTCTGCTTCACAGAAACCTGGCTCAACCCATCAATTCCCGACTGCGCACTTCAGGCTGATAGTTTTTCTATCCATCGTAAGGACCATACAGCGTCCCCGGGTAAGACAAAGGGTGGAGGGGTTTGCTTTTTAATCAGCAACTTGTAGTGCACGGACATTGCAACCCTGGGCAGCCATTGTTCCCAAACCTTGAATTCCTCACCATCACATGCTTCCCCGTCTATCTACCACGGGAATTTACCGCTGCTATACTAACTGCTGTGTACATACCGCCACAAGCAAAGATTGAGGAAGCTCTGGATGTGCTGTACTCCAGCACTAACACCCTGGAGATGGAACACTCTGAGGCCCTGTTTATTGGGACTGGCAACTTCAGTCAAGCCAATCTAAGGAAGGTGTTGCCCAAGTATCACCAGAACATCACCTGCTCCATCAGGCGCCCGAACATTTTAGACCACTGCTACACATCTGTGAAGGATGTCTACTGCTGCATCGCCCCGTCCTCATTTCGGGAACTCCAACCACAATGCAATGCTTCTTCTCCCGGCTTACAGGCAAAAGCTCAAGCAGGAGACCCCCTCGCAGATACAGGTCCAGTGCTGATCGGAGAAGGCAGAGGATCAAGTCCGGTGCTGTCTGGAATCAGCTGATTGGGACATATTCAAACAGTCTAACGTCACCACCGTCACAGACTTTATCAGCAAGTGTGAAGAGGACTGTCTACCAAGGAAGTCAGTCTGGTTGTTCCCCAACAGGAAACCCTTGATGAATCAGGACATACAGAACCTGCTAAATACCAGGTGTGAGGCCTTCAGATCAGGAGACGCACTCAAATACAGAGGAACCTCAATTATTATTTCATTCGGACAATCGATTTTTTGGTTAATCGATTAAATACCTTTTCCTTTGGGGCTTGGAGGTTTTTAAGTCTGGTCCCCGTTCAGGAGATGAGGCAGCAGCACACTGCATGCGAGGCCCCGCCCTCTCCCCTTACCCGTCCAATCCCACGTGTCCCCCGCCCCCATCCAACACCGCCCCCCCCCGCCCGCTCCCCAACCCCATCCAACACCGCCCCCTGTCCCCGCCCAACACTGCCCCTGCCACTGCCCAACATTGCCCTGGCCACTGCCCAACACTGGCGCCCACCCCCGTCCAACACTGCCCCCTCTCTGGGGCAGGACTGGACACCAACCATCAGACTGCTGCTGCTTTTGTGGGGTAAGTCTCCAAATAGCGTGAGCGCACGCACACACACGCACACACAACTCTTTATTGCAATGTTTTGACAGGTTCCACCTCTGCCCTGTACAGGGCAATGTTGGAGAGATTATCTTGGTGAAGCGAGGTTTAGAGTACACCACTCTGTGGAACTCCAGGGAAAGTGTAGGGGGAGAGAGAGAGGGCTGGAGGTCAGTCATTTGGAGACTGTGCCTGTTTAATCATTGCAAACAAAAGACACGATTAAGTGTTGGAAACATGTCTTTGATGTAATGCTTCTATAGGGATCTCGAGATCTTCTTTAGATAATCCGATATTCGGATAGTTGATATTCAGATAATTGAGGTTCGTCTGTCTAAGGAATCAAAGTATGACCTTCACAGAACCATTAAGACAGCCAAGGACCAATACCGATCCAAACTAGAGACCCAGACAGACACCCAGTGACTATGGCAAGGACTGAATGACAGCACAGGTTTTAAAAAAAGAGTGCAAGATAGCAGATGATGACATATCCTTCCCAGACCGTCTCAACACCTTCTATGCTGGCTTTGAGCAGAATTTCGGCGGAGAGTTAACACCCACTCCAACAAGTCCTGACGAACCTATCCCAACAGTCACTACATCAGAGGTCAGATCGGTTTTCCTTCATGTGAATCCTAGGAAAGCGATGGGACCAGACAGAGTACCAGGCTGTGCACTCAGAGCATGCACAGATCAACTGACAGAGGTCTTCTCTGACATCTTCCAACCTCTCCCTGCAGCAGGCCACTGTCCCTGCCTGTTTCAAGAGCGCCAACATCATCCCTGTGCCTAAGAAGGCTCATGCAGCATGTCTCAATGACTACCGCCCAGTGGTCCTAACTTCGGTGTCATGAAGTGCTTTGAAAGGCTGGTCGTGGCATTAATCAACTCCAGCCTCCCCACTACTCTTGACCCACTCCAATTTGCCTATCACACCAACAGATGCACGTCAGATGCCATATCACTTGTCCCTCACTCCTCCCGAGAACATCTTTACACCAAGAACAGCTACGTAAGAATCCTACTCATTGACTAGAGTTCAGCCTTCAACACTATTATCCCCTCGAGACTGATTACTAAACTTAGTGATCTCGGACTAAGCCCCATTCTCTGTAACTGGATCCTTAGTTTCCTGACCCACAGGCCACAATCAGTGAAGAGTGGGGACAATATTTCATCCTCACTAACACTCAACACTGGAGCCCCTCAGGGTGTGTACTCAGCCCCCTACTGTACTCACTGCAACGCCATATACCAGACTCATGCCATTTACAAGTTTGCTGATAACACCACCATAGTTGGTCAAATCTCAGATGGCAACGTAACAGACTACAGAGGGGAGGTAGAAGACCTGGAAAAATGGTGCACTGAGAACAATCTAGCTCTCAATGCCAGCAAAACCAAGGAACTCATCATTGACTTTCAGCAGGATGTTACTCATGCCCCCCCCCCCCCCATACATAAGCAGCACAGAGGTGGAATGAGTGGAGAGTGTCAAGCTCCTAGAAGTGGTCATCCACAACAAGCTTTCTTGGACTCTTCATGCGGACACACTGGTTACAAAGGCCCAACAATGTCTTTTCTTCCTCAGGCAGCTGAGGAAATTTGGCATGATGGTGAAAACCCTTGCCAACGTTTATAGATGCGCCATCGACAGCATTCTGTCTGGATGTATCACTACCTGGTATGGCAACTGTACCATTCAAGATCGGAGATGGTTACAGAGAGATCGGCCAAGACAATCATAAAGGCCAACCTCCCATCTATAGAATCCATCTACCAGGCCCACTGTCAAGGAAAGGCCACCAGCATTCTCAAAGATCAATCCCACCCGGCAATGTGTTTCTACAACCTCTACCATCGGTGAGAAGGTACAGAAGCCTGAACACATGCACCAGCCAGTTTTGCAACAGTTTCTACCCTACTGTTGTTAGAATATTTGCAAAGTTTGTAAAGGTTTGTCGCTCAGGTTGAGGTTTAGGGTGTAGGTTTGCTCGCTGAGCTGTAGGTTTGATATCCAGACGTTTAATTACCTGGCTAGGTATCATCATCAGTGGCGACCTCCAAGTGAAGCGAAGCTGTTGTCTCCTGCTTTCTATTTATATCTTTCTCCTGGATGGGGTTCCTGGGGTTTGTGGTGATGTAATTTCCTGTTCGTTTTCTGAGGGGTTGATAGATGGCATCTAGATCTATGTGTTTGTTTATGGCGTTGTGGTTGGAGTGCCAGGCCTCTAGGAATTCTCTGGCACGTCTTTGCTTAGCCTGTCCCAGGATAGATGTGTTGTCCCAGTCGAAATGGTGGTTTTTTTCATCCGTGTGTAGGGCTACGAGGGAGAGAGGGTCATGTCTTTTTGTGGCTAGCTGGTGTTCGTGTATCCTGGTGGCTAACTTTCTTCCTGTTTGTCCTATGTAGTGTTTGTGGCAGTCCTTGCATGGAATTTTGTAGATGATGTTGGTTTTGTCCATGGGTTGTACTGGGTCTTTTAAGTTTGTTAGATTTTGTTTGAGAGTGTTGGTGGGTTTGTGTGCTACTAGGATTCCGAGGGGTCTCAGTAGTCTGGCTGTCATTTCTGAAACTTCCTTGATGTATGGTAAGGTGGTTAGGGTTTCTGGCTGTGTTTGGTCTGCTTGTCGTGGTTTGTTCTTGAGGAATCTGCGCACTGTGTTTTTTGAGTATCCGTTCTTCTTGAATACGTCAGAAAGGTGGTTCTCCTCTGTTTTCCGAAGTTCGTCTGTGCTGCAGTGTGTGGTGGCTCATTGGAATAGTGTTCTGATACAGCTTCGTTTGTGTGTGTTGGGATGGTTGCTGGTGTAGTTAAGTATTTGGTCAGTGTTTGTTGGTTTTCTGTATACGCAGGTTTGTAGTTCTCCGTTGTCCTTTCTTTCGACTGTGACGTCCAGGAATGCGAGTTTGTTGTCGGTTCCTTCCTCCTTGGTGAACTTTATGCCTGTGAGGGTGTTGTTGATGATGTTAAATGTCTCTTCTATCTTGTTTCGTTTTGTGATGACAAAGGTGTCACACGGATGAAAAAAACCACCATTTCAACTGGGACAACACATCTATCCTGGGACAGGCTAAGCAAAGACATGCCAGAGAATTCCTAGAGGCCTGGCACTCCAACCACAATGCCATAAACAAACACATAGATCTAGATACCATCTATCAACCCCTCAGAAAACGAACAGGAAATTACATCACCACAAACCCCAGGAACCCCATCCAGGAGAAAGATATAAATAGAAAGCAGGAGATAACAGCTTCGCTTCACTTGGAGGTCGCCACTGATGATGTTACCTAGCCAGGTAATGAAACGTCTGGATATCAAACCTACAGCTCAGCGAGCATATCTACACCCTGTTGTCAGAATACTGAATGGACTCACAAACTCTTAACATTTGCCTGTACCTGTGTTTGTGTTTTTGCTGCTGTTTACCTATTAATTACTATCTACGCTACTTAACTATGTGACCTGCTTGTATTGCTCGCAAGACAAAGCTTTTCACTGTGCCTTGGTACACGTGACAATAAATTCAATTCAAATTCAATTCAATTTTGAGAATGCGTAGTAGGTAATAAGTGAGCTGAGATAGCAGTTTGTTTTAGGGGTCTTGGGGAAAGACATAGCTGAAGAAAATAGCATTGAGTAAGCTTACAGAAATTGGCTAGAAAGAGTATGGCCACGCTAGCTGAACAAGAAGTTATATCATGGAAGTGGGGATGACTGTTCACTTACATTTGATTGTCTGTATGGGTATTACTGAGATAAAAGGGATGGTTGTAATAAGATTGTGCCAAAAGTTTTTGTCTCATGTAATATTGTTTATCTTCTGTTATTGTGTAATAATCCTTTATGTTCTTTGGTTAAAAGTACATTGACAGCCTCCTGTGAATTTGTTCAATACATGACCTCCATGGCAAACATAAAGAAAATTAACATTTACAACCTATCAAGAGAGGTTTAAGTGTCTCCATTGTCCAATATTGTCCAACTGCTGGGATTGTAATAATAGAATCGTATAACATGGAAGGAAGCTATTGGCACCTAGTCTTTGCTAGCTCTATCCCGTTTCTCTATGTGTATCCATTATGGCTCAGTTAATGGCACTATCACTTGCACATTCAAGTTCTTCTCTTGGATTTGAGTACAGAAATCTAGGATGATATTCCAATGCAGTACTGAAGTAGGGCAGCCTTGTTTGCAATGTTGTTTTTTTTATATATAAAAGAGATGTCAAACTGATACACCCTGTTAGGTATGGGCGGTATGGTGGCACAGTGGTTAGCATTGCTGCCTGACAGCGCCAGAGACCTGCATTCAATTCCCGCCTCAGGCAACTGTCTGTGTAGAGTTTGCATATTCTCCCCATGTCTGTGTGGGTTTCCTCCGGGCGCTCCGGTTTTCTCCCACAGTTCAAACATGTGCAGGTTAGGTGAATTGGCCATATTAAATGGCCCATAGTATTAGGTGAAGGGGTAAATGTAGGGGAATGGGTCTGGGTGGGTTGCTCTTCAGAGGATCGGTGTGGACTTGTTGGGCCGAGGGGCCTGTTCCCACACAGTAAGTAATCTAATCTAAACTGTAATTCATGACACTCTTTGGAAGCAGAGTAGGGTAATTCTCCCTGATGTCCTGGTCAATGTTTAGACATCAGTCAATGCTTCAAAATAAAAGATTGCTCAGTGAATACCGCATTGATATTTGTGGAAGCTTGCTGAACACAAATTGATTGCTGCATTTCTGACATTCCAACAGTGACTACACTTTAGAAATAATTCATTGTTTGCAATGTGCTTGGCACCTTGGGTGTTTATGAAAGGCACTATGTAAATATAAGTCTTTCATTTTCCTTTCCTCTGCAAACAAGTTTTCTCCCTTTCAAGTATTTATGCAGACAGGGTGCATATGTAAATCCCAGAACTTCTTTTAAGTCACATTCTCAAGATAACTTCAGGTTTTATTAAAAAAAAGGTGTCATCTCAGCTCAGACAATGTACATGCATTAATGAACCGAAACCTGCAACCCATTCGAAAAGATGAAAGACTTAACAGCAATCTAGGTTTCTTCAATATAACATTTCAGTTGTATGACATTGTAATCTTTTGCTATAAATTCTGTGTCTTATGGTCCTGCTCCACAGCTACCTGATGAAGGAGCAGTGCTCCGAAAGCTAGTGCTTCCAAATAAACCTGTTGGACTATAACTTGGTGTTGTGTGATTTTTTAACATGGTTTTTATAGCCAAATTACCCTGTCATATTTCATCGTATTTTTTGGAAATGCGTTGGCTTCCTTTTTTTCAGTTAGTGCGCCACCATTTCAAGACCAGTAGCATCACACCTTCTACTACAAACCTTTCTTTGATTCTTTGCAAACTATCATCCCAACTCCGAACTTCTCTTTTCTCTCCAAAGTCCTTGAAGGTGTTGTTGCCTTCCAAATCTGTGCCAGCCTTTCCCACAGTGCTGTGATTGAATCCCTCTAATCAGGTCTTCTCCCATGCCAAAGCTCTGACATGCCCATTCAGAGTCACAAGTGTCCTTCTCAGTGACTATGGAAATCTATCTTGTCTCATCCTCCGTTGCCTCTCTGTATCCTTTCTCATGATTGACACACTATATTCCTTTTTTAACACTTACCCGGCTTCTAGCTGATCTCCCCACTATTACCCACCTAATACTGTAATACCCAACGCATCTCCAATAATGACTTCTTTTCCATTCTATTATAATATCACCTCTAAATTTCCTACAGAATCCAGTATTTGCCCCTACAAAAGATTGTTGTGGTCCATGTAATTCTAACTGAATATTGCAAACAGTGAAATTAGAAAGGGTTTGGAGGGATATGGGCCGGGTGCTGGCAGGTGGGGCTAGATTGGGTTGGGATATCTGTCGGTATGGACGGGTTGGACCGAAGGGTCTGTTTCCATGCAGTACATCTCTATGAAGTTTATATTGAAACATTACCAAGGTATATGTGTTTTTCCATATAAATTCTAGAGCTGTAATTTGAATGTGTGTCTAAAATATGACACATTGCAAAATTGATTTGACCTGAGCATTTTCATTCCTTGGGGTTATAGTTCCTCTGATTTTTGAAAACTGAAAATTGTTCCATTCAATTTTTTTTAAAAATACAGACCAGAATTAAGGAGTAAATGCAAGAAAGGTAAAGTAACAGGCAGGCTTCAGAGTCAATATGGCAATGGCATTACACACAATCACTGATGACTCACCTCCCATGGAAATACATGCAGTGTGAAAATAAGAAAAACTGAAAAAAAGATCTGTGGATCTCTGGCTTCAGAGGGATCCACAGAACTTCAAGTATTGAAACATCAAAAGGTGCAAGTCAGTGAGTTGACCTTGCACTTAAAAATGAATCATAAAAGGTAAAGTGCAGAGCAAGGGTTCTCACAGATTCAGAAAGTACACATTACACCAAACAAACAATTTATTTACTTCAATTTTATTGCTATTCACGTGATTCTTTACCCATTGCTGAAAAATAAACACTTTTTCTTTCGAAGTTTTTCATCCTGTATTCATTTTGCAAGAATGACACTTCAAGGCAGATTGAAGATTGCCTGGCAAGTTGTTCCGGATAATTACAGATGTTGCGAGAGAGAATGCACCCATTAATTTTGATTGACAGTTACAGTCAGGCTTTAATAGATTTTAAACCAGGCTGGTTGAAACTGTTGGGTTTGGCCCTGAGAAACGAAGCAGTGATCGGCTGCAACCTATTTTGCTGAGCTGGAACAAGCACACCGCATGCACATCCTCTTTCTGTCCACAATGAACATGGCCCTGTACATGTAAGGCAAACTGTATGCCCAAATGATAATCCTAATTTAAGTGTTAGTTTAATTTCTTGTACATTCAGGACCATCAGCAAATGCTGTCCATTTGCAGAATTTCAGTTAGACACTGTGTTGTGAGTTTTGAAAGAGCATGCTGCTTGTTTCAACTGTGGACAGGATATGCATTCTCATATCATTCACCAGTCTTGTTTTTTAACTGAGTTTTCTTTTATGCACTATCAACTGCAGTTCAACCTTATAAGTCAGGAGTGTGATACAAAACTTTCCACTTGGCTGGATGAGTGTAGCTCCGATAGCATTCAAACACTCGACACCATCCAGGACAAAGTGGCCCCTTAATTCACTTCCATCATCCTCAACACATAGTGGCAGCCATGTGTACCATCTCCAAGATGCACTGTAACAACTCACCAAAGGCTCATCTGATAGCACCTTCCGATCCTACAATCTCGCCCACTCAGAAAACAAGGGACACCAGATGCATGGGACCATCACCCTCCAAGTTACACACCATCCTGACTTAGAACTAAATCTTTGCTCTTTCATTGTCACTGGGTCGAAATCCAGGAACTCCCTTTCCAACCGTACACTCCAAGGATTCTAGTGGTTTAGGAAGGCAGTTTACTGCAACACCTTCTCTAGGGCAATTAGACATGGGCAATAAATATTGGCATAGCCAGCAGCACCCGCATTGCGTGAATGAAGAAAAGCAAACTTTGGGGAGAGAACACTGGAAAACCTGCTCAAGTGGGCAGGTCTGGGCAATTTGCTTTGAACCTGTGCCCATTTGTTCCAGTGCAGCCAGTATTCAAGCTTTCTGTTACCTGGCCTTTAAAGATTTGTTAGGTGAACCCAGCTTTAAATATGTTGCTGAGTGCCTGCATTCTTGACCAGGTGGAATGATGTTGTGAGAGGCCAGGTTGAGTTCACATTAGCCTGCGCTCGTTAAAAGGAATGTGCTTTTTTGACAGGAACAGTTGCTGGACATGATTTGGAAGGAGGAGTTTGATCTGGGAAAGACCCAAGAATGACACTGGCAGGATGGTGTGTCCAAACTGCTCTCAGGCAGGGTTGGAGGTGTAGCTATAAGAAATAGATGGAGGACGGTGATCCTCTATCCTAGCCGAACTGAGAAGCCTGGAGGCAGTCACTGAGATGACAGTGGAAGCAGATGGTGGTGGATTTATGCTGGTATTGTAAGCTGATGTACCTGGAGGCAGTGCCACAAAATGTTTAAAGAGTTCACAGAAGTGTTCAAGGTCAGTGAATGCATCTTCCAATTCCATATTCTACCAATTAAACCATGAGCCTTCAGCTCTGCTTATCCTGTTCATTCATAGTCACAGAGTCATACAGCACAGAAACAGCCCCTTCAGTCCAACCAGTCCATGCCAAACATCATCCCAAACTAAACTAGTTCCAGCTGCCTGCTTCTGACCCATGTCCCTCCAAATCTTTCCTGTTCATGTACTTATCCAAATGTCTTTTAAATGTTGTAATTGTACCCACATCCATCACTTTCTCAGGAAGTTCATTCCACACATGAACCACACTCTGTATAAAAGGTTTTCCTTCATGCTTTTTAAAACTGTCTCCTCTCACCCTAAGATGTGCCACCAAGTCTTGAAATGCCCCATCGGAGGGAAAAGACAACTACTATTAACTCTATTTATACCCTTCGTTATTTTATAAACTTCTATAATGTCTAACCATCTTCCAAAAAAGTCTATTAACCTTCGCCTATAACTTATATTCACTTACCTTACTCATACACACTTCACGTTGCTGAAGCTTCATACCCACATTTCACAGCTTGCACAAACTGCCAGTTATTCAATCATGTTAAAGAGGGTCGTGCTGGAAAAGCACAGCCGAGCAGGCAGCACCGAGGAGCAGGAGAATCGACGTTTTGAGAATAAGCTTTTTATCAGGAATCAGAGCTTATGTTCGAAATGTCGACTGTCCTGTTCCTCGGATGCTGCCTGACCTGCTGTGCTTTTCCAGCTCTGCACTCTTCGACTCTGATCTCCAGCATCTGCAGTCCTCACTTCCTCCCAGCTATTCAACCATGACAACCACATCAACCAAACACCTTGCAGCATACTCATGGAGACTGCCCTCTCCCTTGCAGGGCAAGGCAGTGCAAAATCAAAGATAACTTTAGTTAACCACTTGGGGTTAGTCAAGGTTACTTGTCCTCACCCTGAGGGAAAACAGAGTGCTGACCAATATTACAGTAGTAGTGACTGAGTCTCTGGCCAGAGGACATGAAAAAAGCTTTTTCACACAATGCTTTGTGTCTGCAATGCACTGCCTGGAAATGTGTTGGGGGCAAGTTCATTCATTCCATGTGACTTATTTTATGGCCACTTTCATTTCTGTATTTCTTCCTAGAGGATGTTGTGGTGGTCAGTGGCAGAGAGATGATAATGTGTGAGCTGTTACTGAATGGGGAATAGTGATCCCATTCATTGATCCTATAGTCAGATGTTCAATCTCAGACAGCCCGGTCAGAAAGTAGAAGTGATAGTTGCCCCTTTCTGCACCTCCTCAGCTAGTTACCAGGTTGGGATCATGTCACACGATGCAGCAAACCAAGACAAACATAAACCTTTACAACAACCTCAGGCAACAGAAGGTTTGCTGAAGAAATGATCTGTCCAATGAACTTGTGTGCAGAAGCTTGGCTCTTGTTGTGTACATGCTGCTTGAGTGACCATGGACTGCGTCTTTGTAATCAAATGAGATAATCCACAGGTATAGTTGCTGTTACCCCCTGGTCTCTCATGCCTCAAGTGGGGATGGTATAGTAGACCAGCACAGAGTGAAGGCACCAAGACTGGGCATTGGCCTGAATGACGTAGATTATGCTTTCACTCCAGATTGACATTGAGGAGATGAAGTCTTTGCATTTACAGAACATCTGTACAATGCTGGCAAAGCCACATTCTCACACAGCCTGACACTCTCTGGAAAGAAAGGCCATGATGTATCACCCTGTCTTTGCATAAAGAGTCACCTTCTTTACAGACCATGGATGCAAAGATATTGGAAATGTCCTCTGCCTCAGTTTAGAGGGAGACCATGACCTAGGTCATGTTTCCAGCCAATGGCAATGCTGCCTTCACCATGCTGAGAGGCTGCAACAGGTAACAACTTTCAATGAGCATTTCCTCTGTGAGACAGACACATCATACTTAACTTCCCTTGATGAGATTGAGGTCAATGAAATATTTCCTGGCAACACTGATTGGATACGTTCTCCCGCTGAGACCAATCCTTCCTCTTTCAGCAGCATGTTCTCCCTCTGTGTCACCTTTGCTTGTCCCTTCTAACATGCAGCAGGTTACTTTTGATAGAAAATATTACCACAACTGGGAACAAGTGCCATGAGCAGTATCCTTGAGTTTAGATCCTTCCCCCATGTCAGAACAAACTCTGTAAACTTTATAAACATTATGTTGCAGTACAAACCTCTAAACACTTGAAGTAACCCAGCAATAGCCATTACAAAGCAATGAGCTGCAAACCCAAAAGTGTTGATTTTCTCTTTATGTGGCACTGTTGGGATGTCCACCCCGTGACTGAATACATAAATAACAATGTGAGATTAAGAGAGCATTGAGGTCAGAAATGGTACTGCATGGGTCAAGTTAATGTGTAACTCCAAACAGTCACACTGAACATGAAACATTACTTCTGCTTCTCTCTCCACTAATACTGCCAGATCTGTTGAGTTTCACCGCTATTTCCTAGGTTTGTTCAGATTTATGTCCACAGCATTATGCTTTCGTTTAAAAGATATATGTGTCTTGATTTTAATCCCTTAAGTGGCTTAGAATCTACTAAACAGGCACTCAGAAAATCAAGGAATATGGGTAGAAAATCAATTATGTTCTTATTAAATGACAGAGTACGCTTGAAGGTTGCCATGCATTTTCTTTTGCTTCTTTTCCTCACTGCTCTTGTTCAGTATGGACATCCCTGGGAGAGAATCCAAGGTAAATCAATTAAAAACATTGAAGATGATGATTTGGGCAATTTTGAACACAATTCTTTGGACATTTGCAGAAAACACCTCTTATTATTTACCCTCAGTGACAGTAATAACCTCGGATACCAAGGGACAATGGTTAAATTCTCTCTCGTTGGGGATGGCCATTGCCTGACGCTTGGGTGGTAGGAATGTTACTTGCCACCTTTTGGCCCAAGCCTGGATGTTGTTCAGGCCTTACAGCAAGTGAACATGGACTGCTTCAATATCTCATGCTGATAACGTCTGGAGGAGACGAAGATGGATCACCCACTCGGCAGTTCGGGTTGAAGGTTCTTGTAAATGTTTAACCTTATCTTTTGTACTGATGTGCTGGGTTCTCCCATCAATGAGGAACATATTGCTGTGGAGCTTTCCTCCAATAGTGAGTTGTTTAATTGTTGACCACCATTCAAGACTGGGTGTGGCAAGAAAGAAGACTGAGATTTGATTGTGGGTTCACTTACCCCTGTCTATCACTGGTTGCTTATGCTATTTGCTGTGCAAGCAGTCCTGTTTTGTAGTTTCACAGGGTTGGCACATTTTAAGTATGTCCAGCACTGCTCCTGGCATGCCCTCCTACACTCTACATTGAACCAGAATTGATCCACTCACCCATGAATGTAATCTTCCAGTTTAATATTAGTCTTTGACATGCCTGTTAATGTATATTTTATACAATAGCTAGTTGTGAAGATATCTTTTGGATTATTCAATACCACAATATCCATGCTTAGTTTCTTATGTTCTAATGTAATATAAACATTGCTACATCAGGTAAACTACCCTCATGAGACAAAATCACATCAAGGGAGTCTTGAAGAAAGCCAGAGAAGCAAGACAACGCCAACAGCTCCACTAATGTTCTGACACAAAAGAATAAAGCATTAAATTATCTTTTGTTGTTATAGTTCAAGATTTTAAAAAACTGCACACATAGCTGACTGGCAATTTCCTTAAGTCTGCAACTGTCACATAAGATAGCCCTTGAAATGTCTACTCCTCCCACCAATAAATCCAAGTGTTTATTTTCCATAGCAGTAGAGTTAAAGTACATTCTGTCATAAAAATGGAAAATGCAGGAAACAATCAGCAGGATAGGCATTGGAAACAGAATCCCAATGGAAGCCCACTGACCTGAAACATTGGGCTGTCCTTGAGGCTGGTGAATTTGGGAAGGCAGAAAGGGAGGCCATGGGTTCCCACATGGGCCCTAGTTAGGTCTGTCTCTTTGTGGGGTACATGCAACATTCCTTGTTCCAGTCCCGACCCACAATTTTTTCTCCAATATGTCAATGATGAATTAGAATTAGAATTAGAATCCCTACAGTGTGGAAACAGACTTTTCGGCCCAAATAGTCCACACTGACATCCAGTATCCACTTCCAGAGGATTATTAGCTGCCATTTCTGCCACCTCCAGCAAGCTTCCTCCATCAGACACATATTCCCCTCCCCTCTTTTGTCCACCTTCCTCAGGGACCGTTCCCTCTGGGACATGCTGGTCCACTCTTCCATCACTCCCAACATCTCCCCACAGCCCTTCCCCAAAGGTGTAACATCTGATCATTTACCTCCTCTCTCCTCAGTATCCAAGGGCCCAAACATACCTTCCAGGTGAAGCAGTGCTTTACCTGCACTCCTCACAAACTAGTCTATTTTATTCATTGCTCACAATGTGGTCTTCTTCGCACTGGGGAAACGAAGCATTGACTGGGTGACTGCTTCTCAGAACACCCACCTTCTGTCCACAAAAAATGACCCCGAGATTCCAGTCACCTACCATTTGAACACACCACTCTGTTCCCTGGCCAACATCTCTGTCTCAGACTTGCTGCAGTGCTCCAGCAAAGTTCAGCGTAAGCTGGAAGAACACCATCTCATTTTCTGCTTGTGGACCCTGCAGCCCTCTGGACTCAATATCGAGTTCAATAACTTTAGGGCTTGAACTCTCCTATGTGCTAGCCCTGCACCCCCACATACAATCTATTGTTAGCCACTAACAGTTTCCATTAGCAGCTGTTCAACCTCCCAGACAGATCATTATCTATTCCTTTGTCTGTCCAGCTATTCTGTTCTCTCTTTGGGCTCTATCTCCACCTATCATTTATCCCCGTATCCCCACCCCCCCCCACACCCTATCTTCTACATATAAACAAACATTTTCCTCGCTACCATCAGTTCTGAGGAAGGGTTAGTGGTCCCGAAACATTAACTCTGATTTCTCTCCACAGATGCTGCCAGACTTGTTGAACTTTTCCAGCAACCTATTGAGGCAGAAAGGGCAGTTGATTGGGTGGGCTTCTGGCATTCCTAAATGCCACCAGCTTTCTGTCTCCACTGAAATTATGTTCCAGGTGGTCAGGACACCTCCCACCCTGTAGCCATGGGAGAACCTTGATGGCCAATTGAGGAGCACCTAAAGGCCTCAGCCCATCGCCAATAGGATGAGGCAGCTGCAGCCAGGTCTGTTATTGTGAGGCATATCCAAAAGCTGTTATCCTGCAGGTAGCTTGCCCCCTCTGGGGGTGGGGGGAGGGAGGGGTGACAGATCATAAAGCCCCCCGATGAAAAGCCTGTTTCCGATCCCTCTACTATTGTCCCCACAGCCCCCGATATGAGACTCCAGCCCCTTATCCTCCTCACCATTCTTAAAGACCAGGGAGTAGAATTTCTGCTGACATTGGCTACATATTATACAGAGTGGTGCTGGAAAAGCACAGCAGGTCAGGCAGCATCCAAGGAGCAGGAGAGTCAACATTTTGGGCATAAGCCCTTCTTCAGAACTTATGCCCGAAATGTCAATTCTCCTGCTCCTCAGATGTTGCCTGACCGGCCGTGCTTTTCCAGCACCACACCTTTTGACTCTGATCTCCAGCATCTGCAGTCCTCGCTTTCTCCTACATATTATACACAAATCTTGATAGTCAGTTCAGTTAATAAAATGAAACATGGAACTGGGTACTGGGCAGAATGGGTGAACAATCCTGTCTAGCCAGTTCAGTTCCATGATTTGATCAATTTCTAACCCCCCCCCCAATGTTCCTCCTTGATGCTGGGATCAAGTCATGCTCTTCTGCCTGTAGCTAATATCTCCTCCTGCTGAGTATATGAACTGCTCGCCTCTGATTGACTGACAGCCCTTACTAGTTGGGAGCTCTACTTCCAGGGGTTTTGACTCCATGGAAGGGTTCACTATGTCCTCACCGCTGCCTTCTTGGCTATATTTCCATAGAAGACACAACATGGGGCTCTCACCAGGTCTCCAGTTGACCACCAAAACCCTGGGCAACTCAACAGGTTTCTGCTCATTAACTCTGTTTCTCCTGCTGTCATTGCTTAGTGGGTTCTGGAGGTTTGTCTGTTGTAATATCAGCTGTCCAGCAGTCACAGCAACCTTCAATCCCTGTTAGGCTCAGAGATTGCACTGTTGAGTCTTAATACACCGAGCAAGTAAGCTGTTATGTGAAAACCAAATGGGAAGGTCAGAGAGCAGGGAGTGTAGTAGTTCTTTAGTTGCCATTAATAGAAAAGGTATTGTAATGTTCAGTTGGAGGTTGAAGAAGAGTCGATCCATAATTCATGTATATTCTGAAGCAAAGCAACCTTTGTAATGCCAATATTGACTGACTGTACATGAAACATTGGGCGGTTAGAAATTTATCAAACCATAGCACAGAACTGGCTATACCGGATTGTTCCCCATAATGCCCAATGCCGAGTTCTATATTTCATTTTGTTAACTGAACTGACTATCAAGCATTGCATATAATATGTAGCCAGTATCACCATAAATTCTACTCCCTGGTCTTTAAGAAATTTCAAGTGCAGACGCTGTGTCTAAGAACTTATACATAGCATGTCAGTGTAGGAATGGAGCCTTTTTCTAAATAATTATAGGATTCACTTTTCTAGCTAACACAGCTAGCACCAGAGACTTCTCAGTGGAAAGTTTACCTTTTGCACTTCCAGGAGTTGGAGAGAATCTCAAAGAGAAACGAAAGCCCATTATTAACCATCTAAAACCACACTGCACAAGACATCAAGGTTTATGAGAACAGTTTTTAAAAAGATAAATCAATTTTTAGCAAGACTCAAGCGGAGATCATTTCTTCTTTAAACTAAACCACTGCTAAATCATCATTGACAGAAGGGACTTACTGTTGGCAAGCATTTGAAATAATTGCACTGTACAGAACAGTCACAGTCCTCACCAGTGACAATATGACAGAGTCCTTCAAAGTCAAGACAGGGTCAAGCAGGGAAGGAGCATCACCCCCAACTTCTTCTCAATCTTTATTGCCACCATTTTTCATCTTGCCAAGAACAAGTATTCCAGTGGTGTGAAGCAAGTTGGAATCCAAAAAGAAAGTGACACCAACCTCGCTTGTGGAACTTTTGTATGCGGATGACAATGTCATCTCCACTCTCTTGGAGAAGAAACCTCAAGCCACTGTCATGGAAGCATACCAAACAATTGATCTCAGCCTCAACCTCAAGAAGACTCAAATGCCATTCCTACCTGCCTCAGGGCAAGTTCCTGTCCACCCTCCCCATTAAGATCAAATTAGAAATCCTCACAGATTTGGAACATTTTCCCGAGATGGGGAGTACCTCTTACTTAAGGGTAACATTAATGCAGAGATTCAACATTGCATCCAATCTGCAAGGGCTGCCTTTGGATGAGAGTTTTCGATGACCATGATATCTGCTGACACCAAGATCCTTGTGTAAAAAGCAGGCATCCCTCCAACTCTTTTATATGGCTCCAAACAAAGAACCACGCATAGACACCACTTCAAGGCCCTTGAGAAACACCATCAATGTTGTTTGAGATGGATTCTCTGCAGCAGTTGGGAGGACATCAGCCTTATTGAAGAAGTCAAAAGCACCTTCATCAAGACGATGATGATCTGAAACCAACCCCACTGGGCCAGCCTTGCTCAGAATGCCTGATTTCTGACTGCCAAAGCAAATCATCCTCCTCCAGCTCAAGGAAGGTACTGAAACCAGAAGATGTCAAAGTAAATGTTTCAAAGTCTCTCCATCAAGAAACGTTACAAGGATATCAATGCATGGGAGACCTTGGTTCAGAAGAAACTGATTTGGAGGAACCCCCTGGACAAAGGAACTCAATTCTTTGAGAACACTCATCGGCAAGAGGAAGTACAGAAAAGGAATCAGACAATGGAATACCAATGTGCTCAAGGCCAAGAACCAATTCCACCTCCCAGAAACACCTGCCAAATGTGCACAGGGGAATGTGCCTCTAGGATCAGGCTTATCAGCCACGCAACGGCATACACAGAAAGTGGATCCGATGACTCAGTGGACAATCATACTCACCGGTGAGCGATTGTCAATGATAACTCTACCGAACAGTCATTGTTTCATATATCCTTAACAACTCTGTGCACATAATGCGTAAATGTTTGCGCATAATATATGCAATAAACTAATCATTTTAAAACTTTGGTTCTCAAAGAGGAAAGGTACAAGAAAGTCAAAAGCGAAGATGAAAACACTCTTATGTATCAGATTTGTTTTACAAGTGTCTGGCAAATCTGTGCGAACACCTTTAAATCTGAAACTTGCACACACTTCATATTAACCTCAAATTCACAGTTGGTGTTGCATTTTACTGTCAATCCTTTAAAACCGTTGTGCCGACTGCAAAATCCTGAGAGGGATGTGAGCAGGTGTAGGAGGACTCATTAATGTGCCAGGCCTGGGTATGACAGCAATGACAAAAGAAACAGATCAAACTCCCTCAGAAGATCACAGAGAATGAATGGTTCAGTACATCGCATTTCACACTATACAACCAATCACCTCTCACACAATAAAAAACACTCAAAGCAGTCATAAACACACCCCTACCTCTCTGTCAGTAACATACCCCCAGCCCTCTGTCAGTAACACACCCCAGGTCTCTGTCAGTAACACTACCCCAGATCTCTGTCAGAAACACACCCCCAGCCTCTGTCAGTAACACACTCCCAGCTCTGTGTCAGTAATACTCACCCAGCTCTCTGTCAGAAACACACACCCAGCTCTCTATCAGTAACATACCACCAGCTCGCTGTCAGTAACACACTCCCCAAGCTCTCTGTCAGGAACACACCCCTACCCATCTGTCAGTAACTTACCCCGAACCCTCTGTTAGTAACACACCCCCAGCTCTTGGTCAGTAACACACTCGCAGCTCTCTGTCAGTAACATACCCCCAGCTATCAGTCAGTAACACAGCCCCAGTTCTCTGTCAGTAACACACTCCCAGCTCTCTGTCAGTAACACCCTCCCAGCTCTCTGTCAGTAACACAATCCCCCAGCTCTCTGTCAGTAACACACACCTACATCTTTGTCAGTAACACTCCCCCAGCTCTCTGTCAGTAACACACTCCCCAGCTCTCTATCAGTAACACCCTCCCAGCTCTCTGTCAGTAACACCCCCCCAGTTCTCTGTAAGTAACATACCCCCAGCTCTCTGTCAGTAACATACCCCCAGCTCTCTGTCAGTAACACACTCCCCAGCTCTCTGTCAGTACGACACCCCCAGCTCTCTGTCCATAACACATTCCCCCAGCTCTCTGTCAGTAACACACCCCTACCTCTCTGTCAGTCACACACCCCTACCTCTCTGTCAGTCACACACCCCTACCTCTCTGTCAGTAACACACTCCCTCAGCTCTCTGTCAGTAACACACTCGCAGCTCTCTGTCAGTAACACACTCCCCCAGCTCTCTGTCAGTAACACACCACTTCACATCTGTCAGTAACTTACCCCCAGCCCTCTGTTAGTAACACACCCCCAGCTCTCTGTCAGTAACACACTACCAGCTCTCTGTCAGTAACACACGCCCAGCTCTCTATCAGTAACACCCTCCCAGCTCTCTGTCAGTAACACACCCCCAGCTCTCGGTCAGTCACACACCCCCAGCCCTCTGTCAGTAACATACCCCAAATACTCTGTCAGTTACACACCCACATCTCTCTGTCAGTAACATATACCCAGCTCGCTGACAGTAACACACCCCCAGCACTCTGTCAGTCACACACTCCTAGCTCTCTGTCAGTTCAACACCCCCAGCTATCTGTCAGTAACACTCCCCCAGCTCTGTGTCAGTAACACACCCCAACCTCTCTGTCAGTCACACAGACCCAGCTCTCTGACAGTAACATACTCGCAGCTCTCCGTAACACAATCCCCCAGCTCTCTGTTAGTAACACACCGCTACCTCTCTGTCAGTAACATACCCCCAGCCCTCTGTTAGTAACACACCCCAGCCCTTGGTCAGTAACATACTGGGCCTGCACTCTGTCAGGCACACACCCCCAGCTCTCTGTCAGTAACATACCCCATGTTCTCTGTCAGTAACATACTCCCAGCTCTCTGTCAGTAACACACCCCCAGCTCTCTGTCAGTAACACACTCCCAGCTCTCTATCAGTAACACACCCCACCTCTCTGTCTGTAACGCCCTCCCAGCTATTAGTCAGTAATACACCCCCAGCTATCAGTCAGTAACACACTCCCAGTTCTCTGTCAGTAACATACCCCCAGCTCTCTGTCAGTAACATAACCCCAGCTCTATGTCTGTAAGACACATCCAGCTCTCTGTTAGTCATACACTCCCAGCTCTCTGTCAGTAACACACCCACATCTCTCTGTCAGTAACATATCCCAAGCTCTCTGTCAGTAACACACCCATACCTATCTGTCAGTAACTTACCCCCAAACCTCTGTTAGTAACACACCCCCAGCTCTTGGTCAGTTACACACTCGCAGCACTGTGTCAGTAACATACCCCCAGCTATCAGTCAGTAACACACCCCCAGCTCTCTGTCAGTAACACACTCCCAGCTCTGTGTCAGTAACACACTCCCAGCTCTCTGTCAGTAACACACCCCCAGCTCTCAGTCAGTCACACAGCCGCAGCTCTCTGTCAGTAACATACCCCAAATACTCTGTCAGTTACACACCCCCAGCTATCTGTCAGTAACACTCCCACAGCTCTCTGTCAGTAACACACTCCTACCTCTCTGTCAGTAACATACCCCTACCTCCATGTCAGTCACATACCCCTACCTCTCTGTCAGTCACACAGCCCCAGCTCTCCGTCAGTAACACACTCCCCCAATTCTCTGTCAGTAACACACCACTACCCATCTGTCAGTAACTTACCCCAACCCTCTGTTAGTAACACACCCCCAGCTTTGGTCAGTAACACGCTCGCAGCTCTCTGTCAGTAACGTGCTCGCAGCTCTCTGTCAGTAACACAATCCCCCAGCTATCCATCAGTAACACACCCCAGCTCTCTGTCAGTAACACAATCCCCCAGCTCTCTATCGGTAACATACCCCCAGCTCTCTGTCAGTAACACAATACCCCAGCCCTCTGTCAGTAACACAACCCCAGCTCTCTGTCAGTAACACACTTCCCAGCTCTCTGTCAGTAACACCCCCAGCTCTCTGTCAGTCACACGCTCCCAGATCTCTGTCAGTAACACACCCCCCAGTTCTCTGTAAGTAACACACTCCTCCAGCTCTCTGTCAGTAAGACACCCCCAGCTCTCTGTCCATAACATATTCCCCCAGCTCTCTGTCAGTAACACACCCCCAGCTCTCTGTCAGTAACACACACTCCCAGCTCTCTGTCAGTAACACATCCCCAGCTCTCTGTCAGTAACACATCCCCAGCTCTCTGTCATTAACACAACCCCAGCTCTCTGTCATTAACACACCCCAGCTCTCTGTCAGTAACACACCCCCAGCTCTCTGTCAGTAACACACACCCCCAGCTCTCTGTCATTAACACACCCCCAGCTCTCTGTCAGTAACATACCCCCAGCACTCTGTCAGTAACACACACCCAGCTCTCTGTCAGTAACACCCCCCAACCTCTCTGTCAGTAACATATCGCCAGCTCTCTGTCAGTAACACACCCCCATCTCTCTTTCAGTAACATAGAACATAGAACAGTACAACACAGAACAGGCCCTTCACCCACGATGTTGTGCCGACCACTGATCCTCATGTATGCACCCTCAAATTTCTGTGACCATATGCATGTCAAGGAGTCTCTTAAATGTCCCCAATGACCCAGCCTCCACAACTGCTGCTGGCAATGCATTCCATGCTCTCACAACTCTCTGTGTAAAGAACCCGCCTCTGACATCCCCTCTATACTTTCCTCCAACCAGCTTAAAACTATGACCCCTCATGTTAGTCATTTCTGCCCTGGGAAATAATCTCTGGCTATCGACTCTATCTATGCCTCTCATTATCTTGTATACCTCAATTAGGTCCCCTCTTCTCCTCCTTTTCTCTAACGAAAAAAGTCCGAGCTCAGTCAACCTCTTCTCATAAGATAAGTCCTCTAGTCCAGGCAGCATCCTGGTATACCTCCTCTGAACCCTCTCCAAAACATCCACATCTTTCTTATAATAGGGCGACCAGAACTGGACGCAGTATTCCAAGTGCGGTCTAACCAAAGTTTTATAGAGCTGCAACAAGATCTCACGACTCTTAATGAAAGCCAAAACACCATATGCTTTCTTAACAACCCTGTCCACTTGGGTGGCCATTTTAAGGGATCTATGTACCTGCACACCAAGATCCCTCTGCTCCTCCACACTGCCAAGAATCCTATCCTTAATCCTGTACTCAGCTTTCAAATTCGACCTTCCAAAATGCATCACCTCGCATTTATCCAGGTTGAACTCCATCTGCCACCTCTCAGCCCATTTCTGTATCCTGTCAATATCCTGCTGCAGCCTACAACAGCCCTCTATACTGTCAACGACACCTCCAACCTTGGTGTCATCTGAAAACTTGCTGACCCATCCTTCAATCCCCTCATCCAAGTCATTAATAAAGATTACAAACAATAGAGGGCCAAGGACAGAGCCCTGTGGAACACCACTCACACAGACTTCCAGGCAGAATATTTTCCTTCTACTACCACTCGCTGTCTTCTGTTGGCCAGCCAATTCTGTATCCAGATTCTGGATTAGTGGTGCTGGAAGAGCACAGCAGTTCAGGCAGCATCCAAGCAGCTCGAAATCGACGTTTCGGGCAAAAGCCCTGATGAAGGGCTTTTGCCCGAAACGTCGATTTCGAAGCTTCTTGGAATTTGCCTGAACTGCTGTGCTCTTCCAGCAGCACTAATCCAGAATCTGGTTTCCAGCATCTGCAGCCATTGTTTTTACCTCAATTCTATATCCAGACAGCTATGTTCCCCTGAATCCCATTCCTCCTGACCTTCCGAATAAGCCTACCATGGGGAACCTTATCAAATGCCTTGCTGAAGTCCATATACACCACATCCACAGCTCGACCCTCATCAACTTTTCTAGTCACATCCTCAAAGAACTCGATAAGGTTTGTGAGGCATGACCTGCCCCTCACAAAGCCGTGATGACTGCATTTAATCAAGCCATGCTCTTCCAGATTGTCAGAAATCCTATCCCTCAGAATCCTTTCTAACACCTTGCAGACGACAGACATGAGACTTATTGGTCTGTAATTGCAAGGGATTTCCCTATTTCCTTTCTTGAAGAGAGGAATTACATTTGCCTCTCTCCAGTCCTCACATCTCTGACAGTAATACACCCCCAGCTCAGTCGGTAACACATGCCCAGTTCTGACAGTCGGCCAACCATATGACACGCAGTCACTGCCTTTCTGTCCCATGGCTTCCACCCAACATGGAAGGAAAGTCAGAGTACTGCCAGAGGAACAGCACCCTCAAGGGTTGGTGGAATGTATAATGAAGATTAATGCCACAAAGCTTGTGGTACCCAGGTCCTGCAAAAGGAGAGTCAGGGCGATCATGATTTGATCCATTATGCATATTCTCCACTCATTTCTCAACCTCAACTTGAAAGGTCACACCACTTTTTATGCAGGTATTATGTTCAAGAAGAGATCCCTGCTCAGCGTCTGGTAAACCACATGGAACAGCAATGGAAACAATACTGAAGAGAAAGCACAACCTCTTGGTGCTCTGTGGACACCAGATGGGATACTGCGCTGTATGAATGCTGGGAGTTAGTGTAGGACCAGAAGCATCATGGGGCATTGCTGGGCTGTGGTCAGGCTGGAGGAATGGGTTGGCATGTGTGTAAACAGCCCAGGAGGGAAAGACAGCACAGTGTGTGAGCTACAGGGACTCTGATGAGAACCTCAGTGGGGCAGACTATCAGAAAACACTGAGGACATTGGACTGAGGTGCTCAGTATGTTGACAAACCTGACAAATAACTTTCAGTCACTGATAAGACATGTAGAGTCCGCCTGCGCCATAGCACAGGATATTTTGTCAAGGCTCAAGTTCACATTTTCCATCTTGGTGGTGGTGGCTACTCCAAGGGCAGCGCTGGGGCTGTTTTCCTTGGAGCATTGGAGGCCAAGGGGTGACCTTGTAAAGGTTTATAAAATCATGGGGAAGCATGGATAGGGTGATTAGTCAAGGTCTTTTATTTCCAGGGAAGGCATAGATTTAAGGTGAGATGGGAAAGATTTAAAGGGGATCTAAATGGCAACCTTTTCATGCAGAGGGTGGTGCATGTATGGAATGAGCTGCCAGAGGAAGTGGTGGAGGCTGATACAATTACGGCATTTAACAGACATCTGGATGGGTACATGAATCGGAAGGGTTTAGAGGGATTTGGGCTAAGTGCTGGCAAATGGGAATAGATTAGATTAGGATATCTGGTCGGCACGGACGAGTTGGATCGAAGGGTCTGTTTCCATGCTGTACATCTCTATGACTGTAATTCTATGACACTGCCCCCTAATGGAGTGGCTGCTGGTCACTGTGTCAGGTTACACTGCAGCTCTCCCCCACCTAGTACTGCGATCGCTGGGAGTGTGAGTGGCTGCAGGAGAGGCTGTGACCCTTGCAGATGTCCTCCAGCAGATTACTGAGATTGAAGAGATGTTCCCCATGGCAGTGGCAGTGCTCCCACAGAGACCAACAAAGCATGTATCCTCCCACTTCTGCCACCCAGCCAGTGCACTGGCTGTTGCTTTTTAAATGCCACTGCTCAAAAAGCGAGGTAGACAAAAGATGGGGAAGTATAGACCAGTCAGCTTAACCTCTGTAGTAGGGAAGATGCTTGAGTCTATTATCAGCCAAGAAATAGCAAGGCATTTTGATAGAAATTGTCCCTTTGGGCAGATGCAGCATGGGTTCATGAAGGGCAGGTCATGCTTCACAAATCTTTTGGAATTCTATGAAGACGTTATGAGCAAGGTGGACAATGGAGACCCAGTGGATGTGGTGTACCTAGATTTCTAAAAGGCTTTCAACAAGATGCCACACAAGAGGCTGCTGATTTGATAAGGATGCATGGCATTAGGGGTAAAGTATTAGCTTGGATAGAGGATTGGTTGACGAACAGGAAGCAAAGAGTGGGGATAAATGTGTGCTATTGTGGTTGACAATCAGTGACTAGTGGTGTGCCTCAGGGATCAGTGTTGGGACTGCAAGTATTCACAATTTATATGGATGATTTGGAGTTGGTAGCCATGTTTTGGGTGTCAAAGTTTGCAGATGACACCAAGCTAGGTGGCAGAGCAAAGTGTGCAGAGAACTGTGAAACTTTACAGAGGAATAAACAAACATTGAGTGAGTGGACAGATGGCAGATGGCATCTGGCAGATGGGATACATGTAAATAAATGTGAAGTTATTTTTGGTAGGATTAACAATAAAAAAGATTATTACTTGAATGGTAAACAGTTACAGTGTGCTGCTATGCAGAGGGACCTATGTGTCCTTGTGCATGAATCACAGAAGGTTGGTCTGCAGATACCACTAAGTAGTTAGGAAGGCACATGGAATTTTGTCCTTCGTTGCTAAGGGGATTCAGTTTAAAAGCAGGGAGGTAATGTTACAGCTATCCAAGATGCTGGTGAGGCCATACCTGGAGTACTGTGTGCAGTTTTGGACTCCTTACTTGAGAAAGGATGTACTGACACTGGAGAGGGTGCAGAGGAGGTTCACTAGTTTGATTCTGGAATTGAGGGGGTTGGCTTACGAGGAGAGACCGGGATTATATTCATTGGAATTCAGAAGAATGAGATGAGAAACATATAAAATTATGAAAGGAGTAGATAAGATAGAAGTAGAGAGGATGTTTCCACTGGCAAGTGAAACTAGGACAAGGGAACATAGCCTCAAGATTAGAGGGAGCAGGTTTAGGACTGAATTGGGAAGGAACCTCATCACCCAGAGGGTTATTATTCTGTGGAATTCCCTGCCCAATGAAGTAGTTGACACTACATCAGTAAATGTCTTTGAAGCTAAGGTAGATAATTTTTAGAACAGTAAAGGAATTAAGGGTTGTGGTGAGAGGGTGGGTAAGTGGCGCTAAGTTCATGAAAAGATCAGGTATGATCTTATTGAATGGTGGAGCAGGCTCAAAGTTCTAATGTTCTTGTCTTTCAGCCAGCGAGTCCAAACCATTACCATCGTGCCAAAGACGTCCACGTGTGTGAGCCATCCCAGGAGCACCTGGCTGCCCATCGGAATCGTGAGGTTGTAGAGAGCGCAGCACAAACCCGGACATGCTCTCAGTCATTTCATTCTTTAAATTCATTCTGGGAAGGTAACGTTTGCTGGCTGGGCCAGTCTTTAATGTGCATCTCTAATTGTCCTTGAGAAAGCAGTGATGAGGCATCTTGAATCACTACAGTCCATTTGCTGTTGATTTTCTCACAATTCTGTTGGGAGGGAGTTCCAGCAATAAGGAAGGAATGGCAATATATTTCCAGGTCAGGATTGTGTCTGCAGAAACCCACAGCCCATACTCCCATCCATGTCCTGAGCTCCTTAAGTAGTGAGATCAAGGTATGAGGAGGCTGCACCCCAGTCTTTCAAGTTGCTCCAGTACTTTCCTCATGAACTGTACTGCAACAAAAGTGAATCAAAAGCACTTCAGCCCCAACATATTGAGCATCGCTTGAGAAGGTCAGAGATCAGGACTCATCTCACTTCAGAATTTTTTCATAACTTATTAGTGAAGACACTGTCTTTTATGTGTTAACCCAATGATGAAGCACCAGCCCTTTCAGCAGAATTACATTATAATAGCGTCCATTCAAGGTCTTCAGGCACACATAGGAGAGGCATTTGAAGTGTCATATATTAAATTCATGCTGCATGTACCATCCACATAGAAATGCTCATTACGCCTCCATAGTGTGACCAGAGGTGACACAATTTATCTGAACTTCACACTGCCTCCCCTGTGTAATTGCATCTTCCCATTAGTGTTGACAAAGGGGCATGCCTCCAGTTATATTTTTCTCATCTTAATGATTTTAACTGTCTAGACAAGTGGTAAGGCTCACACAGGTTTCAGTTCAATAAGTTCAAGTGGCTGTTTCCCCTGGTTGGTGCATGGGAACCAGGGGTCACAGTCTCACAATACAGGACGAGGCCATTTCGGACTGAGATCAAGAGGCATTTCTTCACTCAGAGGGTTGTCAACCTGTGGGATTCCGTCCCACAGAGGGCTGTAATTAGGTATATTCAAGAAAAAAATTGAAATATGTTTAGATTTTCAAGGGATATGAAGAGAAACTGTATATATGGCATTAAGATAGAGGATCAGCCACTATTATACTGAATGGTGAAGCAGAATCAAAGGGCGGAATGGCCTCCTCTGATTTCTATGTTTCTAAGTCACTGTTCCCACTTCAGTGAGACCCCAGCCTTGGTTCACTTAAATGTCTTCCCACAGTTTACGGAACTTCTATATCACAATACAACTTACGATTCTAGAAATTGAGTCAACCCTGTTATAATAAAATTCATTGGACACCAAAAACTACAACCAAACTATCTGGCTTAAAGTGGGAAACTTCGTGTTTTTGGCTTTCATCTGTTCTTTAAAAACATGATCGAGAGTATTAAGTCGACACCGGAGAGTGATTGCACGGCAGAAATCTAATCAAGGGTCTCAGATGGTGCTGTAATCCATGAGAATGAATATTGAGCAATTAAGCTGTGACATCTGGAACTCAAGGTTAAGGTAAAGCTGAAAATTCATACGCTCAAAGTCGTGGAGAAAATTCTGAATATATTTCATAATCTTTTCTGGCTTTGTAAAAGCTTCAAACCTCTTGCCCTTGTTTTAACCAATGTGTGCTGTTTGAAAAGGAATAATAAAGGATTTTCAGGCTCATGTAGGCCACATAATATGTTGAATTCAGACTTTTGGTGATTACAAGGTACTTTTGAATAGTAACATTACTTCTATCTGAAGTCAATGTTTTCCAGGAGCTTGGTACAGTAATCATTGTAATACTTAAATCAATAAGGAGATTTCTAATAATTATCTATAGGGACGTGGTCAAGCCCGGTTTGGCCAGTATTTATTGCCTTTGAGAAGATGATGGCAAGCCACTGTGATACTATAAACTTTAAAACTCTAATGACTATTCATAAATTGAAAGAATCAGCAGTAACGCTTTCTAGAATAAGGCATTTCCTGAGATAAAAGGATAAGGAGAAATTGTTCAAAAGAAATTAAAATCAACATGCTAATTAACCATCCCTGGGAAGAAGGAGTCAAAGCAACATAAACAAGCTGTTTCCTGGGAGAGAGGACGTAACATTGCTTGATAATCTGCTGTCTTGAGACAGATGGACAGCTAAGACTGCCTGCAGAAAGAACGTCCTGAGGTCAAGTTGTGTTTTCAAACAGATAGCTAATACTGAATGTGACAGGGAACAGGAAAGTTGCTTCTGAAAGGAAGGCAAGCCACAGATGTAAGGACTCCTGAGTATAATCAATGTTGGGGATGAACGAATCGAAAGGATCATCAATAATATCACACCATAAACTTGAAGGACAAGAAAATGTCACTGTGGGCTGAGAGCTGAGGGAATTAATGAATGCAAGGTGGTGGATGAGGAACCAAACAAGCAAGCTATATTGTCTTGGATGGTGTTGAGCTTAAGTGCTCATGGATGTACACATCCAGTTAATTAGAATATATTCCATAATGCTCCTGACTCGTGTCTTGTACACATTGGGCAGACTCTGGGGAGTCAGCAGGTGAACTACCTGCGGCAGTGTTCCCAGACTTTGCTGTTATCACCATAGTATTTATATAGCTGGATCAGTTCAGTTTCTGTACCCAGTATTCACAGGATGTTGATAGTTAGGGGATTCAGCAATGATAGTGTGGTCAAATGTCAGAGGGAGATTGTTAGCTCCACTTTTATTGGAGATGGTCATTGCTTGACATTTGAGCAGCATAAATTTAACTTGCCATTTTTCAGCCATTCCTTAGTATCCTCTAAGTCCGGCCGCACTTTGTTACGGACTGTTTTGTTATCTGAGGAAATGTGAATGGTGCTGAATGTTGTGTAATCATCAGTGAACTTCCCCACTTCTGACTTTAATGAAAGGATGATCCCTAACAAAGCAGCTGAGAATGATTGGGCCTCCACCACTACTCTGAGGAACTCCTGCAGAGATATCCTGAGTCTGAAATAACTGACCTCAACATTTGTGTAATGTATGACTCTAAACAGTGCAGTCTTTTCCCTCAGATTCCCATTGACTACATTTTTTTGGAGTCCTTGATACAATCTTTGGTCAATGATGCAATAATGTCAAGGAACATTGTTCTTCTATCATATCTGGAATTCAGCTGTCTGGTCGATACTTAGACCAAGAGTTCTGGAACCAACTGGTCAAGACAGAGACCAAACTGGGCGTCACTGAGTGTGTTATTGCTGAGTAAATGTTACTTGATAGCACTGGTTTTGGAACCTCTTCCATTGATCTGTTGTTCAAATCAATGGAATTTGTCTGTCCTTGTTCACAACTATTCTACAAACTGTTACCAATAAAATGGAAACCAAAAATAGAAACCCAGTCCAACACCAGCACCTCCAAATCATGGAAACCAAGACCTGGTTGACAGGAGAGGTAGTGGTTGGAGCGCATTTGGACACTTCCAGATCCGATGGAGGACACAGTCTAATGACAATAACTAGGATAGGAAAGGGGAAGACAGTGGCACACTCAGCTGAACCTGATCTGTGTCAGCTTGTAGCAATGAGGTGAGGGTCTGAATGACCTGAACGTAGCTCTGATGAACCCAGGACTTGCTAACAACACAAGGGTACATAGTGTAACAGGGCTGTGACACAGTTTGTAATCTGAAGTGTCTTCCTTCTGCACGGATCTTCCATGTGGTAAATGCCCACTGCTGATTGCTGATTGGCAAGTAGCCTGTTCATTGTTGGATGACGAATGGGAAGACTTATATGAAGGAAGAGCAATGATGGGGTGGGAAGGTGTGGTGGTAAAGGTCTGTTCGGTTGTTTTCAGGATTATCTTGTGCTGGAGGCATCATGAAAGCCAAAACAGAGCTTTGCATGAGATAATGAGATGAGTGAAAACCAAACAAGGCCTCCAGGTCAGTAAGCCTTCTGCTGCTGTTGCTAGTCCTCCTTGTCTATCATCCACGCTTCCGTCCTCTTACAGATCAAAAGTTCATTACTGGGGAATGGTTTTGCCTGTAGTGCTGCGTTCCAGGTACAGTCTCCTGTGAACTTCCTCTCTCTGTTGCTTCCAGCTCTCCCGTGGAGTGGTAGGTTTGTGACCAGTAGCTTGATGCTGCTGCTGCTGATGATGATGATGATGCGACTGACTGGTCACAAAACTGTCTGGTCCAACTCCCAACCTGGCCCTAAAAAGGCTCACAAAGTGCAGGCCATTCTTCCGAACCTCCAAACTGTGCAGGTTATCTCCCAACATAAAGCAAACCCCTTTCCCAGAAACAGGTAGACAAGCAGGTACTGAGTTGACTGGGATGGATGGGTGTCCTGGTCAGCTCAGTTTTTTGCAGATGGTTCTTTTAGATGATTCAGGCCAACAGGATGGGGTTCAACTTCCGTTCCAGCTGAGGCGGATGGGTGTCTGGCCCCTCACTATACCCACAGCAAAATGTCACAGCACTTTGCTGTGGTTCAGCCAGGTTTGAGGGTTTGAATGATAGGGAGAGGCTGAGTAGGATGGGGCATTACCCTTGGAAACTCTGAGGCTGAGGGGTGACCTTACAGAAGTTTACAAAATCATGGATTGGATAGGGTGAATAGGTGAGATCTTTTCCCTAGGGCCAGGAAGTCCAAAATTAAAGGGCATAGGGTTAAGGTGAGAGGGGAAAAATATAAAAGGAACCTCAGGGGCAGCTTTTTCACACAGTGTGTGGTGTGTATAAGGAATCAACTGTCAGAGGAAATGGTGAAAGCTGGTACAATTACAACATTTAAAAGGCATCTGGATGGGTATATGAATTTAAAGGAATATGGGCCAAATGCTGGCAAATGGGACTAGATTTATTTCAGATATCTGGTCTGCATGGACAAGTTGGACCAAAGGGTCTGTATCTGTGCTGTATATCTCCACGATTCCATAAGCCAACAGCTATATAGTGTATTGGCTAAAATAAAAATAAAGAACTGTAGATGTTGGAAATCTGAAACAAAATTGCTCGAGGAGAGAAAGCAGAATTAACATTTTGAGTTGGGCAACCCTTCTTTAGAACCCTGAGTTTCTCCAGCAATTTCTGATTTGGTTTCAGAAGTATAGGTTGGCTTCTGCCCTCCCACAGAGGGAAAGTCCAAAAAACTTGCAAATGACACATACTGGGTTCAGGTTGTCTTGTGTACCCTAGAATAGTTCTCGAGTCCAACCCGTGCATTCATTGCTGTTCTTGAACTGATGTTTTTCCCTCTGGAAATCCCTTTGTTTGCCCCTTTGTTCTTGTCTTGCTTTTACTGATGCACCCCAGGAAACCCACTGACCCAAAGTTAAACTGGAAATCAACGTCAATATCACTCCTGCAATTACAGCTTGAAATTGACAGCCTGCCTTCCTGAAGTGGTTGATGACAATCAGCAGTGAAATCTGGTCTTTGGGAATGGGTATGGGAACAGGTTCCCTGACAAGCTGCCAATTTCACCCACTCTCACAAACACAGAGACCAGCAGATTAAACCCCGCTGCAGCTGATTGGCACCTTAAAGATGCCACGATAAAGAGCCTTAAGAAATCTCCCACCACCAAAGGAAGTGCAACACTCGCTGAGACTGACAGCCGTATATCACGAACTCAAAAAAAATGTAAAAACTACCTCCGAAGATTTTACTAGATGATGTACGCTGAACTGAGTTAAAAAGGATGAAAGCATAGCTACAGAGAAAGGTTTTCAAGAGGTTATGGAAAAAGGTTTAAAATTGAAAGGGAAAGGGGTATTGTGAGGGCCCAGTAGAAGACAGGTTTTAACCGAATACAAACTGCAACCCAATTCTGAACTCAAACATCAAGCACCTTGTTATTGACCAGTATGGTTCCACTGCATGAATCCTAACAGCAACTCATTATATTGGCCCAAAATCAATGTACCAGCAACCTAAAGCCATCAAAGGCTTGTTTGACATCGCTATCTTCTTCAGTTACTTGGGTACTATTGACTGTAATCAGGAACTCATGCACTGCTTGGATATATATCTGCTGTGCAAAGAGACACTCTCATTCGATTAAAATACAAATGATAAATGATTCTTGGAACAAAATCAAAGAGTACTTGCCAATTTCCTGACCTTCCACTGCTAGTTATTTATGCATTGGCCAATCTAGACTTGACAGGAGATTACAAACACTGAACTGTTTTGGCTGAGCACAAGTCTGCCCTGCAGGTGTCTGCGTCTATGATCTCTGTATACTTGATACAATTTCACCATGTGAAGTCAGAGCCCATTCTGAGTACAAGGTGTGTGAAATGTAGCACATAGTTACAAACAGCACTCTGATAGGATCCAGAGTCTCTCGGTGCTCATCTTGACTGAGAGAGGAAAATGGGAGATTGAGGATTATCCGTCTGTTTCACCCCTGCAGCTAATTTTCTTTTCATTCAGTTTGAAAAAGCCAGCAGGGCACAATGGACCAATGGCCTCCTTCTGTACTGTAAGATTCCACAGGCTGGATTTTCTGCTCCCTTGCTGGTGGGTTGAAGCGGAGAGGGGTGTCACGTAAAATAAGCAGTTGGCCTTCAGCCGCTGACCTGTTTGAAAGTTTACTGGAGAGGCGCGATATCCAGCAGATCACACAATTATAGATCACTTAGGTGCCTCATCCCAGCACCTGGGGAAGGCGAAGTTTGTTTACAATGCGGGTCCCCCTGAGCCCATCAGAGAAACACGTGCACCTCCCCTCCTACCACTAACACCCCCGCCCCACTCTACCCCAATTAAAAACCATTCCTCCCTTCCACTATCTCCTGGTCTCTTGATCCCACCTCCCCCCAATTCTTCCCTAACCTCGCTGAGACCCTGGACTTACCTTGGTATGGTTGCACTGGCTACAGATCCAATTGGAGTCATCATTCACAGCAGATATTGCAGGGATTACAGAGTGCCTGATCATCCGATTGGCTGGCAGCTCTCTAAGGTGGGATTTCCCCCCGAAATAAAGATGGTATGTGTCTGAAGTCATATGTTTCTGTCACAGATTGCCTTCTCTAAAGAACATTAGTGAACCAAGTGAGATTTTCCACTAATTGAAATGGCCTAGCAAGCCACACAGGTGTATAAAACTCTTACAATTGGTGGTGGTTGTCATGTTGACTGTTCCTGAGAATAGATTTATATTGCATATGTAATTAGTTCAATTTAAATTCTACAAGCTGCTGTGGTGTATTTATTTGTTCTTTCACAGGATGTGGGCATTGCTGTATAGGTCAGCAATTATCACCCAAACCTTGAGAAAGTGTTGGTGAGATGCCCTCTTGAAATGTTGTAGTTGATGGAGATAAGACTTGTTAGACTTGACACAGCAATAAGAGATGGAACTGCAACACATTTTCAAGTCGGACTGGTTTGTGGCCTGGACGTGTGGGAATATTAACTTGTAAGTGACCATGTTCCTGTGTATCTGGTACCCTTGTTTTTCCAGGTGAGAGAAGTCACAGATTTGGAAGGGTCTGGAAGATTTGACAAAGGAGTGAATTGCAACAATAGACTTTGTAGACAGTCACTTGATCTTGGGCCTCTGGGTTATAAGTCCAGTGATATTATGTGACTGGGGCAGCACTGCTGCCTCACAGCACCAGGGATTCTGGTTCGATTCCAGCCTCAGACGACTGTCTGTGTGGAGTTTGCATAATCTTCCCGTGGGTGTGTGGGTTTCATCTGGGTGCTCCGGTTTCCTCCCACAAACCAATGATGTGCAGATCAGGTGATTTGCCAATAGTGTTAGGTGCATTTGTCAGAGGGAAATGGGTCAAGGTCACTGACTCTTTGGAGGGTCAGTGTGGACTAGTTGTGCCAAATGGGCTGTTTCCACACTGTAGGGAATCTAATCTAATCATTACTGTAATGTCACTACCTCACCCATGGAATATGTCACATCCTGCTCTATTTGTATATGGTAGCCTTCGCAAGTATGACTCATTTCCCTTTCCTATCTATTGAGAAACTTTCAGAGCCTGCTGACCTATCTTTGTAACTGTGGCTTTACCATTTTTGACATTGGGTTTTGAAGTCACAAAACCCACACACCAGACACAGTGCAAACATAACAGCCAGGTGCTGTTTTACATTAGCATAATGTAAAAGGTAACAGTTACCTAGGTGAAGTTTTAAGGCTCATCATGAATCGATAGCATTTTGCTTTCTTCTCGGTACAGGTCAGGAATCCTTCACCTGAAAAACTCAGGCTCAGATGAAGAATATTTTCAGCTTTTGGATATACTTACCTTACCTTCTAAGATCTTTTATCTATCATTTCATAACCAAAAGTAAAATATTCATTCTGAACTCTTGAGCTCATTGTAACCTGGTCTGTTGGGGAAAGGGTTCACATTATCTTTATCAAAAACAGGACTATATCTGCAAACTGTTTTTGTCAGCATCGGTGCACATATTAATCTGGTCTCCATTTGTCACTACATTTCCCATTTAGGTCTCTTCAGGTCAGTTCAGATCCATTCTGACAGAAACTTTTAGTATGCCTGAATTGGACATGTAGACACACTGAGTTTTAGCCTTTTGAAACAAGCTGCACTTTTAGGTCCTCTCCGATCCATTCGATCGAAGTGCTGCATCTCCCAAAGGGCTAGAACTCAATGCGTTTACAGGTCTATTCAGGTCTGGTCAGGTTTGTTTTCAAAAAGACCTTGGGCTTTTAGGTAATTTTGGTTTTTAGACATGCAGATAAAGGATACTGATCCTATAATCCAAAATAATTGAAGAACACAAACATTATTATAATTAAACACAAAAAAAATCTAAAATGGTGAGAGACTTTATTGTAGTCAATGAGAAGGGAAACAAATTCTTTAGTGGACTTTATGCAACTAATTTATAAAGTAATTGCTGATTATTTTATTCTGTGCAGAGAACAAACACAACCTTCCTTTCATTTCTTGCTAATGTCCCTTCAAACTGAGCATCCAAATGTAAACAGAAGATCAATAAACCTACAGGTATGTTCCCAAGCACAGAAGAACAAGCTTATGTTATCTTGCTGAACATGCATGGACATGTTTGCTAATTCATGCAACAACTTTAACCTTGTGATTAACTTGAAGTAAAATGACATGATGCATCATAAACTGCTCCAGGAAAGCCTTATCTTAAGCTGAAGATTTCAGCTCATGACCAGAACCTGTCAGAAGAAGATGCACTCACTTATCTCGCAGCACATTGCCTTAATCTGTCAACATCAATGACACATGAAAGAAAAGTCAAAGCAAGACTATCAACAGACTTTGAGCATCAGTCTGGGAATGAAAAAGACTAAGTCTGTCTATAAAACTGAAAGTCTGTACAGAAACATTCCTGCCCATTCTGTTTTGTGCACATGAGACTTGAACTATGTAACAGCACCATATCAAGAAGTTCAAACACTTTCACATGATCTGCTTTCAGTGATTTCTTAAAATCAGGATTAAATTCCAGACACTGAGGCTCTCACTCGAGCTGACAGGTCATCCATCCACACCATGTCACAGCTCAGTTTGACTGGTCATGTAGCCCGAATGCCTGACGCTCACTTACCAAAGTGAATCTTCTATGAACTGTTTGAGTCCAGGGTACACTCACATAGCAGTCAAAGTCAGCATTACAAGGCTACACTTTGGAGTTTTGATATTGATTTTGAGCTCTGGGAGAAGTATATGCAGGATTGCTATAATTGGCACAACCAAATATAAATAGCATGACTGCCTTTAAAAGCAAGCAGGTATCAGAGACAGAGAGAAGAACAAACCCCAAGGCAGCAACTCATCCAAAACACAGTCATCCAAAGTATCCTGCCTCATTTGCAACAGAACCTACCAGGAACAAATTGGCTTTTGCAGTCACCTACATACCCAATAAAACTCTACCAGACACCCCAGATGATGAACCTGGTTGCCTTTGAACGAACAACAGCAACGAGATGTATTCCCAAGTCTAACAGTATGCTGTAGTCATAGAGTCATACCACATGGAAACAGACCCTTCGGTCCAACTGGTTCATGCTGTTTGGGTATCCCGAACTTACATAGTCCCCATTTGCCTGAGTTTGGCCTATAAGCCTTTCATACCTATCTTCTAAACTGTTATAATTGTACCAGTCCCTCTGGCAGCTCATTCCATACACACACCACCTTCTTTGAGAAAATGTTACCCCTCAGATCCTTTTTAAAGCTTTCCCCTCGCACGTTAAACCTTATGCATTCTAATTTTGGACTCGCCTATGCCTTGGAAAAAGACCAGGGCTAAAGAACTTATCTAAGCCCCTCATGACTTTATAAACCTTTATAAAGTCATGCCTCAGTTTATGACATTCCAGGAAAATGCCCCAGCCTATCCAGCTTCTCCTCATATCTCACACCTTCCAATCCTGGCAACATCATTGTAAAGTTTATCTATGCCCTTGGTGGTTTAACAACATCCTTCCTGTGGCAAGGCAACCAGAATTGGATATAATATTCTAAAAGTGGCCTCACAATGTTTTGTACAGCTGAAACATGATGTCCCAACTCTATATTCAATGCTCTGACCAATGAAGGCAAGCATGCCAAACACTTTCTTCACCACCCTGTCCATCTGTAACCGACTTTCAAGGAACTGTGAACCTGCACCCTAAGGTGCCTCTGTTCAATAACACTCCCCATAACCCTACCATTAACTGTGTCAGTCCTGCCCTGATTTGCCTTACCAAACTGCAACACTTCACATTTATCTAAATTAAACTCTATTTCTTGGCCCATTGGCCCATCTGATAAAGACCTCGTTGTACTCTTAGATGACCATCTTCACTCTCCACTACACCACCAATTTTGGAGTCATCTGCAAACTTACTAACTATTCCACCTATATTCTCATTCAAATCAATAAAAATGACAAACAACAGTAGACCCAGAACCGATCCTTACAGCACACCGCTGGTCTCAGACCTCCAGTCCAAATAACAACCCTCTACATGCCATAATGTACCTGCACCAAAGCAGCAGTTAGGTAGACAATTACATCTATTATTTATAATGCAATTACTTAGCATCACAGAGTCAAAGAGATGCGCAGCATGGAACAGACTCTTCAGTCCAACTCGTCCATGCCGACCAGATATCCTAATCTAATCTAGTCCCATTTGCCAGCACTTGGCAAATATCCCTCTAAACCCTTCCTATTCATATACTCATCCAGACGTCTTTTAAATGTTGTCATTGTACCAGCCTCAACCACCTCCTCTGGCAACTCATTCCATACACACATCACCCTTTGCTTGAAAATGTTGCCCCTTTTAAATTTTCTTCTCTCACCCTAAGCCTATGCCCTCTAGTTCTGGACTCCCCCACCCCAAAGAAAATACCTTGACTACCTACCGTATCCAAGCCCTTCATGATTTTATAAGCCTTTATAAGGACATCCCACGGCCTCTGATGCTCAAAGGAAAATAGCTGCAGCGTATTCAGCCTCTCCCGGTTGCTCAATCCTGGCAACATGTTTGTAAATCTTTTCTGAACCCCTCCAAGTTTCACAACATCCTTCTGATAGGAAGGAGACCAGAATTGCACGCTATAGTACAGGACATTGGTGAGGCCACTGTTGGAATAACCAATGTCCTGTACTGTTGCTTGCAATTCTGGTCTCCTTCCTATCGGAAAGATGTTGTGAAACTTGAAAAGGTTCAGAAAAGATTTACAAGGATGTTGCCAGCGTTGGAGGATCTGAGCTACAGGGAGAGGCTGAACAGGCTGGGGCTGTTTTCCCTGGAGTGTCAGAGGCTGAGGGGTGACCTTATAGATGTTTACAAAATTATGATGGGCATGGGTAGAATAAATAGACAAAGTCTTTTCCCTGGGGTCAGGGAGTCCAGAACTAGATGGTATAGGTTTAGGGTGAGAGGGGAAAGATATAAAAGAGACCTAAAGGGCAACTTTTTCATAGAGAGGGTGGTATGTGTATGGAATGAGCTACCAGAGGATGTGTAGGAGACTGATACAATTGCAACATTTAAGAGGTATTTGGATGGGTATATGAATAGGAAGGTTTTGGAGGGATATGGGCCGGGTGCTGGCAGGTAGGACTAGATATCTGGTCGGCATGGACGGGTTGGACCGAAGGGTCTGTTTCCATGCTGTACATCTCTATGACTCTATGACTCTAAGTGGCCTAACCAATGTCTTGTACAGTTGCAACATGACCTCCCAACTCCTGTACTCAATGCTCTGACCAATAAAGGAAAGCATACCAAACACCTTCTTCATTATCCTATCTACCTGCGACTCCATTTTCAAGGCACTATGAACTTGCACTCTAAGGTCTCTTAGTTCAGCAACACTCCCTTGGACCTTACCATTAAATATATATGTTTTGCTCTGATTTGCTTTTCCAAAATGCAGCACCTCACATTTATCTAAATTAAACTCCATCTGCCTCTCCTCAGCCCATTGGCCCATGTGATCAAGATCCTGTTATAATCTGAGGTAACCTCGTTGCTGTCCACTACACCTCCAATTTTGGTGTCATCTGCAAACTTACTAACTATACCTCTTATGTTCATCTCGAAATCATTTATATAAATGACAAAAAGCAGTGGACCCAGCACCGAACCTTGTGGCACACCACTGATCACAGGCCTCCAGTCTGAAAGGTAACCCCCACCACAACCTTCTGTCTTTTACCTTAGAGCCTGCTCTGTAGCCAAATGGCTAGTTCTCCCTGTATTCCATGATATTTAACCTGGCCAACCAGTTTACCATGAGGAACCTTGTCATGAGGAACCTTACTGAAGTCCATATAGATCACATCCACCACTCTTTGTTACTTCTTCAAAAAACTCAATCAAGTTAGTGAAACATGATTTTCCATGCACAAAACCATGCTGACTATCCCTAATCAGTCCTTGAATTTCCAAATACATGTAAATCCTGTCCCTCAGGATTCCCTCCAACAATCTTCCCACCATTGATGTCAGGCTCACCAGTCTATAGTCCCCTGGCTTTCCCTTACCACCGTTCTTAAATTGTGGCACCGTGTCAGCCAACCTCCAGTCTTCCAGCACATCACTTGTGACTATCGATGATACAAATACCTCAGCTAGGGGCCCAGCAATCACTTCCCTCACTTCCCACAGAGTTCTAAGGTACACCTGATCAGGTCCTGGGAATTTATCCACCTTTATGCATTTCAAGACATCCAGCACCTCCTCCTCTGTAGGATGGGCATTTTTCAAGATGTCACCATTTATTTTCCCACATTCTATATCTTCCATGTCCCTTTCCACGGTAGACACTGATGCAAAATACTCGTTTAGTAACTTCCCCCATCTCCTGCTGTTCCACTCATAGGCCACCTTGCTGATCTTTGAGGGGCCCTATTCTCCCCCAAGTTACCCTTTTGTCCTTAATGTATTTATAAAGTCCCTTTGGATTCTCCTTAACCCTATTTACCAAAGCTATCTCATGTCCCCTTTTTGCCCTCCTGATTTCCCTCTTAAGGATATTCCTACTGCCTTTATACTCCATGGATTCACTCGATCTCTGCTGTCTATACCTGACATATGCTTTTTTCTTTTTCTTAAACAAAACCTCAATTTCTTTAGTCATCCAGCATTCCCTATACCTACCAGCCTTTCCTTTCATCCTAACAGGAACATACTGACTCTGGACTTGTTATCTCATTTCTGAAGGCTTCCCGTTTTCCAATTGACCCTTTACTTGCAAACATCCTCCCTCAATCAACTGTTGAAAGTTCTTGCCTATTACTGTCAAAATTGGTCTTCCTCCAATTTAGAAGTTCAATTTTTAAATCCTGTCTATCCTTTTCCATCACTACTTTAAAGTGAATAGAATTATTGTCGCTAGCCCTGAAATGCTCCCACACTGACACCTCAGTCACCTGCCCTGCCTTATTTCCCAAGATGAGGTCAAGTTTTACACCTTCCCTAGTAAGTGCATCCATATACTGAATTAGAACATTTGCTTGCACACACTTAACAAATTCCTGTCCATCAATGGCAGTCCCAGTCTATGTTTTGAAAGTTAGAATTCCCCATCATAACTACCCTATTATTCTTACAGATAACTGAGATCTCCTTCAAAATTTGTTTCTCAGGTTCTTGCTGACTCTTGGGGAGTCCATAATACAATCCCAATAAAGGGAACATCCCTTTCTTATTTCTCAGTTCCACCCAAATACCTTCCCTGGATGTATTCCCAGGAATATCTTCCCTAAGTACAGCCGTAATATTATTCCTTATCAAAAACACCACTCCCCCTCCTCTCTTGCTCTCCTTTCTATCCTTCCTGTAGCATTTTTATCCTGGAACATTAAGCTGCCAGTCCTGTCCGTCCCTGAGCCACATTTCTGTAATTGCTATGATATCAGCCCCACGTTCCTAACCATACCCTGAGTTCATCTGCCCTCCCGGTTAGGCTTCTTGCATTGAAATAAGTGCAGCTTAATTTATCAGCCTTATCTTGTTCGCTGCTGTGTTCCTGCTTGATCTGACTGTTTGACTTGCCCCTTTTCTCAATTGGACCAGTCTCAGATTGATTTCCTTTCATACATTGTCGGAAACCGGTTTGCAGTAACAGTGCACCTGTAAGTGATTAAACTGTCATGGCATGAATATATTCTCCTAACTTCCATCACACCAAAATTAATGTTGAATGGAGAATACCTATTTTCTCTTTTACAGATTGGCTGGGTACTCTAACACTATCATTGCCTAATCTATTCAGGGCTATGTCAGGCAAGCAAACAAGCATGACCTGCCTCCAATCAAAATCCCACAAAATCAGAGAAGAGTTAAGGACCAATTCAGCCCATTGAGTCTGTAATTTCTCTTTTGAAGAGCAATCCAGTTTGTTTCAGTAAATAAAACATCAATTTGCCCAAGTGATAAAAATAAAGTATTAATACAAGAGAGTGTGATATGGAAGTCAGGAGGTGGGATTTACCATTGTCAAGATATAGCAACACAATGATTTTGAATCAGTAGCCATTATAATGACATGTTTGTCAAATATATTTTACTTTTTCAAACAAGTAAAGACAAACCAATAGGTGTCATCAGACTGCTAACTGTAGGATAGGTTATGCGTAAGTTAACTATCACATCTCCTATGTTACGAAAGAGACATTTCAAAAATGCTACATCAGCTATAAATTGGTTTAGAGCTCCCCAAGTTCATGAAAGGGTCTATACAAATTCCACTTCTCCTTACAGAAAATGTGGACAAGGGACCATGGTGAAGAATCTAATTTGCAAGTGACAAAGCATAAACAACTTGCAAAATATCTTGTCTTCATTAAGTTATGATTCATTCAAGCTTTCTGTGTGAATGTCACAGTTTGCTTGGAATTTAATCCAGGTGACCAGTGATTTGTATGGCAGCTGAAGAGCTTCTCAAAGTTCTACGTCATCTCTTTTGGGGACGGCCTGCCATATTGTGTCAGGCAGGTGCTTAAAAGCCAGCAGTGAACCTTCCCTGAGAGGATGGATCCTGGGGATGAAAATCGCACTTTCGAAAAGCTGCAGCAACACAGGGAGCAGTTGTAGCTGCCAGTAATGCACTTGCCTTAGGTCCCTGATCAGCTAGTGACCAAGACTCTCAGTGAACGAGAGCAAGATAATATAAGTGACATAGGCCCATCAAGTAAACTCGTCAGCATTTGTTTTTTCGGCTTCCCGTGTGGTGACTAGTTAAAAATCAGCAGTGGCAGAACACACACTTAATTGGATTTTGTCACAAATTGGCCATGAGCTCCATACTGAATCACCACGACAAATGTTTGCTCCTTAGGCTAGTTTGAAGGCCTCATAGAAAGCTTAAAATGAAGCAGTCTTTTTATTTTAGCACTGGGATGTGAATAGTTTGCAAAGGACAAAGAACAAAGAAAATTTACAGCCCAGGAACAGGCCCTTCGGTCCTCCAAGCCTGAGCTGATCCAAATCCACTGTCTAAACCAGTCGCCCAATTCCTAAGCATCTGTCCAGACGCACCTTAAATGAATCCACCGTGCCTGCCTCTACTACCTCTGCTGGCAACGCATTCCAGGCATCTACTTGCCCTTAAAGTACTTGTCCTTAAGCTAATCACCTCTCACCTCGAAAGCGTGACCTCTCATTACTGAATCTTTCACCCTGGGAAAAAGCTTATCTCTGTCCACCTTGTCTATATCTTTCATGATTTTGTAGACCTCAATCAAGTCGCCCACAATCTCCTTTTTTCTAATGAAAACAATCCTAACCTACTCAACCACTCTGCATAGCTAGCACCTTCCATACGAGGCAACATCTTTGTAAACCATCTCTGCACCCTCTCTAAAGTGTTCACATCCTTTTGGTAATGTGGCGACCAGAAATGTATACAGAATTCTAAATGCAGCCGAACCAATGTCTTGTACAATTTTTAACATAACCTGCCAGCTCTTATACTCAAAATCCGGCCAATGAAGGCAAGCATACCATATGCCTTCTTGACCATTCTATCCACCTGTGCAGCAACCTTCAGGGTGCAATGGACCTGAGCTCCTAGATCTCTCTGCTCATCAACTTTTCCCAAGGCTCTTCCATTTACTGTATAATTCGCTCTAGAATTAGACTTCCCAAAATGCATTACCTCACATTTGTCAGGATCGAACTCCATCTGCCACTTCTCCGTCCAACTCTCCAGTCTATCGATATTCTCCTGTATTCTTTGACAGTTCCCTATGCTTTCTGCTACTCCACCAATCTTCGTGTCATCTGAAAACCTGCTGATCATACCAACAGTGTCCTCTTCCAGATTATTTATGTATATTACAAACAACAGTGGCCCCAGCACTGATCCCTGTAGAACACCACTGGTCACCATTCTCCATTTCAAGAAATTCCCTTCAACTACTACTCTCTAACTCCTGTTGCTCAACCAGTTCTCTATCCACCCAGCTAGAACACCCTGCACACCATGTGACTTCACTTTCTCCATTAGTTTACCATGGAGAACCTTTTCAAACGCCTTACTAAAGTCCATGTATATGACATCTACAGCCCTTCCTTCATCTATCAACTTGGTCACTTCCTCAAAGAACTCTATTAAGTTGGTAAGGCACAATCTCCCCTGCACAAAACCATGTTACCTATTACTGATAGGCCTATTCCTTTCCAAGTATAAATAGATTTTATCCCTCAGTACCTTCTCCAGCAACTTTCCCACCACTGATGTCAGGCTCACTGGTCTGTAGTTACTCAGAATATCCCTACTACCCTTCTTGTACAGGGGGACAACATGAGCAACCCTCCAGTCCTCCGGCACCTCACCTGTGTTTAAGAATGCTACAAAGATATCTGCCAGGGCCCCAGCTATTTCCTCTCTCACCTCCCTCACCAACCTGAGATAGATCCCATCTGGTCCTAGGGATTTGTCCACCTTAATAACCTCTAGCCTACCCAACACATCTTCTCTACTTATGTCAATGTGATCCAGAGTAATCAAACTTCTTTCTCTAATCTCAACATTCATCATGTTCCTCTCCTCAGTGAACACTGATGCAAAGTAATCATTCAGAATCTCACCCATTTTCTCAGGTTCGACACACAGCCTTCCTTCCTTATCCTTTAGTGGGCCAATCCTTTCTTTAGTTACCCGCTTGTTTCTTATATAAGAATAAAATGCTTTGGGATTCTTCTTAATTCTGCTCCTAAAGCTATTGCATGACCCCTTTTAGCCCACTTAATTCCTTGTTTAAGACTGGTCCTACTCTCATTCTTAAAACTTGTAAAGTAAGTATAAGTTAAAGTTAATTCAAATAGATAAGTACAATTATGTAACTGGCTAATGCAGAGTTTTCTTTTCCCCCAAAAGATAATTTCAGTTATTTTAAATGATTTATACATTGATGGTGGACTATACACCAATTAAAAATGTAACATTTTTCATAAATTAATTTCAACCTATAGTCATCCTGAATTTCAAATCTTTTAAATGTGCCAAAAATGTATTAAAATCTTTCCATAATCTTTTTTATTAGGTTGATTCACAGAAGATTCTTTTTAGTAACTGGCAATTGATTTGACATGCATCTTTGAACACCCAGATTGCTGGCTTTGATTAGACAAAACTCATAACATAACATTTACTTTATAATAAAAAGTATCAAACACTATCTGTGGAAAACTGGCTGCTGAGGATATAAACCTGTTAGGTATCTAAGATCAAAGTATTGGGAACAAAAATAAAGTTGCTGGAAAAGCTCAGCAGGTCTGGCAGCATCTGTGAGGAGAAACAGAGTTAACATTTTGGGTCCGGTGACCCTTCCTCAGAACCTGTTCACTCTCCCTTCCTTAACACTTTCAATCTTACACCCATTCCTCTGCCCTTGAAACCTCCAAGTGTGCAGTTATCAACGCAGAATTGTAAAGTTCGACTAACTGACTTCTTTCTTCCAACTTTGAAGACTTTTAGGTGATCCAAATCACTGCTGTGCTGATTCTGTCTCATATTAGATTTTATTCAAGCATTTTCTTGCTGACCTACATCGATTCTTGACTTGGGAAATGTTTTAGTTTAAAATGTCATTCTCCCTTTTAAATTCCTCCATAGTTTAATCAATTTGCCCCTTTACATCCAGTAAGTTCAGCATTGATCTGGCTCTGGCTGTACCTTCAAGTTGCCTTGACCCTGCAACAAGGTCAGCCAGTTGGGTTGTTAATCTGATCCAATCAGGGAGCTCTGGCTGACAGATGAAAAGGCTGTGTGTCAGAGATACTGCCTCCCTGATAGCTCTGAAGAGGCAATACTAAAGTCAAGGACTGTTCATGTTTAAATAATAGTGATGGAATACCAGCTTCTTGGAAGTTATTTCAGACCCTAAACTCTAGAATTCCCTTTGTAAACCTCCCCAACTCTCTGTCATAGAATCCCTACAGTATGGAAACAGGCCATTTGGACTAACAAGTCCTCACTGACCCTCCAAAGAGTAACTCACCCAGACCTATTCCCCTACCCTATTACTCTACATTTTCCATGACAAATACATCTAACCTACACATTCCTGAACACTTTGGGCTGTGGGAGGAAACCGGAGCACCCGGAGGAAACCCACACACAGACAAGGAGAGAATGTGCAAACTCCACACAGACAGTTGCCCAAGGCTGGAATCGAACCCAGGGCCCTGGCGCTGTGAGGTAGCAGGACTAACCACTGAGTCACTGTGTCGTCCCTAAACAAAGGCTGGAGCAGTCAGGAAATGTTTTTTTTGCCAAAACCTGGGAAGTGAAGGGTTTGAATGTAAAGTTAACTCTGAGTGCTTGAAGAGGAGAAAAGACACTTAGAACACTATTTGTCATGCCCATTAAGGCGTGTCATGCTTTAAGATTGCCTGTAATATCTACCTCTTGGACAATGGTTTCAGCCACCCATGTGAAAATATCTCCTTATGAATCACAAAGTCAAATTTAGTTTGATATCAAAACTTGGAAGCACCTTGAAGATGTTTGATTACATCAAATGTGATAACTAAATGCAATTGGTCTTAGTGTAATGTACTGACTGGATTTCATGTACTGATATTGCCCATTAATGGATTCAATTCATTGAGCAGCTGTTCAGGGAGGGCATTTGGCAAGGGCAAGAAGCCTCTATCCCACTGGTCTCAGTTGAATTTAGGTTCAGGTGTTAAAAGCATTGCACATCACTTAGTCCTCTCCAGTAGCTGCTGTAAGTGTTTGCAGTCGGATGGCCACTGGATAATAAAATGTGGACACAAAGTACATCCCCCTTACATCTCACCCTGGCCCACTAACCCCAATGCATGTGCTGCAAGGCAAGCTAAGTCCTGGGTGGCCTAGTGATACAGTTAATTAAAATAAGCTGAGAGCACTGCTACGCCTTTAATCACTCTATTGATTAAGTTTAAATTATAATTATCAATATTAACTTACTAAGAATTAATTGATGCAGTATAATAACTAATGTACATAGTCTAATAACTGATAATAATATTAATAATTTATAATCAGAGTACTAACTATGGCTTGGGGAAGACAAATATTTATACTTCTGTCCACTCCTAGTAGAGTCCTGAAGTGTCTTTTCTCCCCTTCAAGCACTCAGAGTTAGCTCTACATTCAAACCCTTCACTTCCAACCTGTTTTGCTCAGCTTCTCCAAGCAGCCATTATAGAGCAAACCCATACTGTGTCAATGATATGGACAGTATATACATAATAGCTGGTTTCTTTCGAGTTTGAGATATCTTTCCCTGGACTTTGCTGCAAAGTTTCAGGTAGTTTCCTCGTTGCCTGTCAATGTTTTATTCCAAGAGAGAAATGTGTTCCACAATGTCAAATTTGTGTACACCATGTTCAAGTCAATCTCTTTGAGATTGCACATTTGAACATCACTTCAAAATTCTTCAAAAGACTTACAGTTAAGCACTTACAAGGCCTAACATGAACATTCTCTTGTGAAAACTGTTTTGAAACAATTCAAATCCTTCATTCAAACACTTCTTGACAGCTCGTAGGAAGTTTCAAAGTCTCGCCCATATTTTCCTGCTGCATCTGGTGATAATTGCTCTGATCTGCTACTCACTGCAAACCAAAAAAACTGTGAATCATTCACTCTAGATTTCTATTTATGTCACCCATTGACCCAGACACTGAGAGGACACAGAACAACTTGGACACTAAAGCTTCAACATAGTCGTTGAATAGTTTCATGGCATTTCTGAGGAAGGGAGCCAGCTCATTGGCTCCCCCTCATCACTGAAGTATCTCTATACTATTTTGGGGCAGCACAATGGCTCAGTGGTTAGCAATGCTGCCTCACAGCGCCAGGGACGCAGGTTCGATTCCCACCTTGGACGACTGTCTGTGTGGAGTTTGCACATTCTCCCTGTGTCTACGTGGCTTTCCTCTGGGTGCTCCGGTTTCTTCCCACAATCCAAAGATGTGCTGGTCAGGTGAATTGGCAATGCTAAATTGCCCATAGTGTTAGGTGCATTAGTCACAATAAATATAGTATGAGGAAATGGGTCTGGATGGGTTACTCTTCGAAGGGTCAGTGTGGACTTGTTGGGCCGAAAGGCCTGTTTCCGTACTGTAGAGAATCTAATCTAATATCTCACTTACATTGGGAAAGTAATTTGTCATAGGTTTATAACATATCAGCAATCTCTCAATAGCCATCTGGGGAGAAAGTTACCTAATCACAGAGTACACTGCAGCACTTCACAAACTCAGAGAATTCCAACAATTGTTGTATTCTGATAGGAGAAATATTATAATGAGCATATACCATGAGAATTTGGATACAAAACTGGCTCAAAGGTAGAAGACAGAGGGTGGTGGTGGAGGGTTGTTTTCAGACTGGAGGCCTGTGACCAATGGAGTGCCACAAGGATCAGTGCTGGGCCCTCTACGTTTTGTCATTTACATAAATTATTTGGATGCGAGCATAAGAGGTACAGTTAGTAAGCTTGCAGATGGCACCAACATTGGAGGTGTAGTGGACAGTGAAGAGGGTTACCTCAGATTACAACAGGACCTGGACCAGATGGGCCAATGGGCTGAGAATTGGCAGATGGAGTTCAATTCAGAAAAATACGAGGTACTGCATTTTGGGAAAGCAAATCTTAGCAGGACTTATACTCTTAATGGTAAGGTCCTAGGGAGTGTTGCTGAACAAAGAGACCTTGGAGTGCAGGTTCATAGCTCCTTAAAAGTGGAGTTGCAGATAGATAGGATAGTGAAGAAGGTGTTTGGTATGGTTTCCTTTATTGGTCAGAGTATTGAGTACAGGAGTTGGGAGGTCATGTTGCAGCTGTACAGGACATTGGTTAGGCTGCTGTTGGAATATTGCGTGCAATTCTGGTCTCCTTCCTATTGGAAAGATGTTGTGAAACTTGAAAGGGTTCAGAAAAGATTTACAAGGATGTTGCCAGGGTTGGAGGATTTGAGCTACAGGGAGAGGCTGAACAGGCTGGGGCTGTTTTCCCTGGAGTGTCGGAGGCTGAGGAGTGACCTTATATAGGTGTACAAAATTATGAGGGGCATGGAATGGATAAATAGACAAAGTCTTTTTCCTGGGGTGGGGGAGTCCAGAACCAGAGGGCATAGGTTTAGGGTGAGAGGGGAAAGATATAAAAGAGACCTAAAGGGCAACTTTTTCACGCAGAGAGTGGTACATGTATGGAATGAGCTGCCAGAGGATGTGGTGGAGGCTGGTACAATTGCAACATTTAAGAGGCATTTGGATGGGTATATGAATAGGAAAGGTTTGGAGGGATATGGGCCGGGTGCTGGCAGGTGGGACTAGACTGGGTTGGGATGACTGGGTTGGGATATCTGGTCGGTATGGATGGGTTGGACCGAAGGGTCTGTTTCCATGCTGTACATCTCTATAACTCTATGACTCTATGAATAGATTAGATTAGATTCCCTACAGTGTGGAAACAGGCCCCTCTGCCCAACAAGTCCACACCGACCCTCCAAAGAGTAACCCATCCAGACCCATTTCCCTCTGACTAATGTACCTAACACTATAGGCAATTTAGCATGGCCGATTCACCTGACCTGCACATCTTTGGACTGTGGGAGGAAACCGGAGCACCCGGAGGAGGCCCATGCAGACACGGGAAGAGTGTGCAAACTCCACACAGACAGTTGCCCAAGGTTGGAATTGGCAGGGTTTAGAAGAATATGGGCTAGGTGCCGGCAGTTGGGACTAGATTGGGTTGGGATATCTGGTCAGCATGGACGGGTTGGACTGAAGGATCTGTTTCCATGCTGTACATCTCCATGACTCGATGACTCTAAAAGTGAATCTAGTTTCCAACAGTGTTCTGATGCACATCTGTGTGCTGCCATCTATATCTTCTAAGTATGGGTTCTTTAGGGACTTCTGCGGTTCTGTGCATGCTAGGGTCGCCATCTTCAGTCAAGCGAGAAGAGTCTTGTCAGTTAAAAAGATGTGCAGTAGTTTATTGCATTACGGCAACTAATTACAGGTTATAAAAACAAGCTATGCATATCTACAAAGACTTAGTCTTACATTGGACTCCTACAAGATCCTACTTTACTCTCCCACCAAATTCTCAGGACATCAGCAAAGTGGATAGTACTTACTGCACTCATCCAAGTATTAAACATTTCAAACATTTCCACACCTATATGCAATATTTCCCCTCAAATGTTTTTGACACCTATGATTGTTACACATATGTTTAAATAATTACACTTCAAGGTTTTTCAAGGTGAAAGTGCTGGATTCCTGCACAGTTGTAATGGAGGTTTACCTATGTTTTGAGGGTTTACAGCAGATTCCAGCCTTTTGCATCTGTTACAGGGATTTCCCACGTTTGGCAGTTGTAATGGAGTCTCCTGCAAGAAGTTCAATATTGGATCAGAATTGTTCATTTCTTTAAATTGACCAATATTTATCGACTCAAATCCCAGACTATGTAAGCTTTTCTCTTGGCCCTATTAATTCTTAGCTGTACATCAGGGAATGCTTATCCTTTGACAGCGAAGTCCAAACCAAAATCTTCTGACAAAATGTGGTGATTCAGTTCTTCCTTACATCATTGCTGAAGCTAAAATCACAACAGCACAAAACAAAATCCTTTCTAGTCCTTTCAATGTTGTTGGTACCAATGTGGTTGGAGACATCTGGATCTTTTCCACCTCACTCCAAGTTCTTCTCCAGCCCTGAGGAACATGTTATTAACCTTGGCAACAGGCAGGTAACACAGCCTCAGGTCTCCCGCTAATGTCTACAGAGAACAGAATCTATTCCCTCTAATGATATTGTCCGATATCATTACTATGTTCCAATTTCCTTCCCCTACTTAAATGGCTCTCTGTACCAAAATGCCTTGGCCAATTTGTTCATCCTCCTTTTGATGACCACTTTTGTCTGCACAGCTCACAGCTGGAGAATTGCAAAGGCTGTAGTTCCTCAAATACAACACCATTGGACTTCATATCTGCGTCAGCTATAGTCTCACCCTCCTGTTTCTAATCATGGATCAATTTTGAATGACATATTCTGAAGGGTGTGACTGCCCTCTGATCCAGGTAACACTTCCCGTCCCTGATGTGACACAATGACTACAGCTCAAACTCCAGCTCCTCAGCTCAGATCTAAAACTCCTCAAACTGCAAACATTTGCAACAGATGCATTCGCTTTGGATCACCTTAGTGTTCAGCAACTTCCACATGAAACAGCAGCAACACATCAGCCATCCTGCCATCACTATTGTATTGTTTTAATGTACAGATTGATTACTGTAGATTGTCTGGGCTTTACACTTTATTGTAAAGATTTTTTTAATTCAAAATTTTTTAAAATCAGAAATATTAATCTTATTATGTAAGTTAGCTCACTGAGCTTGAAGGTCTGTTTTCAGATGTTTCGTCACCATGATTAGATAACATCATCAGTGAGAGTCTCCAGTGAAGCGCTGGTGGTATGTCCTGTCTCTCTATTTATAGATCTTGGTTTCTTAAGGCGGGTGATGTCATTTCCAGTTCTTAGGACCTATATCGATGTTTTTATTGAGGGAGTTCTGGTTAGAATGCCATGCCTCTAAGAATTCTCACATGTATCTTTGTTTCTGTCCTAGGATGTGTGTGACTAATGAACCTAAAGGATCTATTAGATACTACCAGCAAAACCAATGTAATTTCCAAGATACAATGCAAGAACTGTAAAAAACACTACATCGGACAAACTAGCAGGAAACTTGCCACCAACTGGCCACCAAAAGACATGACCCACTATCACTAGTTTCCATTCCTACAGACAAAGGAGGACACTACTTTGACTGGGACAACACACACATCCCAGGACAGGCGAAATTAAGGCATGCTCGAGAATTCCTAGAGGTATGGCACTCGAACCAGAACTCCATCAATAAACTCCATCAATCGATTTAGGTCCTATCTACCTTCCCTTGGAAAAAAAAAAGACCCAGAAATAACATCACACACCATAAGAAACCAAGACCTATAAGTAGAGAGGTGGGACATACCACCAGCTCTCCACCAGAGACTCTCACTGATGATGTTACCTAGTATGGTGATGAAACGTCTATGAACAAACCTTCAGGCTCAGCGAGCTAACTTATCTACTTCTCATCAATCTGAGCTACCAATCTTCTCAAAAATTGCTATCAATCAATACTTAACAGGATTTTTTTAAAGGAAATAGGGAAGAAAAACAGAGAAGACATAAACACAAATTGAAGATCTTACTTTGAAGACAAGAACTCAGGATAAACAATTCACTGACTGCCCTTCCTTGGTCTTCCTCCTGCATCTCAGCACATTCTTCCCTATTCTATTCTATTATATATTCTGGGTTGCACATATCTTACTCCTCAGCATTTTGATTTGGTGACTGCAGGGATCAGGATGTACATTTGATGAGGACGTAACTTATCTGGAAAAAATGCCAAATGCCTTGAATTGATACGTAGTAACAGCGTGCCATCTTGGAGCCACCCAGCCTCTAAGTGATTTTGCCAAAATTCATCTTTATATTGATAATCAGGATACTCTTTCCTGTGGCTGAGCCACATGATGTTCCAAACGCTGTGAGCCAGTCAGCTTTTGGAATAATGGACCTAGGGACATATGATCCCAGAACAGGCCACAGTGCAGTTAAAGTTGGATTGTATGACCCACCCTCATTGACGACATCAAGCTTGTTCAGGAGATCAAGACAGTGGAATTCTCCTTCCCAGAATGAAGTTTTCCCAAAGAGGAGGGAATTAATCATAGTTGGCATGCTCTTGAAAATACTTTTAAGTCTACTTAAATTTTTGTTGAAAATTTTTCTTCAAAGTATTATGAAATTGTGCACCCACAGGCAATATCCCACCTACTGAAAAGAAATAAATTGCATTTTTGTAGCATCTTTCATCACTTCAGGGATCCCAAAACATCTCACAGTTAATAATGTACTTATGAATTACAGTCACTCTTCTAATCAATATTCCCTTTAAGATTTAGTCATTAAGCATGGTCAGGTCTTTTAGCCCATGGAGCCTACACATTTTCCTCTTTAATTACAACATTTAGCTTGAAAAAAGGCCGACGGGCCATGTTCCAAACTGCGACACAACCACACATCCTTGCATCCCAACAGGAGTATTAAATGGAATTTAGGAAGGTTGCACACAGCAAAGCCCCACACTGCAATGCAATAATGACAAATAATGTTTTTTTGATGGTGTTTGTCTTGGAATAAATGTTGTGCCTGAAGAATGCCAATCCTTCGGTCCAGCTAACCTACCTACTAACCTTATGTGATGGAGACAAGCAGGATGCCTGAAGAACACAGCAAGACACACAGCATCAGGAGGTGGATAAGTTGATATTTCAGGTATAACCCTTTTTTCAGGAAATGTGACTTCTCCACCTCCTGATGCTGCCTGGTTTGCTGTGTTCTTCCAGCCTCCTGCCTGTCTACTTTGGATTCCAGCATCTGCAGTTTTTTTTTACTCTAACCTTATATGATAACAATGTGAGAGCAGATTTTACGTTGTTTTTCAAGTTTCAAGATAATTAAATTCATCAACTCAGGTCAGGGACTGTGTGTGGGATAAAACTTCATGGCCATGACAACTTCAGTGCACCATCAATTACTCATTAGCAACATTAGCTTTAGCTACAAGTCCCAAACGAATTAGATTTTCTACTTTAAGGAGCAAAATGAGACATAATTGTGCAGCAGGTTGAATGTGGATGACTCATCCTTCCAGTGTAGGGTTTTAGCACATCTCTTTGCAGCAGAGAGACATCAACTGAAAAGGAAAAAAATGTATTTTAACAAGGACTGAAATCTAACTGGAGAATGTAAAGGTCATTTGAAAGGTGTTGCTAACCTTGATAAACTATTGTCGATCATTTTGAATCAAGTGAGTTTAATTCTGGTTGGCGTTCTCATTACTCACACTGGGCTGAGTGCTCCCATTTTCTACCCAACAGGAATGTAAAATGGGTAGTCTGAAAAAAATTCAAATAACCAGCAATTTATGCAGAGTCTCTGTGTTCCATTTGCTAATGGGACTTGAAGTCTTTAGACATTATATTGAAGCCCTCTCCTTCCTGCCTTTCCTACCTGTGAAATTGTATCTGGTCAGGAGAGATTTATCCTCCTCTCAAACCTACTTCTGTAGATTTCAAATCTCTGGCTAAAAATGTGCCCGGGATCCATGATTAAAGCATCACATGAGCCTGTGGAACTAATGGGATATCTTTGAGTTCGTGAAGATTGGCAGTCAGTAAGAATTACTCCTGATCTCCAAACTTTTATCACTTATCTTCTCCCATCCTTCTAAAAATAATTCTTCATTATTACTCCAGTGATTACTCCTTGAAGAGCTGTTCATTGTTTTACGGAATGTGGAGGCGTATTTTCCAGTGGCCTAACATCGGGATTATATTTAAGCGCTAAGCTAGTGCATGTTGTTGAGGTGCTTGCCAATGCAGCTATGAGCTGGCAGCCTCTATGGTCAATGACCAATTATGGAAGGAGGGCAGATTGTCAGAAGGAGGGCCAATGAGAAGTTTCACAGCATTGAAAGACCTGCAGGCTCACTGGGAGAAGTAGGTGCTGCTGAGGTGGAAAACCAAAGGCCCCTCCAAGTGGAGGCACACTAAAGCCTGCGGAGAATTTAGAAGTTAAGAAGACTCACAGCTTCTACGGCCATGAGACTGCTGGGCAACACTGCCATAGGAATGATGTGGCCCAAGGTTTTCAAACACACAGCTTATTCAGTGGGACAGAGAGAGGAGGCACCAGTCTGGCTTGCCCTTTCCAAGTTGTCACTGCCTTCCAGATACAATGGGGAGCTGCTCTGACTTTGGGAGAAAACATCCAAAAATCGCTTTCAAGTGAATTCTTATACATGCAATGCAACAATGTTACCATAAACTCCACAGGCTGCTCCATGCACCACACTCCCTTCACCCACTCACGAGCAATTGATATCAACGACAGCTCAAACCTCACAGCTACATCCTTTCCCTCATGCTCTGACAACTATCACTGCTGGGAACCTCACACTTACAGCTTGCAGACACTGCCAACTTCTCAAGTATCATGTTCAATGTACACAGTTCCCTCTCCCTTCCTGAATGAGCTGGCCCACAATAGCTTTCCAAAGGCAGCTAACCACAGTGGGGGACAAGGCTGTGCATACTCAATACCCATGGAGGAAACATTGCATGGATCCTGGTGATATGTATGTAGCTGTTTAACTGAGCTGGTCAGAAGACCTGGAGGGGGTGGAACTTGGATTTGACGAGTTGTGAACATCATCTATTAATAAAGTGTTCCTGTTCAGACTTACCATTTGTCTACCTGGTATATAACTCCTGGTTCGAATGGATCCACCAACTTAACCTTCCGAACAGGTTCTGGGGAGGATATTGAAGCCCCCATTTCATGGTGTTCAGAGTTTCGAACACCTGACAGGGCCAGTGATACACAGTGAATTGTGAGATGTCACCTTAACAACCACTGAACACACCGCCTTCACTCTGCTCTGAGGTTGCCAGTCCGGCTCCAAGATGTGGAACAGTTTTCTGATGACATCTTGGTGAAATGCAGCCATTGGACATACAGGTTCTGGTTGAGGAGGCACTGGTAGGAAGACCCTGGGTCTGTAAAGCTGAAAGACTTCCTCACTCTCCCTCTCTGAACAGTTTGCCTTCTCTGCTATGTCCACCCATCTCCCTGAGGATGTAGCCCAGTTTGAACTACAACAATAGCTTTGGTGAGTGGAAGCAAATGGCTTGCTCAGAGAACTTTAATAATCATACCATATCTTTCCCACTATCCATCACCACCTCCTTAGACAAGACAAATTTTCACAATGCCTTCAACAGCCAGCACTTTTGACTATTGCAAAAAGCAAATAGGTTGTCAAAGCAGCTAGGTAAAAACAAGGACTGAAGATGCTGGAAACCTCTGTCAAAGCAGCTAAGCAGCTGCCTGCTGACAGCTGGCCACATGGCCTGGTGTCTGTGATCAGGGCCTTAACTAGAGAAGCAAAGTAAAAAATGGCAGCTTAGTCACCTAATCAGAATTAGACACTGTCAGACAGCACAGCCTGCGTATTCAGCCTGTTTCCAAAACAATCACACAACATTCTCACAAATGCCCTCCACACCACAGCAGTTAGCACAGATTGAAATGCCATTAATGCCATGCTCCAAACAAACCTGGCACACATTACACCAAACCCACCAGAGCTAAGGAGCTGCCATCCTTCTCAGCGTTTAGAACCACACGCTGTTATTGAGCATGAAGTACCATTGGTAACCACAAGAACCTATTCTCAAGGTAAGGTCAATATGTGGCCTCTGGCTCTAATTCCAGGCACTACACTGATGCATTTTGCATCCACCCTTATTTCCTGTTAATGCACAAAAAGGAACAATGTTGCCACTTAAAGTTCTGTTTCACAGTAGCTGTGAATTTTAGCACTTTAAAGGCCCTTGGTAGAACATGTAATTGCTACTCTTTAAATGCTTCCTATCATCTCTCTTCTCTGCTCAGTCATTAAGAAACTGTCTGCAGCTAGACACAGTGGCTCTCCTTGTCATCGGTGGGACGGCTCTGTACGTACAGTGAAAAAGGCAGAGCATATCCATGGTGATGTGATATATTTTCTATTACACCAGTTCCCTCCAGGCTAAATGTTCAATCCCAAAGCAGAAACTTGCAGTCAAGATAATTCCTGCCAAAAAAACTCATTCTATTTTTCTTTCCTTTTAATCAACTTTCTGTTGGTTCTAAAACAGTCCCAAAACTTTTACATAGTACCATTCTTAGTGAAATTTTAAGCCTATTTAATCGAATCTTATCCTAAATTACTTTGGTAAGATCTTTGGTTGTCAATGGAATGTATTCTGTTGAACATTTTAAATTGTTTCTTCAAACTTTTTCCACTGTTTATTTACCACTCATGTTGTAGCTATTTACCCAAACAACAGCTCTCCATCCAGCTCTCCATCATAGCTCTGTCGTTGCCTTTAAATTTAATATTCTTGTTTGTAATTGTAGTATGTTACTTTCAAACAATGTGAAATTCAATTGTATTATAATGCCTATTTCCCAACAGATCTTCTACTACAAAATTACTAATTTATCCTGTCTCACTGGGTTACTACAAAAATAAAATTACTCATCCATCTCAAAGATGTGTCAAAGAAAGTAAAGTCAGACATTTAGACACCTTATAGTGAAGCAACTAATTCTGTGCCTGGGTTAAATAGCTGTAACTGAATCAATTTTAATTCAGCCACCATCCAGCTTCGCAATATTTAGTTTCCTCAGAAATGCCCTTTTATTCAGACTTTGGCGAAAGGTGCTTGTGAATAATGGACATCTAGTACGATTGCAATGTCATAATCTGACTAAGGACTCTGATAACACAATAAATCACAAGAGGAAAAGCTAAATGATTTACAAGAGTCACATGAGCAACCAGATATATCACTGCCTTCTAGCCCACTCCCAATTATCTGTAACCGCATTGGATTTCATGATAATGTTCTGTCTCAGATCAATTCTTACGCTCGCCACAGCTTTTGGTCCTCTATAGATGCATCTCTATATTCTTGGTGAATTACCCCCTACTCTTTGATGCAACAAACAACAACAAACTCCTTTTGTATGGGGCCATATCTTACCACCACTTGCCCCCTGGATCATCATCGGTAGTTGCAAGAAAGTTAGGAAAATGCAGCAGGAATGAATAAATCTTGATGTCAAGAAAAGCTTTTCTCAATTTTCCCCTTAATCTTCCAATGGTGACTTCAGAATCTCATCATTGAATGATGGCAATCACCTCATTTCCATGTCTTTGCAGCTCATTGTTAGGCCAACTCATGTTTTTTTCCCTATGTCACCTCCAATTCTCCTCTCCTTCCCCAAGACACTAAACAGTGCAAATTCCTGACATGTAAGTTTTGAGTGGTATACCTAACTGACATATCTGTATCCCCCCCCCCCCCCCCCCCCCCCCCCCCCCCCCCCCCCAGACTTGTCACCTTTAACCTGCAGGACTGACAACCCAATCCTTGGATTGCAAGGATATGGATTCCTGGTAGGTCCAAGTATCTGATTGTCCGTGGACAATGGAATTGAACAAGCCTCTTGACTGAGCGTGACTATACCCCCAACTAACATTCCCACAACTATTCCGAGGATCCCATCATGCCATTTCCACCTTTGGAATTTGTTGCCGTGCATGTACCTTGGAGGTCTGCCTTAACAGGTCAGAAGAAAAAATCATTTGGAGGGAATTGACTCACCATAGTCCTCTTGTACCCCACAAAAGGAACAATCCCCTTTGGCATTTAAGATTTGGCTTTGCTTGAAGCATATGCAGTATGTTTGCCACATCAACTGCCAGCACATGCTGCCAGTGTGGCATTGATATACCATTCTCCTGGAGTATCCTACTCCTGTTTCATCCTGTACTCTTTGTTCCCTTTAGACCTAAGAACTGTGACTGTCTCCTTGAAAAATAAATCAATGTTTTGGCCTCTACTGCTTTCTGTGGCAGAGATTTAGCAGGCTCACCACTCTCTGGGTGAAGAAATTTCCCCTCATCTCAGTCCTACATGGCCTACCGAGTATGCTTAGCCTGACCCCTGGTTCTGGACTCCACCAGTCATTATGAACATCCTACCTCTGTCTAATCCTGTTAGAATTTTAGAAGCTCCTATGAGATTCCCCCTCATTCTCCTAAACTCCAGTGAATGCAATATTAACTGATCCAGTCTCTCTTCATGCATCTCTGGAATCAGTTTGTTAAACATTTATTGCATTGCCTCCATAGCCAGAACCTTCTCCTTCGGATATGGAGACCAACACCTCACACAATGCTCCAAGTGTGGTTTTACCAAGACCCTGTACAAACTGCAGTAGGAGAATTAACATTTCGGGCATAAGCTCTTCATCAGGGCGTATGCCTGAAATGTCGAATCTCCTGCTCCTTGGATGCTGCCTGGCCTGCTGTGCTTTTCCAGCACCACACTCTTGATTTTGATCTCCAGCATTTGCAGTCCTCACTTTCTCCCTATACAACTGCAGCAAGGCACCACTTGAATCTTCTTGCTATGAAGACTAACATACTATTTACTATCATCACTGCCATTGGTGGCTTAGTGGTTAGCACTGCTGCCTCCCAGTGCCTGGACCTGGGTTCAATTCCAGCCTTGGGTGTGGAGTTTACATATTCTCCTCATGTCTGTGTGGGTTTCCTCTCACAGTCCAGGGATGTGCATGTTAGGTGAATTGGCCAAGCTAAATTGCTCACAATATTCAGGGATGTGTAGGTTGGATGCATTAGGCAGAGTACATGTAGGGGAATGGGTCTGCGTGGGTGACTTTTTGGAGGGTCAGTATGGGCCTGTTACCACACTGTATGGATTCTAAAACAAAAGGACAGCCACGTCTCATTACACCTCCCCCTTTCCCAATCTATTGCCATTCACAGAATAACCTGCTTCCCTGTTTTTCTACCAAAGTGGATAACCTCACTTTTACCCACATTGTGCTTCATCTGCCATGCATTCGCCCACTCACTCAACTTGTCCAAATCACACTGAAACATTTCTGCATCTTCCTGCCAGTTCACTCTCCCAGCTAGCTTTGTGTTGTCGGCAAACATGGAGACGCTTAGTTCTTTCCTCTAAATCATTAATTTATTTATATAATGAATGCACTGTGGCCACTGGCTGCCACTCAGAAAATGACTTATCCAGGAAGTCAATCGAAATCTTGAGGAATCTCCTTTTGACCCCTCCATCTTCAGTAGCCCTTCAATGTTTCAGAGTGCACATAGACTTCTATGATGTCCTGCAAAGCTAGATGGCCCTGCAGGACAACATTGAATGTGGAAAAGGCAGCACTTTGTGCATCTTTCCTTGATAGATCAAAGCCCGAAGAGGGAGAATGAACATGTAACCTCTCCATTGCACATCTCCCAGCTTTGAGTGGCAGCGTTATCCCTGGAAAAACTGATAGAATAAGCCTTTCCCTTCAGAGATGTACGAAATCCCCACTCACTCTCTGCTCACTTGCACAAGATGGGTGTAAGTGCAGAATGAGTCCAGGCCAGGCCCTAGTACAATACCTGCACAGAGCATTTAGTTCAGCGTTGTCCACATCAAGGCGTGGTCTCCTTGACTGCAGTCAGCATCAGGGTTTAATAATCCCTGACATCTGAGGCTATCTCAATCTCAGAGTTGAGAGAGATAAGCAATATTTGGTCGTGTAACATCTTTCATCCTTGCAATATCTGAAGAGGCACCTCACCTCTCATATAATGCAGCATACCCAGGCCCAATAATGAAAATGATGTGACAGCAGACATGTTAAGGGTGCAAGTAAGAATGGATTTACAAAGCTGCATGGATACTTACAAGATCATTTATGCACTACCCAGATGGGCCCTCAGTAAGTTTATTCTGTCTTCTCCAGCTCATTTTGTCTCAATGCAGATTGGATTTCCACAGCTAGGAGGGGACAGTCTGCTCTGTAGTTATCCCTGTTGGCCTGGGAGATTTCAGCAGTTGTCTGTGGGGCCATTTGGGTCTCAATGATTGAAGCCAGCTGAGAGTCTGGTTTACCCTCCTTGGTTTGGACATCTGCAGGCCGTGATGCCACAAGCAGGAGGGAGGTGGAGAGCCCTGACTTCTTAGGAGTGTCCTGCAAATAAGTTTCTGAGGAGCCTGAGTGTCACTCCTCCTCCTTATGGGAGCTTGCCATCTCCTTGAGAGCGAAGGGCACATGGAGTAAAAGTTGAGGGCCCTCATCCACTGAGTACCTAAGCCGAGGGAAATGGAGTACAGGTATCAATGGACTGAACATATCCACCAGCTCCAATGTCTCCATTGAGACAGCAAGACTCACATTACCAGCACCTGGCATTGGCGGATGCCTCTATCTTTTGATCCAGCTAATCAAGTGACTCTGGCACATCTGCTTACAATTCGTGTCCATTTGGTGAAGTGATTAATGGCCGAGACCATGGGATCATCCCATGCCTGAAGCTGAGCAGCTGCCTGGTCTTCAGTAGTCTTCTTGAGTGCCTGAGACCTGGGGTGTTTCTTCTTCAACCAGATGTGAAGATGTGTCAGTGATGCATTCACCAGATTGTCATCCTGAGTTTAATCTATATAAAGTGTCCTCTGAGGTGAAAGTCTCTGAACTGGGAGAGGGTGCTGGCGAAAGCTTTGCCAGTCCATCCTCTGCGAGTGCAGCGGCAATAGTTGACCACAAAGGAAAAGAAAACAAACAAAATAAAGCCAAATCTTTATGATTGGAGTATCATTTATGTGACTTGAACTATTTGCTTGTACAAGGGCATAACACATCAGTTTCCGACTGAAGCCTCTGTTAAGCGGCTTCAAGTAAAGTGAACCACAAAGTTAAATGCTGCCTCTTAATCGATCTTAATGAATGCAATTTTACTTCCAAAAACCATTACAGTCCATTAGTGGCACAAAGCATTCTCTTTATCGATCCACACTAACTGGAAGCCTGCCATCGTATCACAGAGAGTGAGGACTAGGCTACGTAAGTCAACTCTGATCAGTTACCTCCCTCGTGCAGAGATTGGGTACATTCACATGCATGGAGAAAATCCTGGGCCAAAGGGCCTGTTCCTGTGCTGCACTATTCTAAAGCAAAGAGCAGCGAGGGAAAGTGTCTGAAGGTAAGGAGCAACTTCACTCAGGTGTCCGTTAAAACACTAAGGAAACAGGCAAGGAAATGAGGGATCTGTTGGCACCCAAATCACTCTCCAATTCAACTCATCAGTGGTCATTTGTCATTGGTTGATTTGGATGTTGATTGTCTTCTTTTCCTCAAACTGGACAATGTCAGGATAGAGAATGGTCAGAATCCAAGATCGGAGCATGGGAACAGAAGACCATTTAGTTAGATCGTGGTTTACGTATGACTCAAATTCATTTATCTAGGTTCAGTAAACCTTAATGCTTTTTCCGAAAAAAATCTATCCATCTCAATTTTGACATTTCTAATTGACAACTTCGCCCTGGGAAACTACTCAAGATCACAACTTGAGCTCCAATACATAGTTTTATGACATGTTTTGTCCAGAGTATGTGACAGAAATTCAGCAACAGACTTCGTACAAGATTCCATCCATTTCATTTCAATGGTAAGTGTTTCTAATATGGTTTCCCAATGCAAGGGTACAGTCGTCCTTCTCATGTTTCACATAATTACTGCCAAAAATTGAAAGCCATTATTTTAATTCCTGGCTTTCCTGATGAAGGACTTCTGCCCGAAACATCGATTCTCTTGCTCCTCAGATGCTGGCTGACCTGTGCTTTCCCAGCGCCACAATTTACGACTTTATTTAGTTAACATCAATCAGGCGCAGACGTAAAGCGAAAAATGTACATCTGTTTGGAAAAACAAAATTGAGTCCAGTTTTATACCCTTTTCCAAACATCTCATTCAGATCTGTTAAACGAAACAAGAGATAATAATAACCAAAGGTTTAAAGAACATGCATTGATACAGCCCCGTCCTCAACCTTAGAACGCAACAAGTGCTTGACAACCTGAATGATTGCTGTGATTGTTGTAATGTAGAAAATTTCAAGTGAAGCAAGAAAGAATTGCATCAAACACTTAACAGATCATCATATATCTGAACAGACAGGTTAACATTTCAAATGAAGGCCTGTGATTAGAATTAAGAGCGATTATCAGAGCAAGAATATACATCTTAACATTCAGCGATGCAGGGATCACATTTACATTTCTTCTGCCACCCTCAACCTCTTAAAAAGGCACAATCCAATTTCACATTTAATATATGTAACAACCTGGCAGAATGTTAGCTGCTTTAAAGATCAACATTCAAACTTTAAAAGGGAGAGGACTATTCACTTGGAAAAAAGAATGTGTTGGAGGTTATGGAAAATACAGACCAAAATTAAATCTTAGGTACAGCTGTCTTGAAGAAGAAGTTTAGTGAAATAGTTAAACCTATATCTACTCCCCTGATTTCATAAGCACAAATTCAAAAACCTCTGCAAATACACATATTGTGCCAAATTTAAGGGTCCCATTATAAAATTGACAAACTTAAGATATACCTTGAAGGAATATGCACCCAGTGATACTATCCAGTCAATAATATGTTAATTGGTGATTATAACAGGGATTTAAGTGGGACCTTGAAATGGCTGTGGAATGTGAGTGATTCTCTTCATCGACCCATTAAACATTGGCTTGAAGCTCGATTGCTGAGGATCCAGACGCACACTTTTCTCATTAAGCTGTCAACCTCTGGCTAATTTGCTGCCAGTTCTTGGCTCAGGTAGACATTCATTCTCAGCTTATCAACTGCTCTTTTGGCACGAGAATGCAACATTATGGGAACATTAAGAAGGCAAAAAGAAACTCCTGGATGGTTTGAATTAGAAGTGATGGATAACTCCGTGGATCATCAAGATCACTTTTAAACTGTAGCAAAGGAATTAGGAGAAGTGAGCCAGAATTTAATTTGTGAGGCTCACTAACTCAATTGTATGCATTTTTAAGAAGCAGCCAATGGTATATAAGGATGGCAGCAGTTAAATAGCAATGAATATGGTTTCGTTCAGATTTGACATTCCAATCTCAAGAAGTAAATATCCATCATAACACTTGGCATTTGACTAGATCTGGAAAATATTGAGGACCCATGGGATAAAAGGAAGAGGTCTGAAGTCATGCTTCCGATATCCCTTCATTTTACCAGTCATAGGGTCGGACATCCAGAATGACCGCACATCTTATCACTAGTAAAGCCAAAATATATAGTCAGGACTGATAGAACTCTGTTTCCCTCTCCACAGTTGCTGCTAGATCTGCTGAGTTTTTTCCAGCACTTCTGTTTTTATTTCAGACTTCCAGCATCTGCAGCATTTTGTTTCATACATAGAACATAGAACATAGAACATAGAACAATACAGCACAGAACAGGCCCTTCAGCCCACGATGTTGTGCCGAACATTTGTCCGAGCTTAAGCACCCATCCATGTACCTATCCAATTGCCGCTTAAAGGTCACCAAAGATTCTGACTCTACCACTCCCACAGGCAGCGCATTCCATGCCCCCACCACTCTCTGGGTAAAGAACCCACCCCTGACATCTCCCCTATACCTTCCACCCTTCACCTTAAATTTATGTCCCCTTGTAACACTCTGTCGTACCCGGGGAAAACGTTTCTGACTGTCCACTCTATCTATTCCTCTGATCATCTTATAAACCTCTATCAAGTCACCCCTCATCCTTCGCCGTTCCAATGAGAAAAGGCCTAGCACTCTCAACCTATCCTCGTACGACCTATTCTCCATTCCAGGCAACATCCTGGTAAATCTTCTCTGCACCCTCTCCAAAGCTTCCACATCTTTCCTAAGGTGAGGCGACCAGAACTGCACACAGTACTCCAAATGTGGCCTAACCAAAGTCCTGTACAGTTGCAACATCACTTCACGACTCTTGAATTCAATCCCTCTGCTAATGAACGCTAATACATCATAGGCCTTCTTACAAGCTCTATCCACCTGAGTGGCAACTTTCAAAGACCTATGAACATAGACCCCAAGATCCCTCTGCTCCTCCACCTCACTAAGAACCCTACCGTTAACCCTGTATTCCGCATTCTTATTTGTCTTTCCAAAATGGACAACCTCACACTTGGCAGGGTTGAACTCCATCTGCCACTCCTCAGCCCAGCTCTGCATCATATCCAAGTCCCTTTGCAGCCGTCAAGAGCCCTCCTCACTATCCACAACTCCACCAATCTTCGTATCATCTGCAAATTTACTGACCCACCCTTCGACTCCCTCATCCAAGTCATTAATAAAAATTACGAACAGCAGAGGACCCAGAACTGATCCCTGCGGAACTCCACTTGTAACTGGGCTCCAGGCTGAATATTTACCATCTACCACCACTCTCTGACTTCGACCGGTTAGCCAGTTTTCTATCCAATTGGCCAAATTTCCCTCTATCCCATGCCTCCTGACTTTCCGCATAAGCCTACCATGGGGAACCTTATCAAATGCCTTACTAAAATCCATGTACACTACATCCACTGCTCTACCCTCATCCACATGCTTGGTCACCTCCTCAAAGAATTCAATCAGACTTGTAAGGCAAGACCTACCCTTCACAAATCTGTGCTGGCTGTCCCTAATCAAGCAGTGCCTTTCCAGATACTCATAAATCCTATCCCTCAGTACCCTTTCCATTACTTTACCTACCATCGAAGTAAGACTAACTGGCCTGTAATTCCCGGGGTTATCCCTATTTCCTTTTTTGAACAGGGGCACAACATTCGCCACTCTCCAGTCCCCTGGTACCACCCCCGTTGACAGTGAAGATGAAAAGATCATTGCCAATGGTACTGCAATTTCCTCTCTTGCTTCACACATAATCCTAGGATATATCCCATCAGGTCCGGGGGACTTGTCTATCCTCAAGTTGTTCAAAATATCCAACACATCTTCCTTCCTAACATGTATCTCCTCTAGCTTACCAGTCCATTTCACACTCTCCTCTTCAACAATACGGTTCTTCTCATTCGTAAATACTGAAGAAAAGTACTCATTCAAGACCTCTCCTATCTCTTCTGACTCAATACACAGTCTCCCACTACTGTCCTTGATTGGACCTACCCTTGTTCTCGTCATTCTCATGTTTCTCACATACGCATAAAATGCCTTTGGGTTATCCTTGATCCTATCCGCCAGAGATTTTTCATGCCCTCTCTTGGCTCTCCTAATCCCTTTTTTCAGGTCCCTTCTGGCTATCCTGTATCCCTCCACTGCTCTGTCTGAACCCTGTTTCCTCAACCTTATGTAAGCCTCCTTCTTCCTCTTTACAAGACATTCAACCTCCCTCATCAACCAAGGTTCCCTCACACGACCATTTCTTTCCTGCCTGACCGGTACATACATATCAAGGACACGTCGTATCTGTTCCTTGAAAAAGTTCCACATTTCCACGACATCCTTCCCCGACAGCCTATGCTCCCAACTTATGCTCCTCAGATCCTGTCTTACAGCATCGTAATTACCCTTCCCCCAATTGTAAAACCTACCCTGTTGCACGCACCTATCTCTCTCCATAACCAAGGTGAAAGTCACAGAATTGTGGTCACCATCACCAAAATGTTCACCCACTAACAAGCCCATCACTTGTCCCGGTTCATTACCGAGTACCAAATCCAAAATGGCCTCCCCTCTGGTTGGACAATCTACATACTGTGTTAGAAAGGCTTCCTGGACACACTGCACAAACACCGCCCCATCCAATCTACTAGATCTAAAGAGCTTCCAATCAATATTTGGGAAGTTGAAATCGCCCATGACTACTACCCTGTGGCTTCTGCACCTTTCCAAAATCTGTTTCCCAATCTGTTTCTCCACATCTCTGCTGCTATTGGGGGGCCTATAGTAAACAGCCAACAAGGTGACTGCACCTTTCCTATTTCTGACTTCAGCCCATACTACCTCTAAAGGCAGATCCCCCTCGAACTGCCTTTCTGCAGCTGTTATACCATTTCTAATTAGCAACGCCACCCCCCCCCTCCTTTTTTACCACCCTCCCTAATCCTACTGAAACATCTGTAACCAGGAACCTCCAACAACCATTCCTGTCCCTCTTCTATCCACGTTTCCGTGATGGCCACAACATCGTAGTCCCAGGTACCTATCCACGCCTTAAGTTCACCGACCTTATTTCTGATACTCCTTGCGTTGAAGTATAAGCACTTGAACCCATCTCTGTGTCCGCAAGTATTCCCTGTCAGTGCTACCTTCTTCACAGCCTCCCCACACACTTGGACATCCTGACAAACAGCTAGCCTACTTGCTGGACTACAAGTCCGGATCCCATCCCCCTGCCAAATTAGTTTAAACCCCCCCGAAGAGTGCTAGCAAACCTACCCCCCAGGATATTGGTGCCCTTCTGGTTCAGGTGCAACCCGTCCTGTTTGTACAGGTCCCACCTTCCCCAGAATGCAGTCCAATTGTCCAAATACCTGAAGCCCTCCCTCCTACACCATCCATGCAGCCACGTGTTCAACTGCACTCTCTCCCTATTCCTTGCCTCACTGTCACGTGGCACCGGCAACAACCCAGAGATGACCACTCTGTCTGTCCTAGCTTTCAGCTTCCAGCCTAACTCCCTGAGCTCTTGAATGACCTCCCCACCTCTCTTCCTACCTATGTCGTTGGTGCCAACGTGCACCACGACTTCTGGCTGCACACCCTCCCCCTTAAGGATTCTGAAGACACGGTCCGAGACGTCTCGGACCCTGGCACCCGGGAGGCAACAAACCATCCGAGAGTCTCGCCCATGCCCACAGAATCGCCTGTCCGTCCCTCTAACTAGAGAGTCTCCTATAACTAGCGCTCTCCTCCTCTCCCCCTTTCCCTTCTGAGTCTCAGAGCCAGACCTCACGCCACAGACCCGGTCACTGCAGCTTACCCCTGCTAGGCTGTCCCCCCCACCAGTATCCAAAGCGGTATACCTATTGTTTAGGGGAATGACTACAGGGGATCCCTGCACTGCCTGCTTCCTCCCCTTCCCACCTCTAACTGTTACCCAGCTACCTCTGTTCTCTGGCGTAACAATGTCCCTGTAGCTTCTATCTATCACCTTCTCAGCCTCTCGAATAATCCTCAGTTCATCCAACTCCAGTTCCAGTTCCCTAACTCATTCTGTGAGGAGCAGAATCTGACTGCATTTCCTGCAGATGAAGTTGGCAGGAGTATCGGTGGTCACCCCTACCTCAAACATCCTGCAGGAGGAACATTCCACTGCCTGCGCTGCCATTACTCTACACTTCGTCTCCAAAGCAAGAACACTGAGTAGCTTACCTGTGAACTTTAAAGTTAGGTTAGAGGAGGAGGATGGGAGGGAGGCCTTACTATGTAGGGCCTGGGGTATAAAACACACCCACTCAAATATCAATCACTTACCTTCCCGACCAGCTCTGCGCTCCAACCTCACTTCCGCCCAGCTCGCGCCGCTCTCTGCTGAGAAAAGACCGTTGGCATCGAGGTAAGTTCTTTATGTATCACTTACCTTCCCGACCAGCTCTGCGCTCCAACCTCACTTCCGCCCAGCTCGCGCCGCTCTCTGCTGAGAAAAGTTAGGGATCCTCTTGGAAGGAGTGATCACAGGTTGAATTTAAAACACAGATCGAGAGGGTGAAGATAAAATCCAATACCAGGGTCCTGTGTTTAAACAAGTGGGACTACAAAAGGGTGAGCGAGGAGTTGACGAAAGTAGACTGGAAACAAAGACTTAATGGTGGGACAGTTGACAAGCCGTGGAGGACTTTCAAAGCAATTTTTCAAAGTCCTCAGCAAAGGTATATTCCAGTGAAAAGGAAGGACTCTAAGAAAAGGGGTAATCTGCCATGAATGTCTAAGGAAATAAGGGAGGCTATTGAATTGAAAGAGAAGGCATACAAAGCGGCCAAGAACAACAGGAAACTAGTAGACTGGGAAAACTTTAAAGGTCAACAGAAAGCCACAAAAAGAGCTATAAAGAAATGTAAGATAGAACATGAGAAAAAGTTAGCACAGAATACAAAGACAGACAGCAAAGGTTTCTATAAATATATAAAATGAAAAATATAAAAGTGATCCTTTAGAGGATGAGAAGGGGCATTTAGTTATCCGATATGATGAAATGACCAAGGCATTGAACAGGTATTTTGTGTTGGTCTTCACAGTGGAGAACATTAATAACATGCCAGTTATTGACAAGGAGACAAAGGTAGGTGAGGACCTGGAAACAATCATTACCATGGAAGAAGTAGTGTTGGGCAAGATAATGGAGCTAAGGATAGATAAGTCTCCTGACCCTGATGGAATGCATCCTAGGGTAATAAAAGAGATGGTGGGAGAAACAGCAAATGCACTTGTGGTAATTTTTTAAAATTCGCTGGACTCTGGGGCAGACCCAGCAGATTGGAAAACAGCAAATGTGACACCACTGTTTAAAAAGGGAGGTAGACAAAACATGGGGAATTATAGACCAGTTAGCTTAACCTCTGTAGTGGGGAAGATGCTTGAGTCTATTATCAAGGAAGAAATAGCAAAGCATCTAAATAGAAATTGTCTTGTTGAGCAGACGTAGCATAGGTTGATGAAGGTCAGGTCATGCTTAACTAATTTTTTGGAATTCTATGATGACATTACAAGCAACATGGACAACAGGGACCCAGTGGATATGGTGTATCTAGATTTCCAAAAGGCCTTCAAGAAAGTAACACACAAGAGGCTGCTGCATAAGATAAGGATGCATGGCATTATGGGCAAAGTATTAGCATTGATAGAGGATTGGTTGACTAATAGGAAGCAAAGAGTGGGGATAAGTGAGTGCTATTCTGGTTAGCAATCAGTGACTCACCTACCTCAGGGATCAGTGTTGGGACTGCAATTATTCACAATTTATATAGGTGATTTGGAGTTGGGGACCACGTGTAGTGTGTCAAAGTTTGCAGATGACACTAAGATGAGTGGCAGAGCAAAGTGTGCGGAGGGACACAATACATTGAGTGATTAGGCAAAGGTTTGGTAGATGGAATACAATGTAAATAAATGTGAAGTTATCCATTTGGGTAAGAGTAACAGTAAAAAGGATTATTACTTGAATGGTAAAAAGTTGCAGCATGCTGCTATGCAGAGGGACCTGGGTGTCCTTGTGCATGAATCACAAAATCACAGACCACAGGTTGGTCTGCAGGTACAACAAGTAATTAGGAAGGCAAATGAAATTTTGTCTTTCAACCATGATCTTATTGAGTGGTGGAGCAGACTCAAAGGGCTAGGCGGCCTCCTCCTGCTCCGAGTTCTTATGTTCTTGCATATAAAAATACAACATTGCACACTTTTGAACAATCAACATCACATGTTGTAATCTGTAATCTGTTGAATGAGCATGTAGTGCTAACCATTGCCAACATGTGGTTGGTAGATATCTGCCACCTTCTAACTGCTTTGCATGGCCAACAGAGTCTAACGCACTGTAGTAATTCACCAAAGCTTCTTAGATAGCACCTTTCAAACCCTTTCTATCTTGAAGGACAAGGGCAGCAAATACATGGGAACACCACCAACTGCAAGTTCCCTTCTAAGCCACTCAATACCCTGACTTGGAAATATATCATTGTTCCACCTGTGTTGTTGGGTTGAACTCCTGGAATTCTCTCCTTAACGACATTGTGGATTTGCCTACAGCACATGGGCTGCAGCGGTTCAAGATAAGCAGCTCTACCCCACCTTCTCAAGGGCAACTGGAAACGGGCAATAAACACTGACCCAGCCAGCAATGGCTGCATGTTATGAATTAACAAAAATAAAGTGATAGAGGAAAACCACGAAGTAGTCTATCGGGAAGATACACATGTCTTAAACTAGAAGTAGATTTTTGGATATTAGTAATGAGATACAAGTTACGTAACAAAGATAAACGTGATCATTAAGATGATTGGGAGACTCAGATGGTAGGTCTGTCTCCATCAAGATCATAAGATGCTCTACCTTTTTCCATGTAATTCTTATGAAATCAGATTAGTTGGAGATTAATGCAGGCTTCCGTATTAACTCTTTCAGATCCATAACTTTATACAACAATCTTTCCCTCACCAAGTACCTCCATCAGCCTAACCTTGATAACCTACATTGACTGCTGGATTCCCAGTTTCTCCAATTTAAAATTCTTACCTTGTGTTTATGGTTTCCACCTTTCTTCTCTATCTGTAACCTCCCAACAACTCCTCCAAAATTGTCTGATTCTCTCGCCTTGTGTGTGTCATCCTTCTCCATGCACTAAAACTGTATACTAACACCAAAGCCCCCACCCTACCCCACCCACTGCCCCAATAGCCCCAAAACCTGCCTCTAAATAGTAGCTGTACTTTTGAATACCTGGCCATGTGTTCTGGAATTACCCTCTGGTAAGATTTTCTGTAACTCAACACTGCCACTTGCCACTTCTCTTGCAGGGAAATAGGCCTTCAAGATGTTCTGCATTAACTTTGAGAGGTTTCCCATTTGTTTCATTTACCTTGCTACCTCTCATGCTTTCCAATTCTGGTCATAGGTCAGCAAGCAGAAACAGTAATTGTTTCTCTCTCCACAGATGCTGCCTGGCCAGTTCAAAATCTCAAGAATTTTCTGTTTTTATTTCAAGATTTTCAATGCCCATCTTTTTTAAAACTCACTGGTTGACCTAATTTATGCTCCTGTGAAGCACCTTGGGACATTTGTTACTGTTAAAAGTGCTGGACAAATGCAACTTGCAGTTCCTACTGAGATGAGATTGACAAACTGCTCACATTTGCCCTTTGTGACATCATTTCAATTCCTTATGTGCGTCAGCTCTGTAATAACCTCCATTAGCATTGAATTAAAGGTCAGACTGTGCTATGGAATCACACGCAGTATGACTTTGACTGACAGTGTTCAGATTGACTGCATTTGGGACTGTTAACAGTCTTTACTAGAGGATGTCTGCATTCTGACTTGTTGACTTGAAATCATAGCTGTTTTCCAAAGTTGAAAGCTTTAGTGAACATGATGATTTGAAATTTAGAATTTAACTGATCGTGTCTTGTTAGTGATAAAGAATGGAACCTTTACAAATCTTTAGAAATAAAAATGTCATTAGCTTCATTGGCAGTTAGTTAAAAAGCACAGAAACGTAAACATTTTGCTATCCCATATTACAACAGTGACTATAGTTCAAAAATACTTAATTTCACTGTGAAACACTTTAGGATGTTCTGTAATTACGAAAAGTATGGCATAAATGCAAGATCTTACTTTATATTTTTCTTTCCTTCCTGTTTTTCATGAAAATATAGAGCCCTATTTTTCTTTTATGTGTTTTCTGCAGGCAACTAATGGCTCAGAATCTTATCTAAAGAAAGATATGCTGGCATTGGAGACAGTGCAGAGAAGATCCATTAGGCTGATATCTGATATGGAGGGACTATCTTAAGGGAAGAATCATAGACTCATTGAACTGAATGGCATGGGAACAGACTCTTCAGTCCAACTCGTCCATGCCGACCAGACATCCTAAATTAATCTAGTCCCATTTGCCAGCATTTGGCTCATATCCCTCAAAATCCTTCCTATTCATGTACCCATCCAGATGCCTTTTAAAAGTTGTCATTGCACCAGCCTCCAGTCTTGGTGCAACTTGGTCTGACAGTTCATTCCATACATGGACCACCCTCTACATGAAAAAGTTGCCCCTTACGTCCCTTTTAAATCTTTCCAATCTCACCTTAAACCCTCTGTTTTTGGACATCCCTTACCAGAAGAAAAGAGGTTGAGTAGGCTTGGCCAATACTCAATTGAATTGAGAAGAAACATACAGGATTCTTAGGGTACCCAACAGGGTTGATGTGGAAAGATTGTTCCCCTTGTGGGAGAGTCTAAGACCAGTGGTATAACCTCAGAATAAGTGGTCACAAGAGATGAGGAGTAATTTCTTCTCCCGAGGGTCATAATTTTGTGGAATGCTTTACCACAGAGAGTTGTTGAGATTGGATTATTAAGAATATTCTGGACTGTGATAGACAGATTTTTAATCAGTAACAAAATCAAGGGTTATGTGAAAAAGGTGGATAAGTAGAGTTGAGGATTATCAGATCAGCCATGATTTCATTGAATGGAGAAGCAGACTCGCTGGGCTGAATGACCTACTCCTATGTCATATGACCTTATGGTCTGATCTGATTGATTTTTTGAAAGTCCTGGGCCCCCACTTTGCAAGTACAAATATTGGCAGAGTAAAGTATTCTGGAGTGAAAGGTTCAATCCGAAATTTCAGGGACAAAGCCATTAAAAAGATGATACATTTTCACTGCATCAGCATATCCCACTGCTGGACAGTCGATGAAATATTTTTGACCTGCCAACACTTCAATAACGTGCGAAATGCTGCAGCCAATGTGTGCACAGCAATGACCTACAACAGCAATAAACTATCTTGTGTTTTAGTGATATAGATTGGCCAGGACACCAAGGAGAATTCCCAAAGTAGAACATTGGATTCTTTTATATCCCAATAGCGTCATCTGGGGTCTCAGTTTAACAATTCATCCAGTAGATGGCATCTCTGACAGTGCGGCCCTCCCTCCAGTACTGGCTCCAGAAATATTAACATGGATTACAGAGGAATCTCGAATATCCGAAGGACAGGGGCTGGGAGTATTTCAGTCGGTTAATTGAATGCCGGATAATCGAATGCCAGTTAACATAGTTAGCCAAGCATCGGGACCTTGCAATCTTGTTCAGGTAATCTGAAATTCGATTCATCAAATGCCAGATAATTGATGTTCCTCTGTATATGATCAAATCTCTAGAGGTGCTCAAAACATTTCAACCACATATAAAATAATTTTGCAAAATGCAAGTCTCTATCAAGGTGGACTTTCTGTTATAATATTTAAATAAGGGTCAGAAGCTAGAATTGGCCTTTGTGTCCGGATGCTAATGTCCATTGGGACGTTAACTCACAACAGTGGTTTGCTGTTTATGGTTAAAAGCCATCTCTTTGAGTTAATATTGTTTCAGGAATAACAAACAAATGAAGAACAATGAGTCTCCAGAGTCTGGTTCTGCATGTTTCCTTCATTACACCTTTTATTCTGTTATTGATTTGATTAGTCAAATACACTTTACAATTTGCCACCTCACAGACAACCAAGCTAATGACATTCTCAAAGCTCTTCTCACATAACCATGTTCAATCCCTTGACCAAGGGATATATCAAGGAGCAATCCGTGTGTGCAGTATTTCATGAATACAATGTAAACCGACTTCATTGCCAGAAAAATTAAGGTTACAAATTATGAGAGCCATAATGCAAAACAGGGAGCTATAGTAATGTTCTAACATTTCCTCACATTGCTGCCAGTGATTCTATGCACAGAATGTTTCTGTAATGATATGCATTTAGCTGTCAAAATAATCTTGCTTTTATTTGGAGACTGCTCTAGCTTCAGTCACATGTATTTTGTGGTGATTCTATTCAGACAGGCATTGTTTGCTGAGTAAATGGGTATGTGTAAAGTAACCAGTGGCATGCAGCAAGGCTACACAAACAACAATGTGATTACAATCAAGCAGTCTTGTGGGCTTCTTCTTCTAAGTGATGACATTATGATGAAATGGATATCGTTTATAGATTTTAATTTGATTTCAAAATTGAAACAGATTGGTTATTGCGGTGGAAGGTTCTCCTTTCTTTAAAAAAAAATCAGGTCAGACTCCTTCCAGAACAGCAACTCGATTCAGCATTTGAGCAGGTGACCACAAGCCCATAGATATATGAGCTGGATGAGACTATTCAGCTCATTGAATGACGGAGGAGTCTCGATCATGGCTGATATGTTTCTCAATTTCATTCTCCTGCCTTCTACCCATAACCTTTGATCCACTTATTAATCGTAATCTAACAACCTCTGTGTTAAAGACGCTCAATGACTTGGCCTCCATGGCCTTCTGCAGTTATGAGTTTCACAAATTAGCCACCTTCTGGCTGAAGACATTCCTCCTCATCTCAGTTCTAAAGGGTTGTCCCTTTACTCTGAGGCAGTGCCCTCAGGTCCTAGTCTCCCCTACTAGTGAAAATATCCTCTCCATGTCCACTTTAATCAGGCCTCTCAGTATTCTCCAAGTTTCACTCAGATTCTCCCCGCATTCTCCTAAACTCCATTGAGTGCAGACCCAGAATCCTCAACCCCTTCTCATATGACAAGCCCTTCATCCCCGGGTTCATTCTTGTATTCCTCCTCTGCAGCCCCTCTAATGCAAGGACATCTTTCCTTAGATACAGGCTCAAAGTTGCTCGCAAAGATCCAAATGCAGTCTGACTGGAGCCTTATCCAGCCTCAGCAATTACCTCTCTGCTCTTGTATTCTAGCCCTCTTGAAAAGAATGCAAATACTGCATTTGCTTTCCTAACTACCGACTGAGCCCACATGCTAACCTTAAGAGAATCTTGAACTAGGACTTCAAAGTCCCTTTATGTTTTAGATTTCTAAAGCTTTTCCCAGTCCAGAAAATATTTCATGCCTCTAATCTTCCTGCCAAAGTGCATAACCTCACACTTTTTCACATTGCATTCCATCTGCCATTTCTTTGTCCATTTCCCAGTCTATCCAAGTTCTTCTGCAGCCTTCCCCCTTCCTCGACGCAATCTGTCCACTCACCTATCTTTGTGTCATCTGCAAACTTAGCAACAATGCCCTCAGTTCCTTCATCCAGATCATTGATGTATAGCTTGACCAAGGACTCTGTGATGTTAATGGAAAGATGTTTATACTGTTGCGTTTCCAAGAAGTACGGTAAACATGTCTGGCAAATAATTTTGTTTTCAGTTTGGAAGAATACAGAATTGAGCTGGTTCATTTTGAACTTCAGTTCAAGAAAGTTTAATTTATCTCTTGAATGAGTTTAACACAGCCCGAGGAATAGTTTGCCTCCACAAAAGGTTTTAGTTTGTGAAACTATGAAACGTGGAGGGTTTGATTATGAATCTGTTCATTATTGGAACTGAGAAAGTTTAGGCTAAGAAATTTGTCAAAATCAGCAGATTTGTAAAGGATATATGAGTTACCTTCACAGTGCATTGAAAATAAACTGTAAGGAGTCAGTTAGGTATAAACTTAAAACTTGAGATAGATATGTAATTTGGATCCAGATTTGAGTTTCTACAATGAATATTGTTGGGAAACAAGTTCAGACTTTGTTTTGCTGCGTATTTTAAAATCATTACAATTGTCTTCCATATTTAAATTGATTAGTTGGCTTTTCCTATTTTTTTCTTTTGCGCAATAAACTTCTAATCTGCTATTAAACAAAAGCTGCAGCCTCAAATAAATATGTCTCAATGATGTCCAAAGATGTGCAGGTTAGGTGGATTGGCCATACTATATCATCCTTTAGCGTCCAGGCATGTATAGACTAGGGGGTTTAGTCTTGGTAAATGTGGGGTTACGGGAATAGGGTGAGGGCTGGATCTAAGCCTGGTGAGATGCTCTTCAGACAGTCAGTTTGGACTTGATGGGCCAAATGGCCTCTTTGTGCACTGTAGGGATTTTATGGTTCTGGGATGACTAACCACCATGTTAATTAACTAAACAAAGTACACATGGTCTATCAAGTCAGTTTTCATTCTGGAATCTGACTTGTCCAGTAGTATCATCAGCTGAGATCATAACAGCATAAGTCTGAAAGGGCAGGTCAGACTTGGTTGAACATCCAAAAGAGAGATTGTTAAACCATGACAGAAATGGCAGCCCAGATTTTATGCTCAAGTCTCTGAAGTGTGTCTTGATCCCACATCTGTCTGTCTTAAGGCTGGAAGATCTACCTACTGAATCATCACTAACACCTAAAATGACAATAGCACTTAAATAAAATTAATGCATAAACAATGACTGAATAACACCATGCAGTTAATCTACAGTGCCTAATCAGCTCATGAAAATACTTCCCTCTGCATTTCTTTAATTCATGAAGTGTGTTGTTTGGTGATAACACTTCAGAAATCTATTAACGGAAATGAAGAACCTAGAATCCTGTGTAAATGAAAGAGGCGTGAATTTTGAGAAGCACTGACATCAAATTTGACATTAAATGTTCTAACATTTAATGTTCTTGCAGTGAAGAAAGTGGAAGGAATCAGCACTAGCAAATTAAATCATCTGTTAACCCATGCGAGAAGTTATCTCAATGATGGTCAAACTGAGATGCAGTTCAGTCACAATCAATGCAGTTCAACCATCTATCGCTCAGTTAAATTATCCAGTGTGTATTATAATTCCATAGTCAGAAACATTCCAGCCATTTGGAGGTGGGTCTGGGGCCAAGCAAGGTTGGAAAGTTCAGAAATCCACAGAGGGCTGGGAATGTAATGTGGCCCACCTTCTGTTGGTTTTCCCTGGTCGGGCACTAGATTCAAACAGGGAACCCCTTTGATGTTTAGTAATTTAATGGTTGTGGAGGTTATTGAGATAATAATAATATTGACATACTTTAGCCCTAAATGCTGAATTTCCCAGCATGCACCTGTGCCTCCTTATCTGTCACCAAGGATCGCAGGCATTGTTCCCTTTAATTTTCTATCTGGCTGCACAGGTCTTTGAGGTCCATGTGCAGTAGAGACTTCTAGAATCGCAAGTCAATGCCATGATTGGAATGCCAAAGCTGATTGTTGAACATCGAGTCTTGAATCTTAGAGAGAACATTGCTCACAGGGGTAAGTGCACAGTGGGAGGAGCTTCTTCAGTGGACAAATGATGTCTTGCACCCCACAATGGAGAAAGTGTCCACTTTGTTCCTTGCTCCTGTAGTTCCTGGTGTTGCATTGCCTGGGCTTGTTAATGTGATTCCCCTAGAAAGGTGCATATGTACCAGTATGGCTGTTCTTTTACTGGTTCCTGGATGTCTAGGGTAGATCATCTTAGCTCTTACTCTTTATAGCAGATGGCCTCAGAGATTTTTCAAACCAGGATTTCAATAATAACACTCCTGCCACCTTCTCAAGTGATCAGCAATGGCTGCCAATGATGCCCACATTACCAAGAATGAAGCGTATATGACATGGGACATGAGGATTCATTACCTCCAACTGCTTTTTCTTGTCCATGTGGAATTGGTGGGGGTTGAGATCCAGTTTTATCGTTCGACATTCAAACTAACATCAGCTTAACTGAGGATTGTTCCCAGACCCCACAGCACTTGTTGAAACCGATTTCACACTACACTGCTGTCTCACGGAAGTGATGTGAGGCTGCTCTGTCCAAAGATTTCTCGCTGTTTCAGTTACATTCTCATGGAGTTGGGGACAATCAGGAACAGTGTGAAGATGGGAAGCAAGGATCCTAATCGAGGATTCTCGACCCCATTTACAACGTTTCCAGTTTTCAGGGGGGGGGGGAAATTAAGACTACATTCTGGCACATTACCTAGTTCTGTGCAACTCTCCTGCCATCAGGTCAGCCTTCAAAGGACTCATGGTCCACAGCATCTCAGCCATGTTAGGAATCTTAGTCTCGATGGTGGAGTCTTTTGAAAGGTACATTTATAAGGGCTCTCCTTTGCTTACCATGCCCGTCCAGATTATCCGCTGACTCCTGGGTTGTTCTGAAAATGGTGTGTGGTAAGACGGGGTGGAAATTGAAGGTAAGTGATGCAGAGTAGTCATTAATGAGGCAGCTTTGGAGAGACACTGCAAGACAATTTGACATGCCCTGCAGCCTCAGGTCTTTCAAAAAACTTACCTTTCGCCACTTAAGATTCAGCCTGAAGGATATATAGGGAGAGATTGTTCCCACTCATGAAAGGATCGAGAATGAAAGGGAACTGATTTAAAGTAATTAGTAAAAAGAAGCAATAGCAATACAGGGGCACAATCTTTTATCCAAAATGCTCGGGACCAGCTGGCTTTCAAAATTCAGAATTTTCCGAATTTCAGAATAAGTGCCAGTTTGATGGTGAAATTTTTAAAATTCTTACCGGAGGGAAACACTCCCTAAGTAAAACAGGGCCTTAAAACAGAATTGAGGCCTGCTGGTGCTGGGCTGCGTCCTCCACGTCGCATCTGAGTGACACGCTTCGAGTGGGTGTCGACTTGGGTTAACTATTTGCATGCCAAACAACCTTGTTAATGAGATAAAAACTTCACAAAAAAACTTTCGGACTTTGGAGCTATTCGGATTTCAGGATTCTGGATAAAGGATTGTCTACCTGTATAAGCAAAAACCTACTCATGCAACAAATGTTTAGGGCCAGCAGAGAGCTGCCTGAGAGTGTGGTGGAGGCCAAATCAACTGAAAGTTTCAGAAGAGAATTAGACTGTTTTCTGAAAGGGGAGAATATGCAAAACTGGAGGGCAATTGGAACTAAGCTAATTTGTCATTCAGCAAGCTGAAGTAGAATGCTGGGGTATATGGCATATTGTGCTGTAACCATTTTGTGATTCAGTGATTCTGTGCTGGCTAATCTGCTAACACTGCCTCCCTTGGCTCAGAATAAGGAGCTAGTTGTGGTAGAGTTTCATTAAACAGGAAGAACCACATTTAGAAGAGAACTTGAAAAAGTAACTCTATTTCTCCAAAACCCAAGGTGATATTTGGACTTTAGCTGCTTGCCGGGCATGAGGAACTTAGCTGTTGTGTGGCAAGCAAGTGATCTTATTTTAAGATAATAATCAAGCATTTGAAGTCATAGAGTCATACAGCATGGAAACAGACCCTTTGGTCCAACTCGTCTGTACTGACCAGATATCCAATCCCATTTGTCAGCATTTGGCACATATCCCTCTAAACCCTTCCTACTTCTTTTCTTACTGTTTGTAGATTCAGCCATACAGTTGGAAGCAATGTAATGATCATCTCAATTATTGGTTGCACTGTATTTTCTAATGGAATGCTTACCTATGAAGTTAAGGGTCAGAGATCTTGCTGAGATCAATCACTACCATGGATATCTTAGCAACTAATGTGCAGTGAATAAATGCACACCCACATGCAACATACAAAAGTCAATGGCATTAAGTCCCAAACTATTTCTTTCTTTCCAATATTTTCTCTTCGATTGTTTGGATATGTGTTTGTGCATTCAGTTTCCCCAGATACTTTGACCTCAAAGTTTAACTCCCTGGTGCTGGTGGTTTCAATGTTATAGGTGCTGTTCAGCAGAAAAAGAAAGTTTATGCCCTTTCCACCCATTTCACCCAATATGCAACTAATCTCCCTCAGGTATTCTCTTATTACCTGATCTTCTTGTGTCTTTCCCTTTCCTTATGCTCCTACACAACGCTAATCCAGTGGTTGCTGCAAGGCTGTGCCTTTCAGAGGTGGTAGGGGGAATCTGTAGATGGCTTTACAGGATGCCTATGAGCAATGCTGGGCTTTGAAGGTCCAGTTCTAGACTGCACCACCTCAACATGGACAATGGTAATCTAGCATAAGTGACTGAGAGGCAACAGCAAGGCAGAGTGGCGGTGGGGAGAGCAGACCTCTTGTCCCTCTGAAAGAGCACAGCAGAGTCATGCTCCACAGAGCTATTAGCATTTCCTGGGCAGTATCTTAGTAATTAGAATAATCTGTTGGATTATAGTGAAAGTCTGTAAACCCATTTAAACATTGGTATCCACAGTCATGGTGAGAGCTTTCTGAGCTGGCTAACAGCAAGCTGTGATGTCATGGCCTTAGTCTGGATTTCCACTGCAGTATCGAGATTGTCACAAATGGACAGTTATGAAACTGCATGTTTGTAAAGAAAGCTAACCCATCTTTAAAGTGGTCACAAGAAGGCTTATAAAATGGCTTCCCTGGAGGAATGAATAGCTCTTCCAATCTCACCAAAAAATCAACAGATGACAGCCATCCAAATTAATGGCTGAGACAGCTCAAAAGGTTAAAATCTCAACTAAAAGACAATGGGTGGGTCTGTGCTCCAGAACATGGCCAACCCAATACCCATTATGAAAGTACAATTCAACAATTTGGAACAGTAACTATTTTGAAGTTTTGTTCTAGTATAAAAGTCTCACTGTGAGCAGGCATGCTTGTGTGGAGATCTAAGGCACATAATGTGAACAGGGGGTGCATCCAAGGTGCTGTACTGAATATGGATACCAATAGCCACAACCTGTATTGCCATAAATACATACCCCTAGGACCTGTTCTGCTCAGTCCATTAGTGCGAGCAATGTCTAACTATTCAACTACAGAAGCTATCTGCAGCTGCTGAATCTGATTTCAAATTTTCGACCACTTCACTTTGAAAGAAAAATCATCAAACAAGCAGGCATGTGATGATTGTAAAGACTTACCTCATTTTCAGCTTCATATATAACTTTTATCCTTACTTACTTTAAATCTTTGTATCCTATTTTAGCTAATAACTTCATGTCTTCTTATTTGAATGACTTCCAGCCATTGTTGTGTAATAAACTAATCTTTTATCTTAAATTTAAACAAGGCTACAAATAAGCTTATACATGGCCCACTCTGAGGACATACTTGTTGTGTGGATGTGATAACATATTGAGTCTGGCTGCACTGCAATTGGAGCTGAGGTATCGAGTATAAGATGCTGCATTGTGATTGGGCCCATGAGTGGTGTTGTGGAGTTGCCATTACTTGCACACCAGAAAGGTCAGGCTCCAATCTCCACACAAAGATCCAGCATAGCTTCAAGAGTCTTAAAGACTTATTTGGCCATTTCTGTAGCTTTCACCTCGTCTTTTGCTTTTCGTCAAGCAGTTTTAGCTCCCATGTTAATTTCATGTACATTATTATTCCTGAACAATACAAATGTATCTGTTTCAGTTTTAAATTTTTCAATTGGACCCCACACAACAATTACAGGTTTTTAAGAGAGGGAGTTCCAGATTTTCATATTCTTATGTGTGAGGAATTGGTTCCTGACACTATCCCTAAATGGCCAAATTTATATTTAGTTTTAAGATTATGTGCCTTGTTCTGGACTGGCCCTCTCCTTTATCTACCCAATCCTTTAGTCAATTTTAAATAAGAAGGTCATTAAAACCTACTTCTTTAACCAGACAACCTGTCCTAATGTCTCCTGACATTACAGCTCAACAGTAAATTTTGTTTGACAATTGTTCTTGTGTTCAAAACTGACGGCAGCAAATCTGGACATCAGTAAAACTAACAGGGATCTGTTAACTTGCAGTCTCAGAGATCACAGAAAATAATAAAAGGTTGAAGAAATTCAAAACAGACAACCAAGAGGTTATCTTTCTGCAGATTTTAAGTTGCAACTAAAGGTAAGTATAGAATATTACAAATATTCTCTGATCAATATTCACGCCCTAAATTAATACCGAGAATAAAAAGAATATTTGATCAATTAACAAATTCCTATTTATGGGATTGTCTACTGCGTTTCCTACATTACAACTATGACCACACTTCAAAAGTGCATCATTGACTTTATAGCACTTGGATATCCCAAAGTTGTGGCCATTTTAATCTATAGATGCAAATTCCTCCTTAATATGAATAGATCGAGAAGAAACATAAGGCTAGTAAGGAATCGATTGATCAGAAAGGTCCATGTACAATGAATCATTAATCCATGGAATGGAGCCTTCGGCAAAAATATTATTTCTGAAGATGTGGCATCATCTTGTCAGCTCTGGTGATATTGGTGATAGCATGTTAAAAATGTATGAGTTGGTTAATGGAAGCAGCAACAAATTTCAAATAAAGTATTAAATGGAAGCAATAATGTCTTTAAAATAAACAGGGAGCAATGGATATAAAAGTTTAAGGTAATGAATGCATATAGTAAATGACAGCAGTAACATATTCAAATTAAAACAAATTGTTTAACAAATAGAAGCCAGAACATAGATGCATCTTTTTACATAGCAAGTAAAGCAATGTCTTATAAATGCTTTCACCATTTACAATACTATTAACACAGAAATAAATAACACCAAAACAATTATTTAATATAAGTAAAGTATAGGACTTGATTTATCTTTTCATCTTATTCAAATTCACTATAAATTAATCTAGGCTTGCAAAATTAATTGGAGGGGTGCAAGTCATTATAATGCATTAAAATCTTGAGATAGTTATTACATGACAAGGGCCAATATTGCTGTCATTATGGGCAGATTGTTTGAAAGAAAGAAAGCTGAAAGAAGATAATATTGTTTATTGAATTTATAAATTAAATGTAAAACAGTGTTTACTTTGGAACGCATCAGTTAATAATCATCAGATAAAATATCTGCAAAGCTTGGAATAATTTTAGTGTAAGCAATGAGTGTAAAATGGAAACATTGATATGGTTCATTAATGGAGAACGTATTGGTCAAATGAAAGTACTTTGGGATAGAAGTTGATTCTGGCTTGCTTTTTTAAGTGAAGGCTAGATGATGTTTGCCAGAACCTGAAGTTCTAAAGCTCAAACAAAATTATGTCCCAGATTTTATGTTAAAGACCCAAAAAGCTGTTGGCTCTTGTTGCATCTCCAGAGGCATCTCCACAGGTCATCAGGAAACCAAGACTGGGCCCATCCCTCATTGCCAGCAACCTTCAAATAAAAGTTGGTGGAGGACAGAGGAAGAAAAATGTCAGTGCAGGCCCCTACCTCACGAAGCCCTGGGTAGTCCTCAAATAAAACTGGCAGCCTGGAATGATGTAAGCATTGTGTCTACTCCGCATCAGAGAGACATTAGCTCCCTAATTGTCAGGGGCCTAATGCCTGAGGAAAAGTGCCTGAGATGCACTTGTGAGCGGCACGGTGGCACAGTGATTAGCACTGTTGCCTCACAGCGCCAGAGACCCGGGTTCAATTCCCGCCTCAGGCAACTGACTGTGTGGAGTTTGCACGTTCTCCCTGTGCCTGCGTGGGTTTCCTCCGGGTGCTCCGGTTTCCTCCCACAGTCCAAAGATGTGCAGATCAGGTGAATTGGCCATGCTAAATTGCCCATAGTGTTAGGTAAGGGGTAAATGTAGGGGTATGGGTGGGTTGCGCTTCGGCGGGTCGGTGTGGACTTGTTGGGCCGAAGGGCCTGTTTCCACACTGTAATGTAATCTAATGCCTCAAATGAATCCCTAAACAATATGGCAGTGCCAGTAAGTTGAGCACAGCTTAGTTGTAGACACCAAACCCCAAAAGTAGACCATTTTAAATGCTGCACCAAAAACATTCATTAGGATACTTGCAAAATTAACATAGTAAAATGAGAAGGCGCTTACGTGAGCTTTATTACACAGAAATTTGCACATTCGGTCACATAAGGAGGGCAGCTGACCAAAGCTTTGACAAAGGGACAGGTTATTTTGCAATTTTATAAGAGCAAGTTCAATGTGGTAGAAATATGTTTGGAGAGAATTGCAGAGTTCAGGGTCTTGAAAGTAAGGCACAGCTGTCACTGGTGGAGCAATGAAAATTTTGGTTGTGCACAGGTTCAGGATTTAGAGTAGCGCAGAGAGCTTGGAGGGATGTTCGGGATCAAAAATGGCCACACACATATGTGACAACCACATGTATCTAAGATAATCTTTATATCTAAAATGAGCTTGAGAACTAGGTTCTCAATTGTGCAAGTAACAATGAATAGGACAGCTATCAGCAAACATTATTCTAATGATTTCACTACACACAGAATAATTTGTAGGCTTTGTATAGGCACTTCTCTGTCAAAAGGCACTGTAAGCAAACAGGGTAGACAGCAGAAATACATTTTACCAAAAATTACATTTGACTATTGGGATTGTATTATAGACACCCTAATAGTTAGAGGGAAAGTGAGAAACAAACTTGTAAGGAGATCTCAGCTATCTGTAAGAATAATTGGGTAGTTACGGTAGGGGATTTTAACTTTCCAAACATCGACTGGGACTGCCATAGTGTTAAAGGTTTAGATGGAGAGGAATTTCTTAAATGTGTACAAGACAATTTTATGATTCATTATGTGGATGTACCTACTAGAGAAGGTGCAAAACTAGACCTACTCTTGGGAAATAAGGCAGGGCAGGTGACTGAGATGTCACTTGGGGAGCACTTTGGGGCCAGCGACCATAATTCTATTTGTTTTAAAATAGTGATGGAAAAGGATAGACCAGATCTATAAGTTGAAGTTCTAAATTGGAGAAAGGCCAATTTTGACAGTATTAGGCAAGGACTGATTGGAGACAGATGTTTGCAGGTAAAGGGATGGCTGGAAAATGGGAAGCCTTCAGAAATGAGATAACAAGAATCCAGAGAAAATATATTCCCGTCAGGGTGAAAGGGAAGGCTGGTAGGTATAGAGAATGCTGCATGACTAAAGAAATTGAGGGTTTGGTTAAGAAAAAGAAGGAAGCATATGTCAGGTACAGACAGGATAGATCAAGTGAATCCTTAGAAGTGTATAAAGAAAGTAGGAGCATACTTAAGAGGAAAATCAGGAGGGCAAAAAGGGGACATGAGATAGCTTTGGCAAATAGAATTAAGGAGAATCCAAAGGGTTTTTACAAATATGTTAAGGACAAAAGGGTAGCTAGGGAGAGAATAGGGCCCCTCAAAGATCAGCAAGGCGACCTTTGTGTGGAACCACAGAAAATGGGGGAGATACTAAATGAATATTTTGCATCAGTATTTACTGTGGAAAAGGATATGGAAGATATAGACTGTAGGGAAATAGATGGTGACATCTTGCAAAATGTCCAGATTACAGAGGAGGAAGTGCTGGATGTCTTGAAATGGTTAAAAGTGGATAAATCCCCAGGACCGGATCCGGTGTACCCGAGAACTCTGTGGGAAGCTAGAGAAGTGATTGTTGGGCCTCTTGCTGAGATATTTGTATCATCGATAATCATAGGTGAGGTGCCGAAAGACTGGAAGTTGGCAAACGTGGTGCCATTGTTTAAGAAGGGCGGTAAAGACAAGCCAGGGAACTATAGACCAGTGAGCCTGACCTCGGTGGTGGGTAAGTTGTTGGAGGGAATCCTAAGGGACAGGATATACATGTATTTGGAAAGGCAAGGACTGATTCGGGATAGTCAACATGGCTTTGTGCGTGGGAAATCATGTCTCACAAACTTGATTGAGTTTTTTGAAGAAGTAACAAAGAAGGTTGATGAGGGCAGAGCAGTAGATGTGATCTATATGGACTTCAGTAAGGCGTTCGACAAAGTTCCCCATGGGAGACTGATTAGCAAGGTTAGGTCTCATGGAATACAGGGAGAACTAGCCATTTGAATACAGAACTGGCTCAAAGGTAGAAGGTGGTGGTGGAGGGTTGTTTTTCAGACTGGAGGCCTGTGACCAGAGGGGTGCCACAAGGATCGGTGCTGGGCCCTCTACTTTTTGTCATTTACATAAATTATTTGGATGCGAGCATAAGAGGTACAGTTAGTAAGTTTACAGATGACACCAAAATTGGAGGTGTAGTGGACAGCGAAAAGGGTTACCTCAGATTACAACAGGATCTGGACCAGATGGGCCAATGGGCTGAGAAGTGGCAGATGGAGTTTAATTCAGATAAATGCGAGGTGCTGTACTTTGGGAAAGCAAATCTTAGCAGGACTTATATACTTAATGGTAAGGTTCCAGGGAGTGTTGCTGAACAAAGAGACCTTGGAGTGCAGGTTCATAGCTCCTTGAAATTGGAGTCGCAGGTAGATAGGATGGTGAAGAAGGTGTTTGGTATGGTTTCCTTTATTGGTCAGAGTATTGAGTACAGGAGTTGGGAGGTCATGTTGCGGCTGTACAGGACATTGGTTAGGCCACTATTGGAATATTGCATGCAATTCTGGTCTCCTTCCTATCGGAAAGATGTTGTGAAACTTGAAAGGGTTCACAAAAGATTTACAAGGATGTTGCCAGGGTTGGAGGATCTGAGCTACAGGGAGAGGCTGAACAGGCTGGGGCTGTTTTCCCTGGAGTATCGAAGGCTGAGGGGTGACCTTATAGAGGTTTACAAAATTATGAGGAGCATGTATAGGATAAATAGACAAAGTCTTTTCCCTGGGTTTGGGGAGTCCAGAACTAGATGGCATAGGTTTAGGGTGAGAGGGGAAAGATATAAAAGAGACCTAAGGGGCAACCTTTTCACGCAGAGGGTAGTATGGAATGAGCTGCCAGAGAATGTGTAGGAGGCTGGTACAATTGCAACATTTAAGAGGCATTTGGATGGGTATATGAATAGAAAGGGTTTGGAGGGATATGGGCCGGATGCTGGCAGGTGGGACTAGATTGGGTTGGGATATCTGGTCAGCATGGGCAGGTTGGACCGAAGGGTCTGTTTCCATGCTGTACATCTCTATGACTCTATATTGTGGGAGGATGTTATTATATTTTGGGTGCAACAGCATGGAAGATGTGAATTGGTAAGCCATCACCTATTGGATCATATTGTATGGACTACTAATTAGTTAAACATAACAGGAGGGCTACTGATCAAAGGAAGCAGGGAATGTGGTGAAACTAAAAGCTGCAGACAATCCTCAGGAAAGGTTGAACAATAACAAAAGTGGATTTTCATGTGATAATTAAATGAGAATCATGTGATATGGGAGTCACTGGTAGGGCTCAAGGAACAGTTGGGGTAGAAACAGGATACAAACTTGAAGAGAGATCTCATGATCAAGGCATGAGTGTAGGGTACCAAGAACATTCAGGGGATGTAACTCCATCACAACAAGCAGACTAACATAGGAGTTGTTCATTCATCTGTACTATCGCTAAAGAGATTGTATTTACTTTAATTATTCCATATGAATAAAGTCAACATCTTCAAATCTGTTAAATTGACAAGCATCAAAAGAACAGCTGGTCTGTCAAGCCTGGCCACATACGCCATGATGGTCAGAGTATCATGACTACACATGTCTTCCCTTCCTCCGCACCTACTCCCCTACTGTTCCTCACCAGAGATAAAATTCAAGGTTAACAAGGGAAATCAAACTCTTGAAACTTCCTCTGTGAACCCTGTGAATGATCAGAAATGCTTCAGGCGATGGCCCATGCACCATCAGTACTTACCTTTTGCCTCAGGCAGAAGACAAGGAATGAGAACTGACCATAGCCACATTCCAGGTGCCCAGTACTCTCTGGGAAAAAAAGCAGAACTGCTCAGTACCCTGTCTATTCCTAATCTTCCACATTTTGAAATCATGTCTTCAAGAATTTCCAAATCTGGGATTCTTACAGCACATTTTTAGGGAATGCATTTAACAGGTTCTGCCTCTCAATACTCAAACTGACTACTGTGTTTGTTACATTATAGTGGTCTAATTTCAAAAGATACTTCATTGGCATTCCACTTTGGAATGTGCTCTGGTTGTAATATGTGCCATATCAATGAAAGTCTACTTTAATTTCCAACTGAGTACATGCACAGTAGATGGCCCTGGATGATACATTTACATCACTTCATAGGATAGAACAGAACAATACTACACTATGTCCATTATGCCTGTAATGCCTGTGCTAATTCTACTTAAACTGGCAGAATGATTGAGAAGCTTAATCGTGATGTACTAGTAATATCTTGTTACTTAGACCAGCATAAGCTTGAGTTACTAGATTGTTTAATACTTTGGTCCAAAAATTGATGCAATCACAGATTTGGTGATGAGTGACATAAACAGACTGTTCATGTTCACTGAGGACCTTAACCTATATTTCTGCTGTGAACCACTGGAACATCAATCTGATAAAGAGCAACATCGGTGTCACATCTAGGAACGTTACTCCCAATGGCTCATGTCTGAACAATGGAAAGAATGAAAAAAGCAGACTAAGTGGTAATGGTACAAATGGAATGAGAGTCAAGTTACAGACAGAAAACAGCAAGGTAAAGAAAGTCAATGGACTAAGAGCGAATGAGGGGGAAAGTTACTAAAAGAAACAAAGAAATGGATGCAATGCACGGGGAAGAAGACATTGTAACCCAGTTATGTTCAGGAATCATTGTATTAGTCCTTGGAGAGTTAATGAGTCAATGACAGGTTTAGTGTGCAAAGCATATAAATGATCTTGATATCTGAAATATGGAACAAGCAGCCTTGCCCATCATAATCAGAGAGAAACACCCAGTGAATATGCCAATACACTGCTTTCATAATCACATAACAAGTGATGAATGATAAAAGATGAAGGACCATCTCATTTACCTCCATCACCCTAGGTGGTCACATAATATAATTATAATGGAATTATTGACTATCATTAGCAATCAGTCTCTATCAGTCAGTCTACAACAGAGCCAGACGTGAGATGGGAAAAACTCCCAGTGGCAGTGGAGAGCTTCAGGCACCATAGATGCAAAGGCACCTTTATCCACACCCACCTCTACAACCACCCCATCCTAAGCATGCTACACTTGCACACTTCCTGTCTCAAATTACTCAAACTGTGCATCCCAGAGTGTTACTTTTTGAGAAAAAACCTATCTGATTTGCATTTCTCCCTATTACAATAGCTGTTCATCTCAAATATTATTGCCTTTCAACACGAGGATTTGGTAGATAGCAAAGCTGGCACAAGGGAGAGTCAAGATTAATAAAAGACATATAAATTGTTGAAGTTTTCTTCAAATTAATAATCTAAAGCTACAAAGCATCATCACTGCCCATGCAATTTCTGGTCCTCCAGCAATCAGATACTACAGTGCTACTATTTTATAGTTTTTTTTGTCAAAAGTGTTGCATTAACAAACATTAAGCAGTAAAACAAAGACATAAAGTGTCATTCAAAAATGAATTTGGAACCAGCTGAGAAATTCTGATCCAATTTCATAACTGCAATTGTGCAAAGTGAGATCTGAAAGCCTTTTGAAGCTGCAGTTAGCGTCTTGTTAATGTTAGTGAGGAATCATTCTGATTCACTCCTTACTAACATTCACAACAGGTAGCACCAGGATGCTAGTGAGTGCAGCATGTGTGCACACAGCTACATTTACTCAAGCCAGTGTGGGAAATAAAGCTTAGCAGTTAGCTCAATTCAATCACTTGTAGCAGCAGGGGAAACAGAGAAGTTGTGAGTGACACAGACAGGGGGAGATGTGCAATGGTGATGAATTATCAGTTAGACATTTAACCTTCAGTGATCTTGTGATTTCACTTCTTTTCCATGTCAGCTGGAATTTTGTGCATTCAATTCAGCACATAGCTGCATGTCTAGATTTCATCAGTTGTTCAATGTGTGTTTTAAGGAGGCAAGTTATTGATTACGTGGTTTAGAATCTCATCCAGTTTAATCCAACGAAAGAATCTTTAACTGCCCATGTTTTCAGTGAAAGTGGCACTGTGAAGAAATATCCCCTCCCTGAGTATTTGTAGATTATGTTGTGAAATTTTGTAGCCTCGACGTCTGACTCCTAATCCACTTAAATTCAAGGATAGAAACTCCCAAACTGGAAGTGAGCAGTTTCATAGTGGAAAATCATCTCATTTGTCGGAAGCTCAACTGCTTGTTAGTTTCCCCCTGTTGTTGGGGAAGCTAAGTGTCTCACTCCTGTTCTTCTGGGCCTGAAGTCTGGAGCCTGTTTAGCAAAGTTTGCATAAAGGCTAACCCCTACCCCAGCTAGAGAAACTAGTATTGTTCCCTTTAGAGCACTACAGCTTGTTAGGGCAAGATTTGATGGACGTGCTCAAATCATTTCACCAAAGGAGGAGAAACTATCTCCAGAGACAAATGGGTGAAGCAACCAGAGGCTTGGAATTGATAAAAGAATCAAAGACAAAAGAAGGAGAATTTCTTTTATTCAGTGTATTGTTGTGACCTAGTTGCAATGCCTGAGAACAATGGAGGAAATGAAATAATAACCTTCAAAAGAGAATTAGATGAACACTTTAAAGGGAACAAATTTATTTCTTGGGGAATGGAACTGACTGAATGGCTCTGTCAAAAAAGCAGGAAATGCCATAATGTATTAAATTGCCTCCCTCTATATCATGGTCAATCAATGATTTTATAATTCCTTGAATGGATTATATTGGATATTTCTTTAAAAGGGTCAGAAAAGTAATAAATGACAAAATAATTTTACTTGGGAGAATCACCGATAGAGCTAGAATTCATTTGCCATTCTTAATTGCCCTTGGAAATTAGTGAGCTATTATTTCGAGCCACTGTAGTTCATGAGGTGTAGATACATCGACAGTATTGTTAGGGAGGGGGTTCCAGGTTTTTGATTCTGCAACAGTAAACAAACAATGATATAATTCCAAGTCAGGATTCTGAGTATGGAGGGAAATTTGGACTTGATGGTGTTCTAATGCTGTTGCAGGTATCTGCTGCCCTAGGCTTTCGAAGGAGCAGAAGTTGAAGGTTTGCAAAGTATTTCTGAAAGCATTTTGGCACATTGCTTCACTGCATCTTGTATATGAAACACAGTGCTGTCACTACACATCAGTGGTATATGTTTAATTAATGTTTAGGGTGGGTCCGATTCCATCAGGCTTCTTTCATGTTTATTGTGGTGAGCCTTTTTAGAGCAGCACCCATCAGAGAAGTGGAGAGTATTCTAACACAAGCCTGACTTGTAGGAGTTGACAGGTTTTGATGAGCAGGAGAGGGACTAATTTGTGCAAAATTCCAAATCTCTGACCTGTTCTTATAGCCATAATATATGTCTACTGCAGTTCGGCTTCTAGTCATTGATAACTTCTCAGGACACTGATGATGGAAAATTCAGTGATGGTAATGCCATTGAATGTCAAGGAGAGATTATTACATTTGCAATTGTTGGCAATATGTGACATTTCTGTGGTCTGAATATTATTTGTCACTTATCATCCCAAACCTGTATTCTGTCATGCTGCATGCAGACATGGACTATTCCAGTATCTGAGGAGATGCAAATGGTGCTGAACACACTGCAATCATCAGCAATCATCCTCACGTCTGATATTATGCAGGACAGATAGCCACAGGTGAGGCTGCTGAAGATGGTTGGGCCTAGGACACTACCTCAAAGAGCTCCTGTTTTAATATCTGGAGGCCTCCATTAACCACAACCATGTTCTTTTGTGTCGTGTGTGATTGCAGGCAATGGAGTATTTTGTCTAATTCCCTTCGACATCAGTTTTATTAGAACTACCTAATGCCATACTTGGTCAAGTGCTACCTTGATAACAAGGGAGATTGTTACCTATCATGACCAGTAGGCATGCAGGACTTACATCTGCCTCATGGTGGAGGATTATTTATCTCTGTCCATCATCCATTGTATGGCATACATGTAGACCTGTGTGATAGCTTCACCAAGTTGGCGTCCACTTTTTAGTCATATCTGGTGCTGCACATGTCATGCTCAAACACAGTCCTCGCCGAAGCAAACAGAATACCCTGACAAGAATGTATGCGTAGAATTATTTTATCTACCTCTTCAGAGACGGCATGATGCAACTCCATGGTCATCACATCCTGAGGTGGACATGGAACTCAAACATTCTGGACCAGAGGTAGGGACATTAACACTGTGTCACAAGACCTTTTTGGTATTAGAAGAATGGGATATGTATACACCATGAGATACTGGCTCCATAATTGTTGATGACCCGCAACACCACTCAAGCCCAATTTGAGTTGCTGGATTTGTTCTGAGTCTATCCTATTTCAAGAGATGTTAAACATGGAGAAGGACTCATTCATCAGATGCGGCAGAGCAGAAGGAGGTTTCCTTGCCCATGGTTAACATGACACCACGAGACTTCAAAGGATCCATAGTCAATGAGAGGATTCTCAGTGCCATTGCCTCCCAACTGATAAAACCTCTGGTGACTATGCTCTGCTGGGATAATCAAGGCTGTCGGGTACAATTCAGGGGCATGAATCCCTGGATGTTTGAGAAGAGATCAAATGGATTTCAGCCAAGTTCTGTAAAAGAGGAATAATTGGGAGAACATCAACCCCACCCATCCCACCAGCTAATTACCACCTTTTATTCTGAGAGCAGGTGAGGCAGTCTGATGAAGATGATGACATTTTGCCCATCAGTTTTGGTTTGCCATTTAACACAATGCTGTGTGGTTTTGGAAGGACCAAGGTTAATATATTTGATGCTAATGAGGATTAAAATAAATAAGGACTTTATTGTAGTAGCTCAGCCTTTTATCTTGCCTAGAGATGGTGATAAGACAGATGGAAACTGTGGAGGAGACTGTGCAAAGAAGGCAGAAGGAGTGGCAAAGCCTTGCAGTTACACTGATTTGGAACTCAATACTTTCGCCTGAGGTTAAATGCAGCATTGACCCATGGGTGAGAGTTACCTCTTTCCGCCAACTGCACAAGTCATACATAAAACCAGGGCAGTCTCAATCCAATTGTAGTGAGTTGACATTGTTTACACTTTTTAATTGGGAGGTCACACTAAATGCTCTATTTGGGTAGGGAGTTAGGATCTGTACATATTGGATATAAGGACAGAGCTTGCAGGGAAGATGTGGAGTAAAGGGCTAATGCTCAAATACGTAAAAGGTAAGCTAAATCAGGGGATACTACCATGTGCACCTTATGTTAAGTCTAACAGGGTAAATAGTCAATAGAATATTCATCATACAGTAATCTTCAAAAGATCTTAGACTCCTGCAACATTTCATAAGTCATGCACAACACCAAGGTTACCACCTCAATAACAGAGGAGCATTTCATACTAGTGCATGCAGGGTTTAAGTGGAGTAAAATACGCAATCTTCCAAGAACTTAAAACTTGCTTACTTCTTCACGTACTTCCATCTTTTGACGACTGTCAAAATTGAATCCCAATCTTATCTATCCCTGACATGAATCAACCCTTGTTGCGAATGGTAGCTGATGAATAGGGAATGGTTTGAAGGGCTGATGACCTGCTCTTCTTCTTATGTTCTTTCCCAGTGCACACAAGATAAAAAGTCTGAATTCGTACAACATTTTTGAGTGTCTTACTAGATTAGGAAAATATATATTCTAAGGAAAGGAATTTATTTGTAGGAAATGGGAAACTTCCCACATTTTTAATTCTTCAAAAAAAATCAGGATGCAAAAGATTAAGAACATACAGTTTACTGTATGAATTTTATGAAAATAAATTTCAATGAATCACGAATAAAAATGTCTTAATGCTGTTGGGATGAGTATTAATTGTCCATCATCTCAGAGGAGAAGAGCAACCATGCAGATTGAATGCTTCCATGCATCTGCAGCAGTGGTCCATTCCATGAGTGAGATAGAGCTCTCATATTATATTTGCATGCTGTACATGCAAGTACTTTGACAGGATTATACTGTTGTGGTTGCACTATATCTTAGGATTCAATGTGATTTGTGAAGCCATGTGGTTTTATAACTCTAGGCTACTGTGAAGAAATGTGATTATACAATAGGAAATGTGAGTACAGTGATTAGTCATCTTTTTGCACAGTGCCAAAGCACATTATTCTGCAGTTCATCACTCATATAACTATCAGTACAAAAGGTCCAGATCAACAATTCATACAAAACCATTACTATAAGTCTGGCCTACTATCAATTATGTCTGATTATGCTCCTTTGAAGTACTTCACTCCTCTCTAGAACATTTTGACACCAAGAACAGCTACATAAGAATCCTACTCATTGACTACAGTTCAGCCTTCAAAACTATTATCCCCTCGAGACTGATTACTAAACTTAGTGATTTCGGACTAAGCCCCACCCTCTGCAACTGGATCCTCAGTTTCTTGACCCACAGGCCACAATCAGTGAAGATTGCGAACAATATTTCATTCTCACTAACACTCAACACTGGAGCACCCCCAGGGATGCGTACTCAGTCCCTACTGTACTCACTCTATACCCATTACTGGGTCACCAAATACCAGACTAATGCCATTTACAAGTTCACTGATGACACCACCATAGTTGGTCAAATCTCAAATGGCAACGTAACAGACTACAGAGGGGAGGTAGAAGACCTGGAAAAATGGTGCACTGAGAACAACCTAGCTCTCAATGCCAGCAAAACCAAGGAACTCATTATTGACTTTCAGCAGGATGTTACTCATGCCCCCCTAAACATTAACAGCACAGAAGTGGAACAAGGGTGAGACTGTCAAGCTCCTCGGAGTGGTCATCCACAACAAGCTTTCTTGGACTCTTCATATGGACGCACTGGTTACAAAGACCCAACAATGGCTCTTCTTCCTCAGGCAACTGAGGAAATTTGGCATGACAGGGAATACCCTTGCCAACTTTTATAGGTGCGCCATTGAGAGCATTCTGTCTGGATGTATCACAATCTGGTATGGCAACTGTACCATTCAAGATCGGAGACGGTTACAGAGAGTGGTGAACTCGGCCGAACAATCACAAAGGCCAACTTCCCATCCGCAGAATCCATCTACCAGTCCCTGTCAAGGAAATGCCACCAGCATTCTCAAAGATCCATCCCACCCTGGCAATGTTTTTCTAAAACCTCTACCATCAGGGAGAAGGTACAGAAGCCTGGACACACGCACCAGCCTGTTTCGTAACAGTTTCTACCCTACTGTTGTTAGAATACTAAATGGACTCACAAACTCTTAATATTCGTCTGGACCTGTGTTTTTGTTTTTGTAGTTGTTTACCTATTATTTACTTATCTATGTTACTTAACTATGTGACCTACTTGTATTGCTCACTAGACAAAGCTTTTCACTGTGCCTCGGTACACATGACAATAAATTCAATTCAATTCAATTCAATACTTTGGACTATTTTACCAGATTACAGATGCTCCAGAAATGCAAGTTTTTGTTCAAATAGTTTTGCTTTAAAATTATGATTTGTTGTTTAATCTAACTTAAGAAGATTCAAATACAACAGCTAATGTGCTGAAAAAGAATATAACCTCCCTACTGTCCAATTTGGTTTAGTAGCTAGATCTCCTTCATTTAACACCAAAAACTTTAGTTGAACAACAAAGGAAATTGGAGGTCTCACTTATTCTATTATTTCCTAACACAGAGGTTTATACAGTATATGTCGACACTATTTTGCTCAAAATATTACATCAGTGATTGCACAATTCCATGTTTTATTCATGGCCAGTGTCTTCACCAATCCAATAATCAGCATTGCTTGTTAACTTCATTTACTCTGCAGTGGCTTTACTCACCTAAGTCTGAGGTTATTCTGAGGATTTCCGTAGAGTATCTTGACACATTCTGGATCAGTGGTGCTGGAAGAGCACAGCAATTCAGGCAGCATCCGAGGAGCTTCGAAATCGACGTTTCGGGCAAAAGACCTTCACCAGGAATAAAAGCTTTCAGGGCAGAGGAAATGACCTGGGAGTTGCAGTGGGAGAGAGACTCCCTGAGATTCTTGTAGAGAGAGGAGGAAAACTTCTTCAAGGCAGGCATCGTTGCAAGAGGATTCGCAGTAGGGTTAAAATCAACGAGGTAAAAACAATGACTGCAGATGCTGGAAACCAGATTCTGGAGCAGTGATGCTGGAAGAGCACAGCAATTCAGGCAGCATCCGAGGAGCTTCGAAATCGACGTTTCGGGCAAAAGCCCTTCATCAGGAATAAAATTTTATCGTTACACATTGGCTGTCCTTCCTATTCTGTAACATTTTTAAATGACAAAGAATGACAAAATCATGTCTATAATACTTGTTAAATACCATATCATAAGCATGTTAACAAAATGAAACCCTTGGATCAAAGGGATACAGGAGACATATATTGCATGTAATTGATTCAAGGACAGAAGGCTTTTGAAATGGTGAAAAATGTGTTGTGGTATCCCTTGTGTTAGTAATGAGATTAAACCTACAGGGAAATTTAGTGATGACCTAAATTTGGATATGGACAATATATGGCTTCTATGAAACAAATTACAATTACCTAGATTGTAGGGCCTTTCTATTTTCTAGGTAAAATAGCAGGCAAATTGAAACATGGGAGCACAGCAAAATAAATTAAGTTAAAGGAGCTCACATTACTTCATGGTGAATGACAAGCAGAGAATACTTATAAATTTAGTCGCTCATAGGAGCTCAGGTGATCCCACATGCTTTATAGCCACTGAAGAACTTTTGAAGCAGTCAGTGTTGTAATGTAGGAAAGGCGGCAGCCAGTTCATGCATAGCAAGCTCCTATGATGATCACAACAGGATAATTTAGAAAACAAAAAGCACATTAAGTGTAAATGGAAGGCTAAGTGGTATCTTGGACATCAGGGAATATTTCCCTGTTCTCCTTCAAAACAATGCCATGGGAGTATTCAGGTGCACCTCAGCCTGGGCAGTCAAGGCCTCAGTTTAAAATCTCATTGATTTTTCTTTTGACACAGTCTAATGCAAAGTTAATGAATAAAATTAGGATAGATAAACAGTAAAAAATTTAAAATCTTTGCTTTTAATTGAGTGGCTTTGAAATATTTATCCTGTTGTACAGACTTAGTACTGTATTACAATAACAAAGCTGCTTCTGAAATCTGAGTAGCTTAATTACTATAATTCTTCTCTTTGCAGTAGTGTCACAATAATAACATATGAACATAAAGACCAGAGAAAGTGAAACTTCCCTGGAGCTATTAACAGGCTACTGATTGTCAAAGAAAAACACACATGGTCCTCTTTTATAATAGGCAAAGTAACATGTATATAAGAATATAAATGTGTGTCATACTGGATAGTGAGTTAGGTATGATCCACCACTTCAATGGGCAGCTATTTAAATTAGTCATTTTCTAATTATATAAGTGGATTCAGTGACAATATCACTGACTTATCCACTGGAATCCAGCTTGAGGACATGCATAGCACTGCGGACTAAGTTCCATTCACTCAGCAACCCCTGCTTACTGACCTACCTATATTGCCTCTTGATGAAACACCCTAATTTGAAAGGTTTATTCTTGTTTTCAAATGTTCATGTATCCGCAATTTCCTACAGTCAATCAATACTCTGAAATCTTGTTTGGGGGAAGTAGAGAGACAAAGGGGGACAAAGAAAGGTCACATGAACTAAAAGAAATTCAAAACACTGCAGATACTCAAAATCTAAAGCGAAAGTTGGAAATGCTCAGCAGGTCAGGAAGCTTCAGCAGAATGAGAAAAAGAGTGAATGAATCAGCTCCATGACCTTTGCCAGAACCCAGATTATGAGCACTGCCTGAACACAGTAAGGTTCAAAATGCTGGCTAGGTAAAATTAGAGTTAGGTATTCAGGTTATAAACAAGGAAGCACTTTTATTGAAAAAGGTCATGGAAATCTGGAATCCTTTCCTCCAAAAACCAGTAAATTCTGGAAGTCAGTTAAAATGTTCAAGACTGAGACTGACAGATCCTCATGGGAAAAGAGCTTCACAAACCTTACCCCTGAATGGCCTAATCCTAACATTAAAGTTACACTTACTTTGTTTTGGACTCTTCCACCAAAGGAATTTGCTTCTCTCTAACTTCCTATCACCTCCTTTAATCATCTTGAACACTTCAATTAGATCACCCTTTAATCTTCCTCAAATGAATACAGTCTCATCTATCGAACCTGTCCTCACGATGTCATGCTTTTCACCATAATTTAGTTTGAATGATGGAACAGTGCATTGCTGGCTGCCCCTTCTAACCTGACTCTACTGCTGCCTTGATTAAATAGCCATTGAATGTGATGTAGATATCGCCTGCGCCACTGTAAATAGCGTTTTCCCTGTTCTCCTGGTAAAGGCGCACCCATACCTCATCATTCTCATTTAGATCCAGCATCACACTCTGACTCTGCATGATGCTGCGGTCACTGGGTTGAGCATACAAGATCACCACCTCCTCATCATTGCGCATGAGGTGAAGGTAGGTTTCCTTAAAGTTCCAGGTGTGCACGTTGAGGTTGAAGAAGTAAACCCCTGGTATGTAGCAGTAGAACCTGCCAGTGAACATGTTGAAATGGTGGTGGAGGTTGACAAACTCTGTGTCAAAGATCAACTGTGGTTGAAGCTCTTTGCTCTGGATCCCCTTCCTGCGACCAACCGAGAATGCTGCATAATGTTGCTTGCTGTTATGACCCGGAATGCCTGCTTGTCCTTTGTCCCCCTTGATGCCAGTAAGACCAATGGAACCATTGGGACCTGCTTTTCCTATTTTGCCTGGCATTCCTCTCTCCCCCTTCTCTCCTTTGGAGCCTGTATAAAGAGAATAATGTTCAATTTGCGTTAGCATTTTTTTCAGGAGATGTGAATATTACATGGAATTACATTGAACCATAGCAGGGAAACAGACCAGCTAGTCCAAAGTGGTTTTCATGCTCTGCAATGTGCTCCTGCCACTATATTTAATTGTGACTTACCAGATCAGCTACGTGTGCTGACCCCATACTGGAAGTAGAGAAAAGCCTATCCTCACCATCTGAAAATTGGACAACAAAACTCATCCAAAGTTTTGCCTGGATTGCACAATTTGATCCAGGATGCTGGAAAGTCATTGAAGTTCTGAAGGGTTTTGGTCATGAGGAGAGCTTGGATAAACTCGAATTGTTTTCACTAGAAAGACAGAGGTTGAGGGGCGACCTGATAAAGGTCTACAAAATTATGAGAGGCATAGATAGGACGGACAGTCAGAGAATTTTTTTCCCAGGGTGGAAAGGTCAACTACAAGAGGGCACAGGTTCAAGGTGAGAGGGGAAAGGTTTAGGGGAGAAGTGCAGGGAAAGCTTTTCACACAAAGGGTGGTGGATGTCTGGAATGCACTGCCAATGGAGGTGGTGGAAGCAGGCATATCTTGATACACACATGAACAGAAGGTAAACAGAGTGACAGAAACCACGTGTGGGCAATAAGAGGCAGATCTAAAGAAAGATTAGGAATTGATGAAGGCTTCGTGGGCCAAAGGGCCTGTGACAATGTGTATTGTTCTCCAATAGCCACAACCATCTCCTTTTGTGCTGGGTATGACTCCAACCAGTAGAGTGTTTAGCTTCTGATTTCCGATGCCCTTGGTTTTGTGAGGCCACACTTGGTCACATGCTGCCATGAAGTGACAATAACTGGAATTCAGTTGTTTGGTTCATATTTTGACCCAAGCCGAAATGAAGCTAGAACCAAAAACAACAGTAGAACCCAAACCAGGCCTCAGCTGAGCAAGCTGTTGCTTTTAAAATACTACTTGATAGTGCAGTCGAAGACCACTTTCCACCACTTTGCTGTTGACTGAAAGTAGACTGATGGGTCAGTTCTCAAAAAGTGTGGTGCTGGAAAAGCACAGCCTGATGACATTCCTGATGAAGATATTTTACTCGAAAAGTCGACTTTCCTGCTCTTCGGATGCTGCTTGACCAGCTCTGGTTTTCCAGTGCCACACTTTCTGACTCTGATCTCCAGCATCTGCAGTCCTCACTTTCTTCTGATGGTTCAGTCATTAATAGGAATGGATTTGACCTAATTTTTATTAACAGGACACACCTGGGTAATTTTCCACATTGATCTCGGTGTAGTAGCTTCACTGAACAACCAGGGTATGGAGGGCTAATTCTGGATCTAAAGTCTTCAGTAGCACAACCTCAATGTTGTCAAGGCTTAAGGCCTTTTCTTTATCCAGTTTTTTCAGCTTTATTGTTTGATATCAACATGAAGCAAATCAAAATGTTTGAAGATTGGTGTCTGTGATGTCGTGGACAGGAGGAGGAGGCAGAAGTGGATTTTTCATCAGCTCTTCTGGCTGAAGATGGTTGTAAAGGCTTCAGCATTGTCTTATTTTTGTAAGGATGTGCTGAGCTACCCCATGGAGAATGTATTGTGTGGAGCCTCCTCCTTGGTTTAACTATTTCATTGTTCATGACTATTCACAGATGAAGGCAGCAGGATTGCAGGCATTGATCTGATCTGTTGGTTGTGAGTTTGCTAAATTCTGTTGCATACTGCTTTCACTGTTGAACATACGTGTAGCTCTATGTTGTAACTTAATCAGGTTGGCACCTCCTTTTTTGATATGCCTGGTACTCCTCCTAACATGTTCTTCTTTACAGAGTTTTATAAAATCATGAGGGGCATAGATGAGGTGAATAGCCAAGAGTAGGGGAGTCCAAAATTAGAGGACGTCAGCTTAAGTTGAGAGGGAAAAGGTTTAAAAGGAACCTTTTCAACCCAGGGGTGGTGGGTGTAGGGAATGAACTGCCAGAGGAAGTGGTAGAGGCAGGTACAATGACAACATTTAAAAGACATTTGGACAGGTACAGAAGTAGGAAAGGTATAAAAGGATATGGACCAAATGCAGGCAAACAGAACTAGTTAAGTTTGGATACCTGATTGGCACGGAGTTGGACCAAAGGGTCTGTTTCCGTGTTGTATGGTTCTATGACTCCATGACTCATTGAAACATGGTTGATCACTTCAATGGTAATGGTAGTTTGGCGGTTACGGTAGGTCAGGATGCTACTGCTGCTGAGGGTGATCCTCCTGGATGCCCAGTTTTGAGCTTCCAGCTCTGTTATAAACCCTTCTCATTTTCTCTTGTGGCAATGCCAGACAACACAATGGATGATATTCTCAAACTGAAGGTGGGGCTTTGCCCCCACAAGTACTGAGCTGTGGTCGCTCTGATCAATGCTTTCATGGAATCATATGGCTGTGGTACAGCAGGAAAATAAGGTATGGAACTGTTGGGAAATGGAGAATGGGTGTGTTGTTAATTGTATTTACTGCTTTCGTACTCAGATAATTCAGTCACAGACAATCTGGGCAGAAAGTGTTGTCCAGATTGTCTCTAACTTCCTCCTCCTCTCCCTGCTTATCTTCCTGCTGCTGCCATATACTGGGTATGGGGTGGCAAGCTCTTTGTCCTCGTGATAGTGAGATTGTGCAGTATGAAACTGACCACCAAATGTCTTGACACAGGTTCTACTGAGCACTGCGGGACTTCATCAAATTCAGACAGCAGAGGCACATCATAGATCTGTTTGATTTCAGATTATGTGCCACCCCAAATTCGGGTGCATTCTGTGCTCGAGTCACACGTCCTCAAAGGATTGCTCTTGTCTCCCAAGTAGCCACCCTCTGGTTTGTGGTGCTGATTCAAATGTGGGTGCCACAGAATGGGACTAGCAAGATGCTGAACACTACCCTGTTCGTCAGTGCAGACCTACCCAGTGTATGTCAAGAGAATGGAATCCCTTTCAGTCACAATACTTTTCAGAGCTGACAAGTGGAGCACTCAGGGTGATGTGCATTCAGTATATGGTATCACATGCTGTGAAGCAGCCTGCGATTCTCACAAAGCTGTTGTTCTTTCCACTCACTCTGTCTGCTAAGAGAGCAGAGATCTATTCAGCTGACTTGGATTATGAGGTTTTAAATGATGTTCCTTAAGCAACAGTGAAGGAAATCTGGAAGACACTGTAAATCACAAGACCACAGTGTGCAATATAAAGGAAGAAGTATTAAAGTTCATGATCATGGTCCTCCTCACTGTTACTACAATGCCACCCTCATCCCACTCTGAGGCTCCAGTTTTAGCTGCAGGTACTGGCAGATTTCATCAGGACAGCTTCACTGAAATGCAGACAGCTCCCTTTGTTGCTCACTGAGATTCAAATTGTCTCTGAATAAACAGGGCTTGTCATTGTGATCAGAGTCTTCTCCCCCTTCCTCCATCTCTTCCAGAAATTGGCCAAATCTATCTCCCCATCATGCAGCAGTCACCGGGTAATGCATGTTATGGCATCAATGTCCAGAAACAAATGGTTTGTGCTATATTGTTGAAGTCAGGACAAAACTCTGTGAGCTTATGCTGCACTGGAGTTCAAGAAACCACCAAGCACAGCTAGAATCATAGTGATAGGCAGTAAAATTCAATCAGTAACAAAAGCCCCTGCTGATCTCTTTAGATAGAGTTGTTGAAGGGTCCTTCCTGCTGCTGGAAATGTGTTCTTAAGGGACAGTATTAGCTGGAACATTGAGCTCCAAAATGATAGTGGATATCTCAATGAAACACCACCGGCACACACTAACACCTTTTCCAAAATAATACCATAAAGGTTTAGGAGCAGAAGCAGGTCATTTAATCCATTGTGCCTGTTCCACAATTCAGTTAGATCATGTCTCATCTTAGAATCCTCAGCTTCACTTTCCTACTTTTTCCCCTTAGCCCTTGATTTCCTTACCAATTAAAATTTTGTCCTCTCTCTACCAATATATTTATTGATGCACCCTCAACAGCCCTCTGTGGTAAAGAGTTCCACAGATTCACTATCCTCTGAAAGAAGAAATTCCTCCATACCAGGATGTTGCATGGGTTGGGGGGAAGGTGTTACGAGGAAAGGCTGAGGGACTGGGAGCTGTTTTCGTTAAGAGAGAAGAAGGTTAAGAGGTGACTTAATGGAGGCATACAAGATGATCAGAGGATTATATAGGGTGGACAGTGAGAGCCTTTTTCCTTGGGTGGTGATGGCTAACATGAGGGGACATAGCTTTAAATTGAGGGGTGATTATATATAGGACAAATGTCAGAAGTAGGTTCTTTACTCAGAATGCCCTGCCTGCAGCAGTAGTGGACTCGCCAACATTCAGGGCATTTAAATGGTCATTGGAAAAAAATATGGATGATAATGGAATAGTGTAGGTTAGATGGGCTTTAGATTGGTTTCACAGGTCAGTGCAACATCAAGGGCCGAAGGGCCTGCACTGCGCTGCAATGTTCAATGTTCTATGTCTCTGTTTTAAATATGCAACCCCTTATCATGAGGTGATGGCCTCTTGCCCTAGACTCTCCCTCAAGGGGAAACAACCTTCCTGCATCTACTCTGTCAGGTCCCCTAAGAATCTTGCATGTTTCAATAAAGTCATTTCTAATTCTTCTCCAATCCAATACGTACAACCCCAATCAATTTAATTTCGCCTTATAAGACAGCCAAGTAAACCTTCTTTGGGCTGCCTCCAATACCAAATATATCTTTCCACAGATAATGGACCCAAAACTATTCACAGTGTTCCAGCTGAGGTCTGACTATTGCCTAGTGGCTTGTGCAAAATCTCCCCACTTTAATACACCATTCCCTTTGAAATAAAGTCACCATTTCATTTACCTTCCCTATTACCGGCTGAATTTGGATGCTAGCTTTTTATGATTCACTTACAAGGACTTCCAAATCCTCTCTTCCATAGCTTTCCTCAGTCTTTTTCCATTAAATAATGTTCAGCTCTTGTATTCTTCCTGTCAAAGTGCACAATCTCACATTCTCCCACGTTATAAAATGGTGACTGGTGTGGCTCACGACACGAGAATGGATGTAGAACAAATGACATTTTTGAGCTAAAATCAGACTTGTTTGCCAAAAAAACAACAGTCAAGAAATTTGTAGCCCTTACCTTTTAGTATAGTCATGTCTATCTTCGGCTTGATCTCAGGAATTGGGTAGGTGGGATAGTCACTTGCCATCCTTTGGCTAGACAACAGTCCGTACAGATACATTGGCTTTTCCAAAGGACCACAGCATCGGACACATGAAGATTGGAGCGTCTGCTTTTTAAAGTGAATTCTTTTGGACGAGGCCATAGCAGCTAGTAAGGAAACAATCAGAGCAATGGAAGCCTTCATTCTTCAAAAGCAGAATAGCCTGTGCAGGGGAAGATACAGAAAATAATCAACATTTACCCCTGGCAATATGCATAAAATAGGATGAGGTGACCAACCCTCCTGGATTGTCCATGCATTTACGACTATTGTATAACTACAAGCAAAATTCCTTGGAGAAAGATTATAGCTGTATTCAAAAAATGAATCTACAAGGCACAAGTCAGGAGGGTGATGGAATACTCCCCACTGGTCTGGATGAGTGCAGCCTCAACAACACTCAAGAAGCTTGACACCATCCAGGTCAAAGCAACCCACTTGATTGACACCACATCCACCTTGACTAATGTGACCACAGTTGTTCAAGATGAACATCAATAGCACTCACATCTCTGGACAACACAACACTCCCTCATACCTGCATTGTTGGACCATAGGGTCTGTTTCAGTGCTTTATCACTCTATGAATCTATAGACTGTCAGTCCAGATGCTTGTGCTCAAGTTGATGGAATGGGACTTCAGCCTACATCTTCCAGCTCAGAAGAAGAAGCCTGCCAACTAAGCAACATCTGCCAGCCGTTCTTTGGGATGAAGAGAGGACAATGAAACTTTTCCAGTATCTTTGTTCAGATTAAAAGACTGAAGAGAATCTACAATTAATGTGGTTTGTGCTTGATAGTATAATAAGCTGTTTAAAATAAAATCCATGAGCTTCTTATATGTCAATGGGATTTGTTTTGTTCAATATCAAAAATTCTCACAATTTAAAACAAAGGCTGGCACTATGTTACTGTTGTAAAGTACAATTGTGGGCTTGGTTGTTATTAAAGGAGAAAAACTAAAGGGCATTTTTGAAATATGTTTTGCAGGCGATGCAAAATTATCTTGCAGACAGTCTTTGTTCACTTAGAAGCAATCAATGCTGATGGCAATGAACTCAAGTTGTGACATCTGCCAAACGTTGCAAAGAAAACAATCCTGCTGACAATCAAAGGGAAGAACCGATTCCAAACACAATTTGGAAAACAACATTTACAGACTCACTTCATTGTCTGGCTTTCATACCCTGAGGCAAAGGCTGTACACATTCATAAGAACAGGGATTTAAGACTTTCTTTTAGATGGGGAAAGAGCAACACATTTTGTGAAGATTATAGACTGATATCAGGAGAACATTTGTTTCACTTCATTTAGTAATGAAAGGGCTGAATTGTTTTGACTGTTGAATGTGTTATATTGTAGAAGTGTAATAATGAAATATAGAAAACCATCAATGACAAACTTCCTATATTTGTTGATGACTCTATTAGTCAAATCAATGTAATGTCTGTCATTTTGTCACATTATTATAACTATGCTTGTGAGCTCACCATCCTCAAAATGAGATGTAATCATATCAGAATTACCCTAATTTGTCTCTCGCACCTGCTGTTTGAGAACCATGAAGTTCCTTCATTTCTTCTTCTTAGATAATCTCTTGAGATCAAGGATGACTTGTTTCTGGTCCAGTTCGGTCCATTCGGAGATTTCTGATCAGTCCAATGCGCAATCTGTAGACTATGCCACATGCAGAACAGGTGACACTTGAAGGGTTGAAGTGATGGGTTATTCAACTCTGCACTTTCCCAATGAAGTCTCTCGCTATGCCCGAGGCATTCTCCATTTCATCGTTCACAAGCCAGCATGTCCCCAAGTCATGAGATATTTGGGCTCTTTAAGATTGTTTTGAGGACATCTCTAAAATATTTCCATTCATTTCCTGGGAGTCACCTGACATGGTCAGCAGTTGCGGTGGAAGTTTGATATCAGACACACGAATGAAATATCAGACCCAGCTGATTTTGTGTCATTAGTGTCTCTTTGCTGGTATTTTGGCTTAAAAGAAGACATTGCTGTTGGACTGTGTTCATTGTCACCAGATTTAAAGCATCTTGCAAAGACACCGTGATTTGGAGCTTTTTCAATGGATCCAGGTACCTGCTGAAGATTGCCCAAGTGGCTGAATTAAATAGGAGCACACAGATCACTTAGTCTTGGGTTAGAGATACAGATCCTCAAATAATCTTCTCCTCAGGAGAAAGTGAGGACTGCAGATACTAAAGATCAGAGTCTAGGTTAGAGTGGTGCTGGAAAAGCACAGCAGTTCAGGTAGCATCCGAGGAGCAGGAAAATCGACAGAAAGATCCATTTCTCACATGGTTCAGAGAAGGAATAGACAATGTCTGAAGGGCTTTTGCCCGAAACGTCGATTTTCCTGCTCTTCGCATGCTGCCTGAACTGCTGTGCTCTAATCTTCTCCTCAGTCAACCAAAGGTAGAGCTGGCATGCTGGAATTGAATTTGAATTTCATCATCCAATTAGACTTCCATCAAGCCAAGCCTACCAATACAGGGAAAATGGTGACCTTGGCCACAATCTCACTTTTGATCATATTTAATAGAGGTGTTTTGATATGGGAATGGGTTGGAGGAGGACATTAGTTTTCCTGGTGTTTTGTGAAAGATCCAGTTCTCATATGGTTCAGACAAGGAATAGACAATGTCTGGAGCTCAGTTTCTGAGAGTGTGCAATATAAAGGGTCATCAGCTTTCTGAAGTTCAATGACTGAGGTTGGAGTGGCTTTCATTTTGAGTTGAAAGCTTCATAGGTTGAAAAGCTTCCTGTTTGCTCTGTCAATTACCTCCACACCTGTGGATAATTTAATAGAGTGAGATGCAGCACTGAAGAGAGGAAAATGGAGCAGAGAGCTGGTGCAATGGTACAGCCTTGTGTTATCCCTGTATTCACTGGGTTTAGGGATTGTGGAGATTTGTTGGTGAGAATCAAAGCTAACATGTCATTGTGCAGTTGGTCAGAGTGGAAAATTGTGACAAGTTTCTGAGGACAACCGTAAACCAGCACAGAGCTATAGGTTTTCATGTGGGTCATGAACGACTTTGGACAGTAATTGGTTTTGGTTGTCATATTTTCCTGTAATTTGCTGCCCAGTGAAAATGATGTCTGTGGTGCCTCTCAATTGGAGAAAACAGCAATGTGACTCTGAATGGTGTTGCTCACTCTCTGGGAGCTGATGGTTGAAAGAATCCTTGCAATGATTTTCTCTATGGCAGACAGCAGAGACACCCCTGTATAGTTATCACATTTAGATTTCTGTCCCCCTTGATTATAGTCAAGATCTTGCAACCCCCCCAGTAAGCACTCTTCTTCCCTAATGAGGAACATAAGGCTGTACAGCTGGGACAGAGCATATCCTGAAGAATATGCCAAAGAAGCTGACCCTGGAATTTGGCTCCTTAAAAAGCTTTAAGAGATATGATTGATCGTGGGACAAACGGCAACAGAGGGTGGTAGTGAATTGGTCTTATATCACTCCTGATTTTATTTTCTTTCAATGTCGATGGAAAGCAAAGTTGGGTGGGCTTGTAAAATGAACTGTTCAACTATGGAGGAGATCTTTTGATACTCTGTCTATCCTGGGAATCTGGTTACAACACTCATTTACTTCATCTGTACTCACCGCTTCAGATCTTTTCCAAAGTATCACAAAAATTTGGAACTCATTCTCTCTAAATCACTATGGTGCCTCAACTGAAGTTGGCATTCCTTAGATTGATACAAGGAGTATGGAGCAAAGTAGGATAAATAGGATTCTGGTATAGATTGGCTATGACCTAATTATAACTGGCACAGTAGACTTGAGGGGTTGTGTTTCCATTTTCACGAATGGTACCATGACTGATTGAAGGTCAGCAATGATGAAGATGAAGTTGTGCCTGAAATAGGGCCAACAGAATCTTTGGTCTTGGAGGCCTGTGTTAAATGCTTCTCCGTGGAAGGATGGTGTCATTTTAGTGTAATTAGTAGGTGTAAAACCAAAGAAGGATATTGTTTTACTCTAGCACTCTAGTAATATTTTGTATTACTCCTCAGTCCTACTACACCTGGTTAGCACTGCTGCCTCAAAGTATCAGGGATCAAGTTTGATTCCAGCCCTGGGTGACTGTCTGTATGGAGTTTCTACGTTCTCTCTGTGTGGGTTTCCTCGGTGCTCCAGTTTCCTCTCACAGTTCGATGATGTATAGATTAGATGGTTTGGCCATGGTAAGTTGTCCATTGTGTCCAAGGTTGTGCAGGTTAGATGGTTTAGCCATGGAAATGTGTGGTTACAGGGATAGGGTGGGACACTCTTTGGAACATTGGTACAGACGGAATTGGTCGAACTCCCTCTTTCCACACTGTAGTGACCATCTCCTTGGGAATGCATGGCTGCCTCGGACACTGACTTCAGCTGACTTGCAGGTCTGCAAACCCTTGGTAGCTATGACCTTCTCCTGTGGGCCCTCCTCTTCCTCTCTCTACACACAGCCTCCCTTCTCTGCTGCCTATGCTCCTTTTCCAGGTCACACTGTAGCTCTGAGAGGAACTGTAGGTGACTGAAGCAGACTTTATCTTGACAGCGCCCCCAACCCCATGTATCTCCTCTGATATCCTTGTCAAATTTCAGCACCCTTCCAAAAACTCTAGAAAATGAATTTCTCTAAATTAATAAATATCAAGGGGCATAGAAATCAATGTGACAGAGTGGTATTGAGGTAAACCATTACCCATGATTAAACTACATGATGAGCAGGTTTGATGGGCTGAATGGTCTGCTCACGTTCTCATGTTTGCCTTGAATCAAAAACGTCTGAATTTCTCCAGCAATATTGAACAGAGCAGCAAGAGGAATTCAAAAGTGACTCAAAGTCAAAGTGTGTTCCCTTTATTTAGCATTCATGGCATGGGTTCCTCATGCAGCTGAACACATGTTCATCTGAGAATGATTAAGAGAAAGCATTAACTGAACCTGGAGGGTCCAAACTGGCAAATCAGATGCCAACTTGGATGCTGTTTGATGTCAGGAATCTGCCCACTGTGCATGTTTCCAGCATGCACACATGCTAGCGCCCTTACAGTCAGACAGTGCCACTTACAGTAGTCCTGAATGTCTGGCAGATTCTTCTGAAGTTTCAAGTTTCCTTGGTGCCAGCACTTGCAACATAGTCAAGCAGAATTTTACAGATGATATTCCCATCAGAATTCAATGATAAAGCAGCTGCAACTAATATGCCTGTGCTCATGAAACTTCGGTTTCTGACACTGAGCAACAGCTAAAGCACTATAAATACAACCCGCTGACACCTCTGCATCCCAGGTGAGTGTGTACCATGATTCATTCAATGAAATATTCATCCAAACCGACAGTAATCCATGACACATTCTCTATATATACACACATTCTAAATTCAGGTCCTTGTTCTTTCTTTAGCACAGTAGGCAGCTGACATGCTGGGACTTGCTTCACTTTACCAGTTTCTGAAGTTCTTGCTCGCTCCTTAACCCCTCTACCACTTCCAGTGTCTCCTTCACATCTTTGATTACTCTCAAAGTGGCTCTTTCTTTATCTCGGTGCTCTTCATAACTTCTTCCCCTAAATAATTTCCCTCATCCCTCCTTAACATTTTATACCTGGGTCATTTAATGTCTTCTCTCGTCCATGTGGTCAATGGGTATTATCCTTACTCAGTGCATAGCTCTGTTTCTGGTTATCTACAACACAGTTACATTTTGAAGATGGCCTTATTTGGCCTATCTCCAGCCTTTTTTGCCTCAGGTAACCAGCAGCTGCAGTATATCTGGCCACCATCCTGTCATGACTGAATTCTTTTCTTTCTCAGCCCATTAATGGCCTTCTGTGCTAATCTTGTCTCATGCGCTCTCATATTCGGAGGGCAAAAAAGACCAATTTCAAACATGATCCTCAGATATTTAATCGCATGCTGCATTCCTCCCAAGCTTAGGATATGCTTGCTGTTTAAATGAGGCTCCTCCTCCTGCATAATTTTAGAAGAATATCATGCTCATTTAATCTGCCAAAATAAAGATTCTTTTTAAAAAACTGAACTCAGATCTTTAAACTCTCAAAGTACAAGGCTACAGCATTTTTTTGCAACCAGAAGCATGCTACTTATAGCATTTTTATATAGGTCGTAGCTTGGTACAAGACAATAACAGATAGCAGGAAACAGAAACTTAAGCAGCTTACTATGTCAGGTCACAACTAAAAAAATGTGACCTTTGGAATACACTTCAACTGAATGTATCCTCCTTACTATGTACTGGATCGGGGTGAGCTACTTTTCATTTCAGCAAGTTGCTTCTATTGTCAAAGTGGGAAGAGCAGAACAGGAAGGCGCTTGAAATGAATAAAGCAACATGAACTGGCTGTGCTATTGTTTCAGATTGATGACAAATTGCATCTTTTCATGTGAAACTGAACCAGGTATTTTTCAGGAAAGGAAATTTGTCACATGGATCCACTCACATGTCCTGTCATTTTTTGGCATGAGAAATTTCTACTTCCGTAGATGTAATTCTGTCTGTGCCAGCCTGTCATGCCTGTTACTACATTTGTCCCTTCTGGAGTGTTCCATTCACTTGAAGACCTTTTCTGGGGTTTATTTATAACATAGCTAACACATACATAGTACAGAGACATCTCTACTCAGAACCTACGCCTTGAATGCTACAGTACAGAGGCTTATGGCTTATGGTCACATGTTAACATCCAGATACTTGGCTTATTTGAATGTTGACTTCTCCGAAGGGATTTTCAGCTGCTTTCTTGATTTGGTGATGGTAAACCAACAATCTCATTCGGGAGGGAATTCTCAGATTTTGACTCAGAGATACTGAAGAAACAACGATATATTTCCAAGTTAGGGTGTGAGTGGCTTGGAGGTGGTGGCATTCCGGTCAATCTATTGCTCTTGACTTTCTAGATGGTGGTGGTTGTGGGTTTGATCCCTACTTTCTTTTGCTTGGATTTAAAAGAAAGGTAAATTGGGGAATTTTGCTTACTTTTATAAAATTTTTACTTTTGGTGCTGACTCTGAGAAGAAAGGGGCCTTATTTCCACTGTGCTATCCAAGTGAGACATAACATACCCAACACTCACAACCATCCTCCTGTGTGTCAGGTATGACTCCTGATGCCCAGTGAGTCGAGTTTAATTAGGGCATCTTGATACCACACTCGGATCGATACAGCCTGGATGTTAAGAACAGTCAATCTCAACTTACTTCTGACATTAACTCTTATTTAACCACAGATGGATATCACTTTAAGAGTGAAGACACCAAATCCCTGTTTTATCCAAAGATAGCTCTTTTATCCTATTTCTGAAAGTAGTTAAACATTTAGTAATAGCAAACTTAGTCGTGCAGTTATAGAATTATGAAATTTACAAGGCAAAAGGCCAGAGAATCCATTGTTGTGGGGAAAATCACCAGCCTCGGAGCCAGAGTCGGGGTTCAATGGCAGAGTTTATTGCACAAGGAAATACCGGAGCTCCAGGGAAAGAAAGACATCAACAGCACAGTGGTCAGCTGCAATTCTTCTCTCAGCCCAGAACACAGGTCAAGATACTTTTATACATTTTGTAATATAATAGGTCAGTGATGAGGTTATTGTCTCTGTAACATAGTTTGTTTATTGTAAACATTTCAGAATTGTTGATAGTTTCAGTGCAGTCATTGTCAGTTCCAGCGCAGTCTTAGTTAATTTCAGCGCAGTCTTTGTCAGTTTCAGCATTGACATTGTCAGTTTCAATCTCTACGCGAAAGTCCATTGATGTAGTAATGGGCACTAATCACTTTTCCTGAGAAAGACGATTACTGCATCCCTGGCTATTAGCACTTTGTATTGAGACAGTATCAAACAGTTAGCATTTCTATTAAAGATGTTTGCTGGACACAGATATCTCAGTGGGCAGTATATGCTACTCATGTGTATTCTCTCCCCTAACTGCTTCAAACTAACCAACAAGGTTGTGAGTGCATTGTGTTGGCATTCTGGTGGCTTCAGGCAGTATCTGTGTTTGCTCTGCTGTTTCTCTCCACGTTATGGTCCAGCGGCCATCTTGTGTGTCAAGTGGCCAACTTATGGTTCAGCGGCCATCTTGTGTGTCTAGTGTCACCCTGCCGCATGCCATCGCCCACTTCACTCCTCCCTTTGTGGTCAAGGAGGCAATTTCGGAGATCTCCCGCAAACCACTAATTTACATGCAGAGGTAGGTCATCTCGAGGAGTTCCTCCTCTTGAGGGGGGCCAATTTCGTTGGGGGTTCTTCCGTGGTGACACTCGCTGTGGCACAATTCTCATCTGCCTTACAGCAGAACTTTAACCATCCAAGACCCACACTGAATACCAGCATGAGTGCAATGAGAAGAACTTCCCTGTGTGCCGAATATGGTCCCCAACATTTACCATCAACCAATTTAGCCAGCCAATTTAGTCACCAATAATTGTACAAATGCTCCCTTGTTGTGCTAATTAATAATCCACTGAGTAACATGTCTGCTGTGTCTAGAGTCTAAGTTCAGCCAACTCTCCATTAATTGCTTCCAGAGCTTTTGAGGTATTATTGCCTAAGATAGTCAGACCACATACATGGTAATTTCAGTTTTTAGTGCTGACGACCCCTGCTGCGTCTCCCAAAGATAGAGATCCCAAGAGTCCATATCCCAATGATGACCCCAAAGTGGTGGAGAACTGCGAGTCAGCACAGAACTCCTGACTGATGGAACGGGTCACTATCCTTCTCCAAACATGTCCCCTGCTGGGGCATGGTACAGTAAGTGGTGCAATTATCCCTATCGTGAACAGGTTTGGGAGGTCTGTCTGTCGCATAAGTCTCCTTAAATAGAAAAACAAATCCCTTCGCTGCTCGCCAACTGACATTGTCCTGTCCTTCCATCTGTCTGTCCACCCATGTCGCCCTGATCCCCTAGGTGTCCACCCCCAGCTGGAAGTGTTGAACGGGTATATCCATGTGGCAGAGCTGACATGGGTGCCATTGCACTGACCACATATAAATTATCTGCCCGCGGTCACATTCAAGCACACCTGCTCGGTGCAGGTGCAGGTAAACTGTCTCCGAGTAACCATACAGTACTGATAAGTGCACTGTATCTGGATGCATGAGTCATTTTTGGGAACCAGGGCATAAACACATCCCCAGCCCTGCCTTGTGAAACAGAGTGGGTAATTACCAGGTTTTAAATGGCTCTTCTCTTCCCTAGGCTGGTGGGCCTGGCCCCATGGGCCGGTGGTCCTGCCCAGCTGCACACATCTACCCTGGAGTCCCCGTTTGTATTTTCTTATCTGCCCTTTACACGGCACTCCTGAGATGTCTACTGTATACAGGTCACAAGGGGTCCACACTGGGATGGCCCCAAATAGTAATTCCACTGATTGCGCCAGTGGGTAGCAGACAGTTCGGTTCCCATGTAAATGTCAGTGGGTTTTATAGAAGAGGTTATCTTGAAATCCTGATATGCACCCAACAGTCGTGACACTTAAACACAGTGAAATACAGACAGACATATACATTTTGCAGTTGAAATAAAGTTATCAGTCAAAGTCTTTGTTTTCGTCAGGAGGTGCAGTCGTGCTGTATGGTTTGTTCTGTTATGTTTTTGGTACTACCACTGGGATGACTGTCTTGTCCACCGTTCCTGTCTGCACCTGGGGAATGGTCAATGACATTAGTTTGATCACAGGAGTTTTTAAACAGTTTTAATTGGGTCCAGTCCTTCTATGTGCCTTTCCCTTTAATATCTCTGCAGGCCCAAATGTCCCCACTTATTACCATATCATATGGTCCATTCCATTTTGGAGCAAAGCCTGGTTTGTCGGGCAGTGCTTGCACCAGGACATGGCTTTCTGCTGCTGGGATCTCAGGGAAGATTTCCAATTCCCCTGCCTTGTCCTTTTTGTCCTGTTTATCAATTTCAGATTTCTGCATCACTTTAAATTGGGCACTTAATTCTATCACATAGAGTCATAGAGATGTACAGCATGGAAACAGACCCCTTGGTCCAACCCGTCCATGCCGACCAGATATCCCAATCCAATCTAGTCCCACCTGCCAGCACCCAGCCCATATCCCTCCAAACCCTTCCTATTCATATACCCATCCAAATATCTCTTAAATGTTGCAATTGTACCAGCCTCCACCACATCCTCTGGCAGCTCATTCCATACACGTACCACCCTCTGCGTGAAAAAGTTGCCCCTTAGGTCTCTTTTATATCTTTCCCCTCTCACCCTAAACCTATGCCATCTAGTTCTGGACTCCCCGACCCCAGGGGAGTCTATTTATCCTGTTCATGCCCCTCATAATTTTGTAAACCTCTAGAAGGTCGCCGGTCAGCCTCTGATGCTCCAGAGAAAACAGCCCCAGCCTGTTCAGCCTCTCACAGTAGCTCAGATCCTCCAACCCTGGCAACATCCTTGGAAATCTTTTCTGAACCCTTTCAAGTTTCACAACATCTTTCCGATAGAAAGGAGACCAGAATTGCACGCAATATTCCAACAGTGGCCTAACCAATGTTCTGTACAGCCGCAACATGACCTCCCAACTCCTGTACTCAATACTCTGACCAATAAAGGAAAGCATACCAAATGCCTTCTTCACTATCCTATCTACCTGCGACTCCACTTTCAAGGAGTTATGTATGAACCTGCACTCCAAGGTCTCTTTGTTCAACAACACTCCCTTGGACCTTACCATTAAGTGCATAAGTCCTGCTAAGATTTGCTTTCCCAAAATGTAGCACCTCGCATTTATCTGCCACTTCTCAGCCCATTGGCCCATCTGGTCCAGATCCTGTTGTAATCTGAGGGAACCCTCTTCGCTGTCCACGACACCTCCAATTTTGGTGTCATCTGCAAACTTACTAACTGTACCTCTTATGCTCACATCCAAATCATTTATGTAAATGACAAAAAGTAGAGGGCCCAGCACCGATCCTTGTGGCAATCCACTGGTCACAGGCTTCCAGCTGAAAAACAACCCTCCACCACCACCCTCTGTCTTCTACCTTTGAGCCAGTCCTGTATCCAAATGGCTAGTTCTCCCTTTATTCCATAAGATGTAACCTTGCTAATCAGTCTCCCAAGGGGAACCTTGTCGAACGCCTTACTGAAGTTCATATAGATCACATCTACTGCTCTGCCCTCATCAACCTTCTTTGTTACTTCTTCAAAAAAACTCAATCAAGTTTGTGAGACATGATTTCCCATGTACAAAGCCATGTTGACTATCCCGAATCAGTCCTTGCCTTTCCAAATACATGTATATCCTGTCCCTCAGGATTCCCTCCAACAACTTGCCCACCACTGAGGTCAGGCTCACCGGTCTATAGTTCCCTGGCTTGTCTTTACCGCCCTTCTTAAACAATGGCACCACGTTAGCCAACCTCCAGTCTTCCGGCACCTCACCTGCGACTATCGATGATACAAATATCTCAGCAAGAGGCCCAGCAATCACTTCTCTAGCTTCCCACAGAGTTCTCGGGTACACCTGATCAGGTCCTGGGGATTTATCCACCTTTAACCGTTTCAAGACATCCAGCACTTCCTCCTCTGTAATCTGGACATTTTGCAAGATGTCACCATCTATTTCCCTACAGTCTATATCTTCCATATCCTTTTCCACAGTAAATACTGATGCAAAATATTCATTTAGTATCTCCCTCATTTTTTGTGGCTCCACGCAAAGGCCGCCTTGCTGATCTTTGAGGGGCCCTATTCTCTCCCTAGTTACCCTTTTGTCTTTAATATATTTGTAAAAGCCCTTTGGATTCTCCTTAATTCTATTTGCCAAAGCTATCTCATGTCCCTGTTTTGCCCTCCTGATTTCCCTCTTAAGTATGCTCCTACTTTCTTTATATTCTTCTAAGGATTCACTCGATCTATTCTGTCTATACCTGACATACGCTTCCTTCTTTTTCTTAACCAAACCCTCAATTTCTTTAGTCATCCAGCATTCCCTATACCTACCAGCCTTGCCTTTCACCCTGACAGGAATATGCTTTCTCTGGATTCTTGTTATCTAGTTTCTGAAGGCTTCCCATTTTCCAGCCGTCCCTTTACCTGCGAACATCTGCCTCTAATCAGCTTTCGAAAGTTCTTGCCTAATACCGTCAAAATTGGCCTTTCTCCAATTTAGAACTTCAACTTTTAGATCTGGTCTATCCTTTTCCATCACTATTTTAAATCTAATAAAATTATGGTCGCTGGCCCCAAAGTGCTCCCCCACTGACACCTCAGTCACCTGCCCTGCCTTATTTCCCAAGAGTAGGTCAAGTTTTGCACCTTCTCTAGTAGGTACATCCACATACTGAATCAGAAAATTGTCTTGTACACACTTAAGAAATTCCTCTCCATCTAAACCTTTAACACTATGGCAGTCCCAGTCGATGTTTGGAAAGTTAAAATCCCCTACCATAACTACCCTATTATTCTTACAGATAGCTGAGATCTCCTTACAAGTTTGCTTCTCAATTTTCCTCTGACTATTGGAGGATCTATAATACAATCCCAATAAGGTGATCATCCCTTTCTTATTTCTCAGTTTCACCCAAATAACTTCCCTGGATGTATTTCCAGAAATATCCTCCCTCAGCACAGCTGTAATGCTATCCCTTATCAAAAATGCCACTCCCCCTCCTCTCTTGCCTCCCTTTCTATCCTTCCAATAGCATTTGTATCCTGGAACATTAAGCTGCCAGTCCTGCCCATACCTGAACCATGTTTCCGTAATTGCCATGATATCCCCGTCCCATGTTCCTAACCCTGCCCTGAATTCATTTGCCTTCCCTGTTAGGCCCCTTGCATTGAAATAAATGCAATTTAATTTATTAGTCCTACCTTGTCCCTGCTTGCCCTGACTGTTTGACTCACTTCTGTTCTCAGCTGTACCTGTCTCAGATCGATCTCTCTCCTCACTATCTCCCTGGGTCCCACCCCCCCACCTTACTAGTTTAAATCCTCCCAAGCAGTTCTAGCAAATTTCCCTACCAGTATATTAGTCCCCTTCCAATTTAGGTGCAATCCGTGCTTCTTGTACAGGTCACTTCTACCACAAAAGAGATTCCAATGATCCAAAAATGTGAATGCTTCTCCCATACACCACTTCCTCAGCCATGTATTCATCTGCTCTATCCTCCTATCCATGCCCTCACTAGCTCGTAGCACTGGGAGTAATCCAGATATTACTACCCTTGAGGACCTCCTTTTTAAATTTCTGCCTAACTCTCTGTAATCTCCCTTCAGCGTCTCAACCTTTTCCCTTCAAATGTCGTTGGTTCCAATGTGGACAATGACCTCCTGCTGGCCCCTCTCCCCCGTGAGAACATTCTGCACCCTCTCTGAGACATCCTTGATCCTGGCACCAGGGAAACAACATACCATTCTGCTTTTTCTCTGCTGGCCACAGAAACATCTGTCTGTACCTCTGACTACAGAATCCCCTAACACAATTGATCTCTTGGAAGCCGACATACCCCTCATCGCATTAGAGCCAGTATCAATACCAGAAACTTGGCTGTTCATGCTACGTTGCCCTGAGAATCCATCACCCCCTAAACAGCATACCTGTTTGAAATGGGTATATCCACAAAAGACTCTTGCACTAGCTGCCTACCTCTCTTAATCTTCCTGGAGTTAACCCATCTATGTGACTGTATCTGAGACTTCTCCCTTCCTATAACTGCCATCCATCACATACTGTTGCTGTTGCAAATTCCTCATTGCTTCTATCTGTCTCTCCAACCGATCCACTCGATCTGATAAGATTCGCAACCAATAGCATTTATGGCAGATATAATCCGCAGTAACCCTTAAACTCTCTTTAAACTCCCACATCTGACAAGAAGTACATATCACTGCAAAGGCCATTTTTGCTCCTTCACAATCTACAGATCCAGAAAATAACACCGTCTTATTCCTCTACAAACACTGCCCCAGGTTAAATTAAAGCTATGGCTTATATTTTAAGTTTAATCAAGAGACTTATCCCCAAAAACATATAATCAAGAAAGAATCCACTGTACCCACTACTGCAGCTTTTCTCTTGGACAGACTTAAAACAACAATTAATTTATCTAATTCTGTGCTGTGAACTTTGCCCAACAGTTCCTCCAAGATTAGTTGTGAATTTCACTGTTTGTTAATTTTCCCAGATGCACTCCGATGTCCAGCGAAACACGCATTCAAACAGCAAAGGCGATAACTGTGCAGGTCTTCTTTCTCTCTCTCTCTCTCTCTCCTGCATTGTCCTCACCATGTGATTACTTTTTCTGCTCTTCTCCCTTTAAGTTCCAAAACAATGCAACAGCATGTAAAACAGTAATTGCTGCTCCTGGAATTCGAGGAAATCACCTCCAACACCTAAAATACCTCAAAAAAAGGAGCAGCTCTTACAGCCAGAAATGTTTCCTGTCCTCCATCTTAGATTACCCAGAATCCTTTTATCTTGCCAAATTTTGTCTTTTAGTGGACCCACATCGGTGCCACCTGTGATTATTATGTCTCTGGCAATTGCATTGCTCAGCCGATCATTAATTCAGATGGTGTTAGCCTGGTTGCCAAATTCATGGTGGCTCTCAATTTCATTAGTATGGCTGGCAGCACTTCAGCCCATGCTCTGCCTGAGTTTTGTACAGCCTTAGCTAAAGTATTTTTGAGCGTTCTATTCATTCTCTCTACCATCCCTGAGCTCTGGAGTTGATAGGGAATGTGAAATTTTTGTCTAATGCCGAGTAATTGTCAGACAGTCTTCATGACCTTTCTTGTAAAATGTGTCCATTGGTCAGAGTCGATCAGGAGGGGTACCCCCACCTTGGGAATTACCTCCTCCCCTAATATTCTGGCTACAGTGGTCGCAGTGCAGCTTTCGGTCAGAAATGCCTCTATCCCATACCACCATAGAGTCAGGGACTACACTGAAGGCATGTTGACTGTCCTGTATATATACTGCTATAATCCTTTTGCTAGTTCCAGTGCTTTGGTGACCAGGCAGTATGTTTTCCCACAGGAGGGTGGTAGTGGCCCTGTAAAATCTATCTGAAGGTGTTCCCAGGGTCCCCTTGGTATGGGCTGGTGTCCCATCGTAACTTTTATGGGTCTCCCTGGGTTATGCACAAATCATGCATCTGCGGGTGGCCATGTCTCTTCCCATTTCTTTCCACCACCACATTCTCCCTCGGCTTGTTATCATGGCCTCTCTGCCTGTATGAGAGAGCCCGTGGTGCAGTTCAATCAATATATTCTGTACGTACACTGGTGCCACTACCTTGTCTGCTCACCTCCAGACACCATCCTCCCCTTTGAATGCCCCCTGCAGTTTCCATTGCTCCCTCTCTTCCTGAGGGGTGTCCTCCTGTAGCTGCTGAATTTGAATAGCATCTTTTGCTAATTCAATACTGGCTATTGCAGCCTCATCAATGGCTTCTTGTTCAAGGCTGCTCGGTCTGCTGCCTGATTTCCTTTGAATTTTAGCCAACTTGGATTCTCTTTTGCTGGCTCCTTTTGATGGGCTTTTATTTTTATTACTGCAGCCTCTTTTGGCTGTTCACTGGCACGCAATAGTGCCTGAATTCTTAATTGGTGTCTGATAGGGATTCCCCCCGCAGTGGTGAACCCTCTTCTAGCCCATGCCACCATGTTGTCATGGACTACACCAAAGGCATATTGACTGTCTGTATATATATTCACAATTTTTCCTTTTTGCTGGTTCCATTGCTTTGGTGAGTGCTACCAGTTCTGCTACCTGTGCGATCTGACTTCCATCAATCCCCCCGGACATAATTGTTTCTAACTTATCATTTACCACAGCCCATCCTGTTCGGGCGACCCTGCTACGTATTTTCATGACCCATCCACAAAGGGGTCGCCTCAGCTGTGTCTAGGGGGGTATCCTTTACTCTCCCCCTACCCTCATCCCCATCTATATCGCCACAGTTGTGCGGTTCCCCATGTCTAGAATTCCCTCAGCTGGGTTTTCTCCCATATCCCTATTACCACGGACTGCCTTGGGGGTAAAAGAATGGCCTCCCACTTTGCCCTTCTCATATTAGAGACGGCCCTCAGTTTCCCTGTGTTTAGCATCTCTACTAAGGTGTGTTTAGTGTGGAGGACGACATTCCCTGTCATTACTATGGGCTCGCTAACCCTAGCACAGTCTAAGGCTGCTATGCACCTGGGCAACCCCGTGACTCCTGGCCCTTCATGAGTTGAGTAGTACCCTACGGGCCTTCTCCTGCTACCGTGGTCTTGGGTGACCACTGAGGGGAAAACTCTCCCTCATTATTACAGTGGATGTAAAAATCCTTGCTGGGATCTGGCAGCCCTAGCCCGGGAGTTGATATGAGTCGAGTTTTAAGCTGTCTGTACGCCTCCTCCTGTTCTGGCCCCAAGTTACAGGCTTCAAGGCAGGCTGGCCTCCTTTAGTTAATCTCTGGATCAGTTCAGCCAATTTTGTGAACTCGGGGTATAAGACTCCGACTGTAGTTGAATAGCCCTGTGACCTTTCTGACTCCCCTGACAGTGGCAGGTCATGACATCTGTTGGATTGCCTTCTTTGAGTCCCTAGGATATAAGGTGTCCCAGTTATAAGACTTGTGTTTTGCCAATCTGTGCCTTTGTGGGGCTAACTTTTAACCCTGCGATTGCCAATTCCTGTAATACTGGACATAATGCTTCCTGGTGTCCCGATTCAGACTCTGAGGCAATTAGGATATCATCTACATATTGGAGGATCCTCTGGTAAATCTACACCCTTCAGAATGTTGCTCATCATCCTATGAAAAGTAGTGGGGCTGTAGTGGAACCCTTGTGGCAGGCGAGTCCATATGTACTGCCTGTCCCTTACTGTAAAAGCAAATTTATTCTGGGACTCAGAGTATACCGGGATTGACCAGAATCCGTTGGCTATGTCTAAAACAGTAAAAATCTTGTGTTTGGGAGCCAAGCCGTTTAGGGGTCTGCTACAATGAGGTGCAATTTGGAGATGACCCTATTTAGTCCTGTATAATCAATGGTGAGCCTGTACCTCCCAATAGGCTTTATTACTGGCCAAATCGGGAATTAGTTGTACTTGTGGTTTCTTCAGGATTCCCTGTTTCACTATCCTTTCACTATCTCCACAAATGCTTTTTCTGCCTCAGGTTTTATTGGGTATTGCCGGTGGGGCTTATGCTCTGGTCCAGAAACCCTTATCGGATCTGTGTTAACTAGACTTGTATCTACCTTTGTTTCTGCCCATGCTCCGGGGATGGAGGCGCAGATGGCTCCGAATACCCCTTTTTGAGGTTCGAGTCCCTACTGGTGGCTGTAGCCACTTTAATAGTTTCAAGGTGACTTGTAAGTTTCCCAAGTTTGGTCTTTTGACTGTTCTACCTGGGCCAGCGTGGTCATTGTCAGTTTCAGCGCAGTCATTGTCAGTTTCAGTGTCTGCGCGGAAGTCCATTGTTGTAGTAATGGGCGCTAATCACTCTTTCTGAGAAAGATGATTCCTGCAGCCCTGGCTATTAGCAATTTGTATTGAGTCGGTATCAAACAGTTAGCATCCCTATCAAAGGTGTTGGCTAGACCCAGGCACTTTGGCAGGCAGTATATGCTATTCATGTGTATTCTCTCCCCCACCCGCCTTAATCAATGAGGTTGTGAATGCATTGTGCTGGTGTCCTGGTGGCTCCAGGCAGTATCTGTGTTTGCTCTGCTGTCTCTCCATTTGGTAGTCTAGTGGCCGTCTTGTGTGTCCATGTGTCTAGCATCACCCTGCCCTGTGCCATCTTCCACTTCAGCATACAGAGGATCCTTGATTATCCAAACGAGATGGGCGGGCATTATTTTGTTTGGATAATTGATTATTCGGTTAATTGATTCAATGCCTCTCCTCTGGTGCTCGGGGTATTCCTCGCTCTGCCTGCCTTGCTCTCTCTCTGTCTCAGGGCTTGATTCTGAGCAGAGACACACTTATATGTAAGGGATCTGCAGCATTGCTGAAGCCTCCCCCCAACCCTTCCCTCTGCCATTCCCCCCCCCATTAGTTCAATGGGATTGACACAGCAAGCACTTGCTAAGTCTGCTCCCATTCAGGAGAGCAAGAACCACCCCCCCCAACCCCATAGACCCAACCCCGAATCCCTGTCTGATGCCCCAACCCCAATCCCATCCAAACCCCCCCCCCCCCCAACTACCCCAACCCTGCCCTCCTATCCAAACCCCTAATCCTGTTCACCTCGGTCCCTGTCCAAGCCCGCAACACTCCCAACCCCGCCCGCTGTCTGCCCCCCAACCCCATCCAACCCCCCCCTCCGATTCTGACCCCACAACTGCACCCCATCCACCCCATCCCCATCCAACCCTGTCCCCTGTCCAGCTCCCCCTAAACCCCACCCCTGTCTAGCTCCCCCTCAACCCCAACCTCCATTGACACTCTCCAAATCCACCCCCTGTCTGACGCCCCCAACACCGCCCCATCCATCCCCAACCCCATCAAACCCTGCCCCCGTCCAAACCCCCAACCCAGGCCCCTGTCCGACACCCCCCAACCCCCCTGTCTGATCCTCCAACCTCGTCCCCTGTCCGCCCCCACCCTGTCCAACCATGCCACTCCATCCACCTCTGCCCCTACCCCCATAAACCATCCACGCCCCCGGCCGCTCCCCCACCATCTCCCCCCATCGCCTACCACCCCTCCCCCAGGGGAAGCCGGACTGGACACCAACAGTAAGACTGCAGCTGCCTTTGGGGGGGGGGGGGGGTGAGTCTCCAAATAGCGCGCACGCACACACACACACACATTTTTACTGCAACTTTTTGATAGATTCCTCCTTTGCCCTGTACACGACAATGCTGGAGAGATTGTCTGGGGAAAGGTGGTTTGCCCCATGTAAAACTCCAGGGTAAGTGTGGGGGGAGAGAGAGAGAGAGGGCGGGAGGTCAGACATTTGGAGACGGTGCCTGGGCTCCCAACGATGTCCAAGGCTGCTCTTGGCAGTATATCAGTAAAGCAATTGTTGTCATAAAGAAGTCCTGAAGAAGGGCTCATGCCCGAAACATCAATTCTCCTGCTCCTTGAATGCTGCCTGACCTGCTGCACATTTCCAGCAACACATTTTCAGCAGTATATCAGTAGGCCGAGTTCATTTTTAATTACTGCAAACAAAACACACGATCAGTGTTGGAAACACCTCTTTGATTTAATATTTCTATCAGGACCACGAGATCTCCTTCGGATAATCCAATATTCGGATAATTGATATTTGGATAATCGAGGTTCCTCTGTATATCTTTTTGGTTTGAAAACTCTTCGAGAACGAGCTACAGTGTAACCTTCTGAAAGTATGGATTTAACACTTGGCTGTGATCAGTGACTTGTTTATTGTCCTGGTGTTCCATCACATTGTTATCACAGTGTTATTTCACCTTCAATGTGCACAATTAACATTTGTACACTACCCTTCGCTGTTCCGGCATGTATTGTGAATGCATCACGAAGAATTTGGACAGGTGTTGCCTTGACAAGGTTATGTTCTCCCTTTGCTTGTCATTCTGACCTCTGCCAGTGATGGTAACCCCATACCCAGAAGTGTAGCTCTGAGGTATAACATAACAACACAAAACTTTTGTTGCCATACACTTCAGATCGAATGATTTAATGTTGTGAGCCATTCAAAATAGCAAGACCGTTTGATCTGAGTTCAAGTGATGAGGATGTTATCGGGTTCATGCAAATTCCTCAATAGTCTAAATATATACTGTGGCTCATTACCAGAAATGTTTTTTTCAGTACAGCAATCAAACTGAACATGGCTTTCAAAAGCCTGCCTTGGACTCGTTTGAAGTGGTCTTCACCTGTCCGACAACTGGAAATTTGAAGGAATTATCATTGATTAAAGTGAATAAAATTCATCATTGACAGAAAATAGATTGGTGGTGATTTGGACTGAGGGACTGATGAAATCTTTGTGCAGTTGTAGGTATTTTCCACATTGCGGTGACAGATGGCTCTGTCATGTCTCACACATCCTCACTAACTTTTCAATATCACTATTTAGACCTGGTAAATAGACTTGACTACTTGTCTCATTCACTCTCTGCCCATACATTCTTGTGAGGCAGTGACATCATCTCCCAAAGATCTTCACGTGCAAGTATTTGTTTTCCTTTGAAAATAATGCCTCTTGAGATAACGGGCTCATCTCCTTCATGGCTAAAGCATCTGAGCATATCTGACATCTCTTTTATGATGTCAGGCTCTACTATTGCTTTATTTTGCTTTATATTAGCCTTTTTAGAGATGATATTACACATTTAGAGTCAAAGAGATATACAGCAAGGAACAGACCCTTCAGTCCAACTCATCCATGTCGATCAGATATCTTAAATTAATCTAGTCCCATTTGTCAGCATTTGGCCCCTATCCCTCAAAACTTTTCCTCTTCATATAACCATCCAAATGCCTTTTGAATGCTGTAATTGTACCAGCCTCCACCACTTCCTGTGGCAGCTCATTTCATAGATGCACCACCATCTGAATGAAAAATTGACCCTTGGGTCACTTTTAAATCTTTCCCCTCTCACCCTAAACCTATGCTCTCTAGTTCTGGACTCCCCCAGCCCAGGGAAAGGATTTTGTCTATTTACCCTATCCATGCCCCTCATGATTTTATAAACTTCTATAAAGGTCACCACTCAGCCTTCGACACTCCAGAGAAAACAGCCCTAGCCTGTTCAACCTCTCCTTATAGCTCAAATCCTCCAACCCTGGCAACATCCTTGTAAATCTTTTTGAACCCATTCAAGTTTCACAACATCTTTCTCATAAGAGGGAGACCAGAATTGCCCATAATATTCCAAAAGAGGCCTAACCAATATCCTGTACAGTCACAATATGACCTCCCAACTCCTATACTCTAAGCTCTGATGAATAAAGGAAAGCTTACCAAACACCTTCTTTACTATCCTATCTACCTGTAACTATGAACCTGCACTCCAAGGTCTTTTTGTTCAGCAACACTCCCCAGGAGCTTACTATAATGTGTATAAATCCTGCCCTGATTTGCTTTTCTAAAATGCAGCACCTCACAATTATCTAAATTAAACTTCATCTGCCACTCCTCGACCTATTGCCCCATCTGATCATGATCCTGTTGTACTGAGGTAACCACTACACGTCCAATTTTGATGTAATCGGCAAACTTACTAACCATACCTCCTATGTTCACAACCAAAACATTTATGACGAAACGCAGTGGACGCAGCATCGATCATTGTGGCACGCCAATGGTCACGGGCCTCCAGTCTGAAAGGCAGCCTTCCACCACCACCCATTTTGAGCTAGTTCTGTATCCAAATGGCTAGTTCTCCTTGTATTCCTTGCTAACCAGTCTCCCATGAGGAACTTTGTCGAATGTCTTTGTAAAGTCCAAATAGATCACATTCACCACGCTGCGCTCATCAATCCTCTTTGTTACTTGTTCAAGATTATCAAGTTCATGAGACATGATTTCCCACGCACAAAGCCATGCTGACTGTCCTTATTCAGTCCATGCCTTTCCAAATACATGTAAATCCTGCTTCTCAGGATTCCCTCCAACAACGTGCACACCACCAATGTCAGGCTCACTGGTCTATGATCCTGTTGTACTGAGGTACTGTTTGTTTTTCTGGAGAATAAGGGAGTTAAGTGAAAAACTCCTGGTCCAGAGATAGGGACACTACCACTGCTCCACAAGTGTCCCAGACCTATTTTGAATCAATCTATTTTGACATTTTATGACACATACCTGGAGCAGATATGGCCTGTAGCTAGGGCTCTTGGCTGAGAGGTACAGTTACAACCAGTGCACCACAAGAGCCCCTTAAAGGTTATCCTTCAAGATCTTTTCAAGCCAACCTGTTCAGAAAGGTTATTACACAGGTCTGGAGCAGATGGGAATGATAATGTTCTGTATTACATTTAGTTTGTAGGCCATTAACTGTTTCAGATTGAGGGTTCCTCAAGCAGCTAAAATGTGTGCCACTGTTTATGGAAACCTGCTATCCATTGCTCCAACCACTGCCACCATTTAATAACATTATTGTGTTATACAAATGTAACGCAAATGAGGTACTTCAATTCTATGTACTTGAAGATTTCTGGTGTGCTTGTTTGCAGCTAGACCGATATAAGTGATACAGAGTGATTTCCAAACACAGTGCTACAAAAAAACCTGTGGTCATGTCTTAACATCTGGGTACTTGGCTCATTTCTATATTGAGCTTTTTAAAGGGAATTCACTCCAAAGATCATAACAGAGCAGCACTGGCACTAATGCTAACTTAATGTTTGTAAAACAGGATTTGTCATTAACTGTTACCCTGAAACTCACTCCTCCATTTTCACTAACAATACTTCATTTGTGGCTACTGATTCAAGCTGAATACAATAAGGGAAACATTAAGCCCCAAAACAGGTGAGTTTGGGGCACATGGGATAGAAAAAAATCTTTAAATTTCAATCTTAAACCTAATTCACCATAAACCCACACACTTTAAGTTTTAACTGAGTTATAACAAGCAACCAACCTGTTCCCAGAAGGCGGATCTCTCAACTTAATATTTATACATATCTATATGTACCAGCTGTTATCTGTCTTCTAGATTGAAACCTGATTGACTGGTTTGGCAGTTGAATATCAGAGAATGATCAGACACAGAAGGAACTCATTTGCAAATTCATCTTTTGAAAGAGCTACCTAATAATCTAATTTCTTTGCCCTTTCTGCATAGCATCGAACAAATTTTCTTTCAACTCTTCATCCAATTCCCTTTCCAAAGATGTAATTAAATCTACTGTAGAGCATTATTGAAACATCTAAAAATTGTACTACATTATTAGTTAACACACGGTGACTGTAGCTAACCAAAATCCCCCGCTCCCCTGTTCTAATTTGTTGAAACAAATTTTAATGCCTTGGTTTACAAAGAAGGTTTCTCAGAAACTGGTCGTATGTTAATATTTCACACCATGACTTCATTGCACTTCAGATGAACACTATAATCAAACCTGATTGAAAAATTGGAACAGTATGAGGAAAATATTTTAAAGTAAAAACATCTAAAGCAGCAGGTAATTAAGAGGAGAGGATTGTTAATTTGTCGGCAATGCCTTCAAAGGCAGCAGATGTAGATCCAATCATAAGGTTACATTGGTTGCACAGTTGCAAAGGAAAACAACGCAGAGCTGGAGGGGTAAAGCATGGAGAATAAATCTGAATTGTTAACTCTTTGACAAGGGCCATCAGAGATGATGGGGCAAAACACCTCCTTATGTACTGTAAAAATCTCTGGTCCTAATTGTGATGGCAGCTGAGAGTAGGGCAGCATGAGAGAATGTCGGGTAAGGGCTGCTGGAGATGAGGAGGTGCAGAGTACTGAGGGGATGTTGGATGCTGTGGGGTAGAGGGAGCTGTTGCATGAGGGGGTACTGAGTTCTGTTTTGTAGGTGTGTAGGAGGTTTTGGGGTGAGGGGATGTTGAGGGAGTACTGGGTGCTAAGACTGTCATACAGTCAGAAAACCCAGAAGAATGAGTTTACCTCTGGTCCTGTCACGTTTGACAGCAGGGCTTAATCCAGGTTGGTATCTCCATTTACCAGGTGAAGTGACTGACTCTCAGAGTGAGGACCTGCAACACCAAGCCTGCCACTGAGGTGATGAGAGGAGGGACAGATTGAGGTATGTAGCAGGGTGGTCCATTTTGATGGACACAATTGCTTTTTCACAGAATTGTGACAGCACTTCCAGAGACCATTCGGCTCATTCTGTCTGTGTCAGATCTCCAAATGAGTTGTTTACTTCATGCCAATCTCCCACCCTGTAACCCAAGCACATTCTTCCCCTTTAGTTAATAGTTGAATTCCCTTTTCATTGCTTCAGTTACCTCCACCAATCTTTTAGTTAGTGCATTCCAGAATCTAACACTTGCTGTATCAGGAATGTTAGTTTTACTTCCTTTATTAGTTACTTTTAATCTGTACTCTCTTGTTCTCAATCATTTCATGAATGGGAATAGTTTCTACTGATATGCTCTGGCCAGCCTCTGGGATTTTATATACTTCTATCAAATCTCTTATCAGCTTTCCTTTCTCCAAGGAGCATTCCTAACTTCTCCCATATCCTTGATAACCGAAGTTTGTCATCTTTAGAAAGACTGGCATTGTTTTTTTTCTCTCTGCACCTTCTACAATGTATTCACATTCTTCGTAAAGTATGGAGCCAAGAGCTGTATACAATATTCCAGCGGATGTCTAACTAGCATCTTATATAAGTTCAATATCAGCATTTTGCTTTTGTACTCTATGCTCCTATGAATAAATGTGTTGCTAGCTTTAATGACTTCTGCCCATATTTACTGAGGTCCCTTTGCTTCTATACTCCTTTTAGAGTTGTGTCTTTTATTTTGTTTTGCTACCCCTACCAAAATGAATCACCTCATTTCTCCAAATGTACTTCATCAACCATCTGTTTGTCATTCCATCAACGTTTCTAAGTCATTTTGGAGTTCTACATTATCCACCACAGTTTACAAATTTCCAAGTTTTGTATAATTCATAAACTTTGGAGTTATGTTCTTTGCATAAGTTCAAGGGCATTAATATTTAACAGGAAAGACACTAGTAAATAAAACAAGTGATCTGAGATTACACATAGTTTATCAATCAAGAAAGATCAACCAAATAGCCCCATAAGAAGACTTGTGAATTTAACATGATTTGCAACAGCTGTAACTGAGGACTCAAATATAAATATTTTCCTTAAACTATCTCTTGTCCAGCTGTGCAATATTTTATAATATTCAGGACTTCATATGTTGCAGAAGAGATTGCAATTAATGTGCAACGGCAGTATGGGTTTACATTGGAGGTTTGCTCTGTACTTTTTCTTGTGCACTGATTGGAAACAGTTGAGATTTTAATTCAATCAAAACACATCCAGTAGTAAGCAGTTAAAATCAGGCCCACAGAATCTTAGAGCACAAGGGAAGCCATTTTGTCCATTGTGTCTGTGCTAAAGGTTTGAAAGAGCTGTATAATTGATTCGACTAAAACCTGCCCTTTCCCTGTGGCGTGCAGTTTAACCCTTTAAAAAGACCTGTAGAAACTGCAAATCTAAAATAAAAACATAAATTGCTGGAGAAACTCAGGAGATCTAGCAGTATCTGTGAAGAAAGAACGAGAGTTAATGTTTCGAGCCCAGTGATCCTTCTTCAGAACCTCACTGGACTTGCTTTCTCTCCACAGATGCTGCCAGACTTGCCGGGTTTCTCCAGCAATTTCTGTTTTTGTTTACTCCACTCGCTTTTCAAATTTTCATATGATTCCCTTTTAAAGTCATTTACAATATCTTGTAATCTTCCAATAATTATTCACTATTACATATTTTGCTTTAGTCTTTAGTGGGAGAAGGTAAATTCTTTAAACTACACGGAGATGTGAAAGGATGCAGCCGGTGAGTTAAATTGGGTAATATGGTCTCAACCCAAGCAATGGCTCTCTGAGCAGCATCTTTATTAATCAGACATTCATTGGCGAAAGACTCAGTCCAGACATCTGAGTACAATATGCTAGACCGACAATCTAGTGCAGTACTGAAGGACTGCCACCCTTTTGGGTGCAGTTTAATACACCTCCAGTGTTCTAAGATAAATACAAAAGATCCTGTGGCATTTTTCAAAGAAGAGATCAATATTAATCCCTCAATCAACATGATTAATTATCCAATCACTGTTACACTGTGTTTGTGAGAACCTCTTAAGTGCACTTGGCTGCTTTCATTACCACAGTGACTACAATTTAAATAGTATCTCACTGGTTTGCAGAGGTTTAAGATGTCCTGAGGTCATACAAGGTGCCACATAAATGCAAGTCTTCATTTTTTTCCCTCATGTTTTACTTGAAACAACTTACCCAAGGACTTGCTATTCTTCCTTTCTCTTCTTCAGTGAGGCATTTGTTGTGGACTGGTTTCCTCTCAGCACACAGTAATCTTCTTCAGTCTGTCTCAGCCTCAACCTTCACAATGCCACAGTCAAGCACCGATCTGATTATCGTTTCTGTTTGCACTGGCAAGCAACTTCTTTTGAACTGAAACCTATTTGCTTTGGCTTTAAATTCTAAGATTGCCACCCTTCGAATTAAGGGAGCCAGTCTGTTAAGTCTCCAGAGTCACAGATGCCCATTGTTCAAGATCCAACAGGAAAAATAAAACTCATTTAAAACAGAAGGTAAAAACACCCCCAGGCAAAGGGAAAGAAAAAATGTGGTAAAACCAGCTGGAAGTGATTTCAGAGTAGGAAATGTCAGCAGTGTGTGTGAGCATGGAGCTGCTGCCTGGATTCTGGAACATTTGGGAAGAACTTTAGATTAGAATACAGAAATAAAGCAGTCACAGGTTCATTACCATTCAGTTGCTCTACTCATAGAAGCATAGAACAGTTACAGTAGAGAAGGTGACCATTGGGCCCATCATGTCCATACTAGCTCTCTGTAAGAGCAACTTTAAAAAAAGACACTCTCCTAAACTTTTCCCATTGCCCTGCAACTTTTTTAAAAAATCCATTCCCTATTTGAAATCCCTGATTACCTCCACCACGTCCTGAGCCAAAATATTCCAGATTCTAACCACTCACTACATTAAAATAGTGTTTTTCCTTGTGTCAACATTGCTTCTTTTGCCACTCACCACAAATCAGTGTTTCCTAGTGCTTGACCTTCTCTCCCCATTTACTTTGTCAGGCCCTTTTTAAAACTGCCCTGACATTTTTAACAATTTGTGCATACATGTCACAGGTCTCTCTGATCCTGTATCCTGTTTAGAATTGGATCCTTCATGTTTCATTGCCTCGCCTTGTTCTTCCTACTATAGTACAACACGTCACACCTACATCATAGGCAGAGAATGGATGGCTGACCAATCTCAGAACACCCTGAAGTCCTTCACATCAACTACTGGGCTTGGGAAATTCATACTTGGTTATAAAGTATTTTGGAAGTGCATTTGTGTTGTACAGAGCAAGATCCCACAAACACAATTAGCGTCATAGAGATGTACAACATGGAAACAGACCTTTCCATCCATTTTGTCCATGCTGATCAGATATCTTAAATTAATCTAGTCCCATTTGCCAGCATTTGGCCCATATCCCTTTAAACGCTTCCTATTCATGAACATCATGTACCAGATGCCTTTTAAATGCTGTAATTGTACCAGCCTCCACCACTTCCTCTAGCAGCTCATTCCATACACGCACTAGCATCTGTATGAAAAAGTTGCCCCTTAGGTCCCTTTTCAATCTTTCCCTTCTTACCTTAAACTTTTGCCCTCTAGTTCTGGACTCCCCCACCCTAGTGAAAAGACCTTGTCTATTCACCATATCCATGCCCTTCATGATTTTATAAATCTCTATAAGGTCATCCCTCAGCCTCTGATCCTCCAGGGAAAATAACCTCAGACTGTTCAGCCTGTCCCTGTAGCTCAAACTCTCCAACCCTGGCAACATCTTTGTAAATCATTTCTGAATCCTTTCAATTTTCACAACATCCTTCCAATAGGAGGGAGATCAGAATTACCACACATTATTGCAAAAGTGGCCTAACCAACATCCTGCAACATGACCTATCCTCAATGTACTGACCAATAAAGGAAAGCATATCAAACGTCTTCTTCACTATCCTATCTAACTGCGACTCCAATTTCAAGAAACTATGAACCTGCACTCCAAGATATCTTTGTTTAGCAACACTTCTCAGGACCTTACAATTAAGTGTACAAGTCCTACCCTGATTTACCCTAAAATGCAGCACCTCATACAGAGACTCTAACCCATCTCAAGAGATTCAATCATGAAGTCGGAAATGTCACTGCAGTGTAGAACAGAAGGTGTGTTGCATTGGCTGAGGTGTTAGTCTTCAGGTGTGATAGCAAATTTCATCTCCATCTGCCTACTTGGTTGCATGTAAACTACCTCATGACATGATTAGGAGGAAAAGAATTCTAGTCCTCACCTGTCACTTGGCCAACATTTATCCCTCAATCAACATCAGTACAATCACGATCAGATAATTTATTTGTACCAATGTTGATTGAGGGATAAATGTTGGCCAAGTGACAGTTGAGAACTAGAACTCTGCAATATACCTTCTGTTCTACACTGCAGTGACAGCCCCGACTTCATGATAGAATCTCTTGAGATGGGTTAGATTCTCTGGTGGAAGAGTTGTAAATGAATATCTTGTATCAATTCATTGGGGCAGTAACCACCCTAGTCTAAGTGAACACCATCAGCACATTAAAGAATGTAATTGCATGTCATAATAATCTGAATGCACCTGAAGGACGAGAAACAAAGTCAATTCTGTTGAGGGCTTGATAGAACAGGTGCAATACAGTTATATTAATGATAGAGCTCTGAAACCACTTACATTTTCTTACTCAATGATTCAGTTGATTACAAATTTCAATGCAGATAGAACCTAATTAGACAAGTAGGTATTATATAATAATCAGTACAGCAGCAAAGAAACAGCAGAAAACCAATTAAAGAGTGGTAGCATGTCCTAGCTCTGGGCTGGGAGACTCAGTTTCAAACCTCCCACCTGCTCTAGAAATGTGTACTAATACTGCCCTGAACAGTTTATCAGAAAAATAGGTTAAATGAAAACTTGACATTTAAGGATCTGTAATTCTGTGAATACAAGCTGAGGGCTGGTCAAACCTTCCAACCCTGGCACAAACGCCTTCTTCACTATCCAGTTTACTTCTGACTCCAATTTCAAGGAACTATGAACGTGCACTCCAAGGTCTCTTTGTTCAGCAAATTTCTGTAGGATCTTACCATTAAGTGTACAAGTCCTGACCTAATTTGCCTTTCCAAACTGCAGCACCTCACAGAGATTCTGACCCATCTCAAGAGATTCAATCATGAAGTCAGGGATGTCACTGCAGTGTAGAACAGAAGGTATGTTGCAATGGCTGAGGTGCCACATAATACCTTGGCTTTGCTGTTTTACAAAGTCATCTAATTATTACTCCAAATATGGTTAAAATCTAATTATTGATTCTAAATAAGCTTTAGAATGTATTTTTTTAATTAATGCCTGAGTCATGAACATCACTGGCAAGGCCAGTAATTATTATTCATCACTAATGTCCTTAGTGAATGTGGTGGTAAGCTGCCTTCTTGAATTATGGTTGATTGTGGTATTTCTTATTTCCAGACAGATGCAAAATCTGATGGGTTTTTTTCAGTAACACTCAAATTCTGTGCTGCCAAACCACTATTTACATCCAAGTGTTGTAAGAGAGGCTTTTCCAGGATTTTGACATCACTGACACAGTGGTACAGTTCCAAATCAGGATGGTGTTTCATTTACAGAGAAACTTGCAGACAATGATTCAAGTCAAAGAACTGGGAAAGGCATAATGGACCAAATGGCCCACATCTGCTGATCTTGTCCTTTTCGGTGATAGATGCCATTTGGAAGGTGCTGTCATGGAACCTTGATGGTACTGCAGTGATCTTGAAGATGGTACGCACCACTAGCCCTGAATGTCAGTGATGAAAAGAATGCATGTTGAAGTTAGTGAATGGGGTACCAATTATGTGGGCTGGTTTTCCTTGGATGGTGTTGAGTTTCTTGAGCATTCAGGCAAGTGAAAAGCTCCCAACTTGAGCCTTGTAGATAATGGAAAGATTTTGGAGAGGCAGGAGGTGAGTCACTTATTGCAGGATTTCGAACATCTGACATAATCTTGTAGCCTCAACATGCATATGAACAGTCCCGTTCAGTTTCTGATGACTACTTTGATGATACTCAAAGTGTTGATGATGGTAGTTTTTTTATTATAATAGCATTACATGTCAAGGGAAGTGATAGAATTTATCACTTTCATAAGTGAAGTAGATGATCACTGTGAAGCATTTGTGTGATGCAAACATTATTTTCCCTTATCAAGCCAAGTCTCAATGTTGTCCAAATACTGTTGCACAGGGACACAGATTGCTTCAGTATCTGAGGAATTGTGAATAGTGTTGAACATTGTGCAATCATTAGCGAACATCTCACCTCTGATCTTATGATGGAACAAAGGTCACTGATGAAGAAGCTAAAAAGGTTGGGCCTGTGGTACTGGTCTGATAAACACTTAAAGCAATGCTTTGAGGATGAATTGATTGATATTATTGCCATTTTCAGATCTGCAATTCAATCATTTTGTCCAGGTTGGACAAACATTATAATGAAGTCTGGTGCTCAGTGGTCCTGACAGAATCTAAAATGAGCATCAGTAAGCAGGTTCTTCGTCAATCAGAAACACTTTACAGCACAGGCAAGTGACCTTTCTAATACCTTGTACTAGGCTTTTTGCCATGATCACTAATCAGCCATTTCCTGAAGTCACATAGAATGTGATTTGGCAGAAAATTGGCATCTGAGATGGTGGGACCTTCAGGAGAAGGCCAATATGGATCATTCATGGCATTATCTGCTGAGATTGTTGCAAATGCTCTGTCATTACTATAAGTAACAAAATGCTGGGTGTGGTATAGTGAAATTGGTTTAAATCACGACAACACAACTGATGACGTGACTTGGTTATTGATAAAAGAAAAGACATTAGGCTAGAATGAGTATGTAAGGAGAGATGTCATAAAGAGAGCTACATTAGATAACCTACTGCGGCTATTTATTTACACAATAGTTAAGTGCAAGAAACTCACTGCATGAAGTGAAATGTACATTCTCATAGAAACCCACATAAGTGTTTGGATTATATTTCAAGAACATCAAACAAATACATAATGCAAGCACACGGTTAATATAAAACCAAAATGGATATAAAAATACATGTGAATAGAATATTTTTGAATGTTTCTTACATCATATACAAGATTGTTTACCTGGAAGGGGACTGATCTGCACCTTTGGAAGTTGAAGGTCGAGGAATTATTAGACTGCCCTTTTGCTTCTTTGGAGGTGGAGGGTTGTGTTTCATTCAGGACAGCTTTTTTTAAAAAACATATCCAGCAGGCAACAGCCAAAACAAGCTGAACGAACAAGAACGTGCTCAGGAATGCTGTGTCTGGGCAAGTACTCATTCCTACTGCTGTTGGGAGAGGTGTAAAACCCTGTATTGTTACAAATCAGGCACGTGTTATTCAAATCATGAGCTGTGAAAACTACATTATGGCAAAACCACATTAACCAAGAACCATCTGTATGTACAGATGTTAAAAGGAAATTGTTATAGTACATATTGAGTTGAAGAGCCATATAATGATAAGGAGAAAGCCCATGATATTCCAGTCAGACATCCCAATGTGCTATAACAGAAAGCATCGAGACAGTGAAGGAAAAATCTCCAGAGCCAAAATGTGAAGTTAAAGCAGAGCCCAAGAGATACGGCTGAAAAGGGAAGACTCCAAAGGCAGGACAGAACTTTGGATTATATCAATGTAGCCTAGCATACAGCAGGAGGGCACCAAATGCAGGCCTTAACCTCAGAAGACTTCACAAGAAAACTCCAAAGGCAGGAAAAAAATTCTTGGAAGATTTCAATTATATGGCCACAGGATGGAAAGACTTTGAAGGGGTGGTTGTGGGGAAGGGAAGACTAGAGTGGAAAAATCTAAGTACTGTCGCAACTCAGACAGGCACAATTGCCCACAGTGAGTTCCAGTAGAGACCTTGCCATTACCTCAACCAATTGAAAATACAGAAGGCTTGAAGTGGGAGAGCTTAAGTACTTTCAACATCATTGAATGGCTTCAGGCTTACACACAAACAAACACCGCCACCTAGTCAGCACATTATTATATGATATAGGGCTAATGACTGATGATGATCTGGAAAGACAAAGTGTAGAAAAAAGTATTACAAAGTATGATGGATTTATTTAAAAATTCAACACATAGTTTAACCCAGAAAGAAATTTAACGACAGCATTCTGGTGAACCAAAGAAGCAATTTTAACATATTTATATTGTTGAGCAGGATACTGTGAGCATGGAGCTTTGCAAGATGAATTAATTAGAGACTATTTGGTAATCAGTGAGAGATATGTGAACTTATTGAACTTTCTTCAGGGAGGAGTTAATATTGACATGAGCAGTCAAATTCGCCACCAGGGAGAATCTCAAATTCAATTCGTACAATGAGGAAACATTGAGGATTTTTCTGACACAGTTAGAAGTGTAGGCCTTAAGTTGAAAGTTGAATTCTTGAAAGTTCACCAAAATGTCAAAAATGTAGAAATCAAAGTCATTGATATGAGGTTGTATGAGATGTCGCTCCAAACAGAATTATGCAATAAATAATGAACAGGGATACCTGAGCAATAAAGTGTGGACAGTTGGGACAGTCCAGAAAATATTGAGAGTGAACAGCACCTTCAACACTGAAAAACAATAGATCCTGCAAAAGGAACATTTCCAGAGAAATGCACATCAGACAACAAGGAAAAAGTTCAAGAGGTTATAAGTATTCCCGTGGTGGGGGGTGTGGGTGATAGTGTGGACTAGGTCTGGACTGTCAAAAGGCTTTGAAGCAGAATTTAATTTCATGCAGTTTGCCATGGTTGAAGTCTGTGAGAATTAGACCAACTAACACAACACCAAGGGCCAGGAAGTACAAATCTTCAGGTGCACAGACAAATCAGCACAATGCTTAGTCACAGAGGATGAAATGTCAGCGAAACACTGTATATTTTGATTAATTAAAATACCTCATTGTTGAACAGAAATGTATGCATTTGCCCAGGTCTCTCAGAGAAAGTAGATACTTCGAAACAAAAGCAAGAGAAAATTTCGTCAAGAAATTTGATTTGATTTTGATTTTATTGTCACATGTATTTAACAGTAAGATACAATAAAAATAAAATTTCATTTGCTGCCACAAAAGGGTGTCATTTTGAATAATTTAACAATAAGGAAAAAGTAAACATAACTGAAAGAGAGTCCATCAGTCCTGAGGCAGCTCACCACAGTCAACGACGCCTCTGCCACCACTTCACTGCTGCCAGTGCCAGACCCAACCAACATCAAAGTCACCGATCTTGAGGGGTCATCTTTTGCTACTGAGCCTACCTCGCCAACGTTGCCTCTGCCAATGTAGCAGCCGCTGATTCCAGGTCCTGTGCTTGCTTCAGAAAATAAGTAGGTGCCTGCACCGTTGGTCATTGATGCTCCTGATGCCATCCAGGCTCAAGACAAGTTAAGTCAATAAATAACAAAGAAAACAGAGAGCGGGAGAAAAGAGAAATAAAGCAGTCGGAGTGGATGAGCTCCAGCACAGGAGCCCTACTCTGCTACCATCCTGGGCCAGAATTTTCCAAGCTCTTTAAATGCTTTTAAAACTTGAAGCAAGAGAATCAGATTACATTACACATGACCCCAACCCTAAACCCATCTCCCCATACTGTCCCAGGAAATTCCTTATCCTCTGATAAGAAAAGCAAAATCTCAGTATGACAGCATGATTGAAAGCAGGGTCATATTTCTACCACCAAAACTGACACAAAAGTGCTCAGGGCAAGGTGGGTGATAGTTCAGGGGGAGATAGGAGAAGGTAGCTGAGAGCTTGGACTCAGCCTCTGCAATGTAGAGGTCAATGTGCCAGACTACAACAACACCACCCTTCTTGGCAGGCTTAATAACAAAGTTGGATCTGAGAGCATGGAATGCATCAATTCAGAGAAAGATAGGTTGGAATGGCAAAGGGAGGCAGAGAGTTGAGGTGAGCGATGCCATGTTGACTGTTCTCGATGAACAGTTTGAGTGCAGGTAAAAGGCCAAAGGGAGGGGTCAGGTGAGGGAGAGTATTGGAGGAGGGTGAAGGGACGGGGACAGGACTCTTGTCCAAAGAAATGGACACAGAGGTGAAGGTGATGAAGAAGAGTGTAACGTCACGTCATGCCCAAAATTCATTGAAATGGGGCACTGAGGGATTACTTTAAGACCTTTTTGGGGTACAAAACATTCAGCATCAATGAGTGGAAGGTCAGAAGGGACAGTAAATACACAGCAGGAAGTGGGTTAGGAGACAGAATGGAGTCAGAGAGAAGAGGAAGGGATGAGGGTTTCGAAAGGCTGTGGGGCATCTCTAAGTTGTTGCATCTTGCATTCCTTAATGCCTGAAAGGAAAAGGAAAAGGTTTGTTGTTAGAACATTGAATGAGCCAGAAGATAAAGTGAAACTGGGGATGCAGGGCAGCTCTGAGCCAGCGTAAGCAGTGCTGATGGAGAGAAAAGTTGAGAGTGTGCATATGGCAATGCATCGCACTGAGCATGGATTTCAGAATGTGGAGAGAGCATCTTTCTGAGGAGCATTGTACATCACAGAGGTACCTTGTAGCCTTCAGGATTCAATATCGAGTTCAATCCTTTTAGGACCTGAGCACTTTCTCCCATGTCCTTGTCACAACCCATACATAACAGGGCTGCTACCACAACAACCCCTTGTCAGCCACTCATGGTCTCCATCAGCTGCTCTTGATTCTCCCAGGCTGACCATTACCCACTCCTTTGTCTGCCCAACAATTGTTCTCTCACTCTCTCTCTCTGGGTTCCATCTCCACCTATTATTTACTCTTCCCTTTCCCCCACCCATACACCAACCTTTTGTTAACTACAATTAGTTTCTGAAGAGTCACTGAACCCAAAACATTAACACTGTTTTCTTTCCACAGATGCTGTAGATATTTTGTTTTCATCAATTTCTATTTTTGTTTCTGATTTCCACCATCTGCAGTTATTTGGTTTTTCATGTTTCAGGATGGAAGCCTATTCATTTCAAATGTATTGACACCTCTGTTCCAATAATAAAAGAAGGACTCATGATGGAATGTGTTAAGTATTTACAGCCTGATACTAAACACATTTAATATCACATCCAATATATTCTTCAGTTGCAGTGTGTCCCCTTGTATTCAAATTTATTTTTGCAATCTGTTGAAGCTCAGGCCAGAAAACATTGCAATAGACCTTACCCTCAATATGAACCTTATTAACTTTGCTCTATCAATATCTTTAATAAACCTTGAAATTCACGTTAGGCCATTCAAGGATGGTCAGGACGCTCTTGTTCACACAAAGATTGGTGGAAATGTGGGACTCTCATCCTAAAAAGGTTCTGGGGCTAACTGAAAATTTCAAAACTAGATCGATTGATTTTTGCTAGATAATGAAAATAAGAGCTGCAAATCCAAAGTGTATTAAGATACAGATCAGCTATTATCAAACCAAACAGGGAAATAGGTTATTAGTCTATTACTGTTCACCCTTTTGAGGGGAAAAATATCAAATCCAAGTTCCTCTTCTTGGAGGGAGTTAGGAAGATTCTTCCATCATCCGCATGTTCAATTTATTTGAAAGTCACATTGAACCCTTCTCCATATTGTGAGCTTTTTCCTTTAAATATAATCAACCCATAATTAGAATAGCATGTTGTTATTTATTGGGCAAAGCTTCACTGTTTCTCCTGAATAGCAGCTAATTAGATGTCTTCAACATCTTCACATTGACATGTTAATATACTTCAGCATCTTGTGCAGTCCTCATCCGCTGAACATTACTTTAACTGATTGAACACTAAAACATTTGACAGTTGAGCCTAAGCACTCATCCATCCAAATGATGTAATAAGATATTGGCAAGTCTCATACCATCCAATATTTTAGACGTGTGTTTCTTGCACATGTGCTGAGGCATTTTTATAATTTTAAAATCAAATGCAAATAATGGTTGCAAGTTAAATGTTACTGTCAGCATAGTGTTGGCTCGTATCCTTCAATCTCCAAGTGATGATGGGAATGCTGCCTTAGAACTTTGCCGAGATTAGATGAGACCATCTGCTGCATTTGTTAAGACACAACAAACCCCTCATCTCTGGAATCAATCTAGTGAATCTTTTCTGAATTGCCTCTAAAACAACCACATCCTTCCTCGGCTTGATGGCTTAACAAACCAATTATGGAAATGGAAAAGCTGCTACAAATACCATATATGATGCTGCCTCGTTCCAGTGGTGCAGGATACTATCAACTGTCATAACCACTGACCATCACCCTAGATCATTTATGGACATACTGAACTTAAGACAGCCAAAGGCTGTCATATATTTTAAAAATATAATTTATTTCAGAGTTTGGAATTTGAAATAGTCACATTGGGTTTTGGCCTGTGTGTATGAGGAGGATTCATGTCAACATTTGTCAGTACTTCTGGAGCCTTTTTTTAAACTAGCATGAGTAAGACTTCTTGGATAATAATGGGAATTTGTTCATATTGAGAGAAGTTTACAAGTGGACAAAGTAATCTTGAAGGGCATGATGTTGCTTTCAGTTAGAAAAATCAGGATTTTTTTTGATTATGAAAAAAGTCAATAGTTTAGAAATTATTTTGGCTTTGTTTTGCAGAAGTCCTGGCTGAAGTTATTAAACAAATTCTCCTAGTCAAAGAAGTTAATTGAGAAAATAGTTTATATCAGTATTACAGTTTTAGTTGAAAGCTTAGAACCCTGAAGGGCATATTCAAAGATGAGTAAATCTAAACTCAGCCGTGTGCATAATTAAGAAAGAGGTTATCAAACTCTCAGGACTAAACATTGGAAGAAACAATTAATTCAGACCAATAGATATGATAAAGATAGAAATTATCTCTGGTGTTTGCCTCTGGTAAAGTGATGATGTTGGGATAGATGGGATTGTATTTTAACATTTATTTCAGACATTTTCAAGTAAGTAATTTGGTTAGCTCTATTTTATCTTCATTTGTTTTGTGTAATGAACTTCTGTTTTATTGCATGCTTGTGTTCCAGTGAAAAACTATCCTGTTGAATAAAAAAAAATTATCAAGCCAGTTTTTCTTCTGGGATCTGATTTGTCTAGACATAACTTCAGCAGGGATCATGACAAATTGTAAGATATAATCAAATTGAGATGGACAGCAAAAAAAAAGTGAGCTTTCTAATACACCCTTGTGACTGAGAGTCTTCAGAAATGCACCTTTAAGAGTCAACGATTCAATAACTGTTCAGTTACACTTGGAATATAAAGTTCAGTCAGTCTGAAAAATGAAGATCATATGGAGATATGGAAATGGGAATGTTGCTACATAGGATGCAAAGCAATAGTGTCAAATCTACTTGCTTTTCCCTTTATTATTTATTGTTATATTATTGGAATCCCTTAAACAATGACCCTGAAACAATGCAATGGGATATTAGTGCAAGAACATGTCTACCTGACTTCCATCTTTTCATTAGTTTATCCAAACTTTTGTTCTATTTATTTTAAACATGTTAATGCAAAATTAAACAGCGAGGGACCAATTAGTTTTTCACAGCCCATTTCAAGGAAGGAACAGCATAACTTTTTCAGTCAAGGATGACTTAAACTATAATTACAAAAGGATATTGAGGTACTACTTACACTTAGCAGAGGAGGGGAAATTTAACAGCCATTTTTAATTGCATGAGATTTTTGAAATTGTAAATCAGGAAAGATCAGTGTTGGAATGAGATTTGAATAATGTTCAACCATAATTTCAGCAGAAGGTCAATGGAAACCCTGGAGAATGCACATAATGAAATAGTGACCATAACCACTAGTCACAATACATGTTTATATTGTTCTAATGAATTGAGCTCTCATTATGAAAAGCACTAAAAAGGTATTCTGAAGACTCTATAATTGTATTGCCTAGACTGAAACTGTAGAAGTCCAAACAATAATAGTCTCAGGTTCAGTTCCAGTTTAGCATTTGCTGATTGATCTTAGCTGAGGTTAGAAGTACCTCCTTGATAATGACCCAACTGCTCTCGATCCTATTTTCTCTGACCTTCATACCAATCATGCCCAGTGGGGCTGACTCTGCTAGTTCTCTCTCCTTCGTGTTTAGTAATGAATTGGGGACAAGATCAGGCCTCTGTTTAAAACTCCTGTTGTTCACGGTCTCCTTTGAAAAATAGCTGCGTGATATTATACAGGAGGATGTTGGCATCCAGCATGACCTTCAAGAGAAAAACAGTGAGAACTAAAGACGGCAAGAGCACCAGTCCAGATAATGAAGTGCTGCAGTTTGACCTTTTGTAGTTCGAAGATGATGATTTAAGCATGCAGTGCAGGTAATCAAGAGCAAGATAAAGTATATTCACAATTGCATTACTTAGACCAGAAGCATTTTCTGTCTATTAGATATTTGCTGGAAGCAACTGGCTGACAACGAAAAAGCTGAAGGACATTCTCCATATGAATCTCCCATCTATGGCCACATGAAAGAGAGAAGATTCCTGATCTGAGCTAAGGATATATTGTGCTTCATTATTATGTAAGTATTTATATGGTGCCTTTGATGAAATATTTTTGAGGTGTAATTGCTATTTTAAAAAACATTTTAAGGAATGTGGTCATCGCTGGCATTGCCCATCCCTAACTACCCTTGAGATGGTGGTAAGCCACCAGTTTGAAAAGGCATGAAGGGAAAAGCCCTTTCAGAATTGATGTGTATCCTTCATAAACTATTTTACTGTAACAATATCTGAACTTAAAAGCTGGATTTACTACTAGAATTAACATTACCGCTTCTCTCTTTTCTTGAAACATTTAATACTGTGACCTATTACCTCACTAAATTATGAATTGCATGTCTGATTCTTTAATTTAGAATTCGCATTGTCTGACAGAGTCTTTTGTATGATTAACTCATGAAACCAACTTGGTGGGGTGATACATAGTTGAGTTATTCCTGGGACCTAACAATGTCATGAATATTATAATCTGTGTGAAACTTTTTATAAAGGTTATTTGGGGGATGATAACACTCTCAACTGACTCCTCATCTTTGGAGAGAGATAGATCATTTCTTGAGGCCCATTTAGCATCATTAAATAACAGATTAGATCTCTCTTCTTTAATCTACAGTTACAAGGAATAAACTGAGAGCTATACTTCATCAGGGATTATCTCAGGCACAAAGCAGTGCCATGGTTCAGTGTTGCTTCCCTAGAGGTTCTTCTGAAGAAGAGAAGAGACATGCTCCACCACTGTCTACTCAATGCTCCATGTCCCTTTGAGCATTAACATTATAAACTTGCCAATACGCAGGACTATCACTCACAAAATTGGGTGCCGAGGATCCCCATCAGACACCTCAAGTGCTATCAACGTCTGCACTATAGAGCAATGGCTCGCACTTATCTGGCAGAGGTCACTCAAGACATAAAAGGAGCTACAGCACTCAATAGCTCATATATCAGCAGCTCACCGACTTCCTATCACAATTAGGAGAAAGTGCACATCTGATAGCTTTTCACCAAAGACTTCCACCACATGACACAGCTTCGGGATGATCACCTCACAGCTATCTCAGAAACACACGTCATATAATGATGGATCAATTTGCATTAACTATTGCTCTTTTACCATTTTGAAACACCTTTCAATCAGAGACATTTAACTCTTAACTTTGTCCATGCCACATACTTCTTATTAGAAATGTGCATGGACAATCACAGCTCCATCTGTATCAATTAACACAGGTCTAATCCTCATATACCCATGCTATTCAATTTAATACTTCTCTCCTGCAAGAGAAGAACATGCTAACGTGCACGAACATGTACATACCTGAGGCTCCTCACCCTCTTTGAGAAGCCAGCTGCTAAGTTGACAACGAAAAAGGGAATATGTCTGTGCTGTAGGGCTGATTTGAAAATGTACAGCCACTCAGTGAGAAAATCTCCAAATAGTTGCTCTGGCTCCACATCAAGCAGCAACATCTGAATAAAACCTTGGGACAGGGTGGTAGCTCCCAGCACTAACAATCTTTTATGCATTTCTTTGCAATCTCCAGTTCTTACTCATAAGCCAGCCTCAAAAGAAAAGTCTCCAGCATCCCACAGGCCCAAATCTACCAACACCTTACAACATAACTCTGAGGAAGAACATGAAAGGAACCTTTCCTCCTCACCCTACAACAACACAGTTGACACTTACCTCAGAGGATGATGTATCTAGTGTAGGCTTGGGGTCACATTATGATGAGCACTGCACTGGCATGGGTCTGCAGCTGAAGGAGAGATCATGGCTGAGGTCTCTGAGACTCAGAAATCTACTGGAGAACAGGCCCCTATTCAGCTCTGTGCAGATGTTGAGTCTCTGGACTCAGTCATTCATGATCTAACTGAGATCCATCAGCAAACAGGGAACATCTGGAAGAGGTATCAGAGATAATGATACTGGACTGGAGCAAAGTGGATGAACAACTCATGCTCAAAACATTGACTCTCCTGCTCCCGGATGCTGCCTGATCTGCTGTGCTTTTCCACTCTAATCCTCACTCTAATCCGACTCTAATCTCCAGCATCTGCAATCCTCACTTTCTCCTGGAAGGAAGTGGACAGGAATTTGCCCAAGTTCGTACTGATGTCATGGCTCTGGCACTGAAGAATATAGCTATCTCATGGTAGAGTTAGCAGCCATTGTGGATCCAGTATAATGATCAGCATCTGCCAGATAAGTATAGAGCCTTTTACTCCATTACTCATGGGGATGGGTTTGATGCTTTTATTCACTGGCTCAAGCCAGGAGAGTCAAGAGTCTCTAACCTCTCCCCTCAAGGGGGGGAAGGAGGTGCCATTTGCACTAACAGGGAGAAGGAATGACAGCCAAGCACTCAGGAATTATAATCTCAGTTCACTCCGAAGAAACCCTTCCACACCATCGCTTCTCCACCCGGGACCTAAATACCTCCATCAGGTCAGGCCCAAGGAGGTTACACTAGCACCAAGATTCCCAGCAGGTTAGAGTTATCCAGGCCACAGGCCACCAGAGAACGCCCATCACGGTCATCTGAGGCAAAGTGACAGCACAATTGACAGGCTTCCATAAGCTCAGTTGCAACAACCGAGATGGCTCCGCGATATAGCAGGAGGAAAAGTAGGATTAAAAAACATTGAAGTCACAGCATCAACTTTCTGTATGACATTACACTTGTCACAATTGTTCAGCAATTTGTACGACTGTTCTGTGGTCCCCTCCAATCTGTTATGACTTCTGACTATTCATGCTTTCCTTGCAGACTATCTTGAGTGATGATGATCACCCTAGAACCTTACATCAAATTCACAGTACAAAGAGGGGCTAAGGCTCTCAGACACCTCTATCCTCTGGGAGGAGCTTAACCTCTGGAACCTAAGCTAGATATTTGGATTTTGGGAATCAATCAGCAGAGAAAGACATTTATATCTCAGCGATAGATGGATATGCGGTTATAAACAAAGTTTTGATTGATATAAGTAATCCCTAGTGATGTTCTACTGAGAAAACTGAACTGAAGGTTAATGGTGCAAAGGAAACAAATTAATTAACATTTTTTGCTGAACAAAATAACTTAACATTATAAAGTTATGAACCAAACATTCCTTTGACAGCAAGAATGTCTCTGCACCATCATTGGCTTAGAGTTCTGAGTACACACATATGTTACTACAAAATCATTTGCCTTCAGTTCGAGCTGCTGTCATGTTCTCTTGCCTCGTCTCAATACTACCCTGAGTCCTTCAGCTTCCCCATCATCAGCAATGATTCCCTCAGCATCCCCATCAGATTCCTCTTTCTCCTTGTCCGGGCAGACATTTCTCCACTTCTAATTTCTAACTGCATCATAGAGATAAACTGAGGATTTTGTATCTGTCTGAGGGTTTCACACTGGGATTATCAGCTACCTCTTGTCATCCAAGAGATGGTCCTGAACATTGAGGGTATGATATCCTCTCTGTTCAGAATCTGGTTAGATAATGCCATGGAGCTCTGAGCACCACACGTATGCAGACAGTGAGCCCTTATACCCGAGGAGCCCAGCGATGCTACAAGTCCAACACCTCAGGCACCTTGTGACCATGGTGAACTGGTCAATCTGTAAAGGGCCTACCAGGTACACGCCTCCTATATGTAGTCTGCTTTATGAGCGTGCATGTTTCCTGTTTTTGGCTGACAAGATTGTGCCCATGAATATAACTCCAAGTTTGGGGTGTTAATATGTGGTCATAATATGTTAATGAATACAGAACAGGTTGCCGAGCATGGAGTCCCTGGTTCTCAGGACTCACATCCAGCATCCAGACACTCCACTGCACCCTCACACACCAACATTGTCACTGGCCTGATCCTCACTTCTCATGGTTTCCACACACCTATAACTATTCTGCTGTAGCAGGTTCATCACCCGTGGTACATACAGTCACTGACCTTCCACCTATCAAATCAAAGTGGCATGCAATAAAAGGCAACTGATTAAAACTAGTGAAGGATAAGCATGCTCGTGTCATAGAGAGGAGATGGTTTCTCACATCATGGATGGGTGATGATGGCAATCCTTGGAATCCAGTGACAGTGAGACCATTGAGGATGATTGCATATTCCTGCCTTATATCCTTTTGCCTCTCAACTCAACTTCATCCTACTATGTGGCATGCTAACTGCAGACAGCATGATAAAAGCATTTCTTGATTTCCTCCATATTCCACTTCCCTTGGAATTCCCACTTCCAGATACCCATAAACTGCCACGTGCCCAAACACACCAAACCCTGAAGGAAGAGAGAGCAAGAGAGAGAAGCAAGACGTTGTGAAGGTACATTGTTATTTGCTCTGACACTTCAAATACCTAAGAGGCCGGGAGACACGATCATTCATCCAGATGCATATAATCTGCAGATGGGCCACGAGGAAAGGATGGCTCATTTACCTAGCTCCCTTTGGGGTGACGCCACAGTAGTTCTGTTGCAGACGACTCACATGAAAACCTCAAATGGGGCAGCAGACAGGAAAACATTATATGCATCAGCTGGCCTGCTTTGCAGATTGCCTCTTGTTATTGTCAAGGAACATGGAGACATCTGGCACCATGTTGCTTGAGGGCAAAAGGTACAGCTTGTCCTCAACGCAGCCATCTCATTGTGATGTTACATTCGTAGAGACAGTGTTGCTACTGTACTGCCCTTACAATAGTTGCAGCTGTTATGTAGATAGGTATGATGCCACTGAGAATGTAAAATTGAGGAAGTTGTCCAAACACACTGCACAGGTATTTTCAAATAACCTTACAAACGAAAAGCTTTTTAAAAATGCCCTTACCTGTAATTTGTGTGCCTGGCCCTTTAAGGGATGCTAACACAGGATCCATCTGTAAATGCTTGTACTACCGAGTGTTCTACAAAGGCAATGACTGGATGTGTATGGTTTAAATTTCATATCCTGTCATAACATCAGCCAAATGGAATGTGTGACAACAGCATAGTATCGATTCAAAGCTTTCCAGCACAAGGCATACTCTACATGGCCCCTAATCCTCATAGAACACTGTGCAAGTTGCACAGGAAGAGGCCAGAGGAACAAAGGCTGCACCAATACCCTTCTCCCCACTGGAGGCAGTGGTCTGGAAATTAATTTGGTATTCTCTAACTGCAGAATTATCGGGGTCATTCTAAGTTCTTCCCGATAACAAGTCTATCAATAATTACTGCAGGAAACCTTGCTTCTGGATATCTGAGTGGAAATCATCTGTCAATTATAGTTTCCTGAGATTAATGGAGCAACAAGACTTTAATTAATTAGGTTTACAGCCTCTTTTAGTGCCAATCCAACATGCCAGTTTTGTTCATGTTTTATTTTCAGTGTTATAAAAAAAGACAATCAATGGGAAATGATTGGAACACAGAAAGTGTCCAGATAAATTGTTTTTACATGAAACATGTATGAGACTCATTGTCTCAGATATGCTGAGCTGTATTTTGCGATGAAAATTAAAACAGAGGAACCTATGTTTATTGTTGCAGTTGCCAATTATACATGGACTGCAGCTCTGAGTCAGAAAGTTCTGTGTTAGTAGTTATTCAGGCTGATATACAGTGCAACACAAGAAAATGCAGCCATGCTGAAGGTACTAGCTTCTGGCTAAGACATTAAACAAGTGTTTTCTAACCTCTCAGGTAGGTGTAAAAATTCCATGGAAATATTTTGAATGACCGTAAGGGAATTCACCATAGTAGTTGCCTACCAATATCATGTAAGCTATTACCTTGTTTTATCACATTGCATTTTTGAGCTCTTATTGTGCAAATCAGTCTCTTAATATGCCTGCCTGGCATCTCGGGAGGCCATATGGTGCCCAATAAATGGGGATACTTGGGAATAATCAATTTGGCATGGGTCTGAACAGGGAGTATGGGAGTATGAGTTGAAGGACAGAGGTAACAATGTGAAAGCCGCTCTCTGTCCTGTGCTCCTCCTGAATAAAGCACCCTCACTGGGAACACTAAATAAACTGGATACAATCACCTCAAAGGAATAGTAAAGGGATTAGCACCAGTGGAAAACTTCTTAGATTTCATAACATCAGGAATCTCTCCTTTATAAATAGGTTTCTGATTTGTCACGCACCCACCCCATTTCATGCTACCACTTGTTTCTGAGCTTACACTTCAATGATTCCTGACACCTGAGATTTTTTCTGACTGTGTTTCTGGTAAATAAGCTTCCACATGGTTATAAAAACACTTGGCGTGAAACTCTATCTTTCGTTTCTTTTAAGTACAGATAGTATAATAAATTCAGAAATGTGCATCACAAGTGCGAATTAACATTCATAAACTAGAACAAAGTATGGCATGATAATGGAACAGAGCTCATGATAATTTTGAAGTGTCAGAGGAGTCTTCTAGTTGCACATGTCACAGAAACGATGAATGTTTCTATCGTTCCATCATCATTGGGTCTTATACGGAGACAGGTGTGTTTTCTTCGTACAATTGGAGAGTGATTCATTGGCAAACTTCTGAGAGTTTAAAATATTATTTATTCTCACACACTTACATCAAATTAAATACAACGTTGTACACGTTAATTTTCACTCATACAATCACACACCCAATGACTAGCTATAGGTAAACATAATGCAGTTTTACAGGTTACAGTTAACTTGGTCTTTGGCTTATGATTACTGATCTCCCCATAGGCCAACTGATGGTTTCTTGAGACTTTTAAGTGATTTAAAATTGAAGTGAGGGTCTTATAAAGTGAAGGGTTCATGATAGGTTATGAAATTTCTTATAATTCAATTCTTAAGCCTTTGGTTCTCCATTGATCTCAGATGCTTGACACCATGCAGCTGAATTCTGAGTCTCGTTCACAGACTGGCTGAACTGAGAATTTTGATGACTTCTTATCTCTTAGGTAAATCTTTAAGGACAAAGGAAACATGGCTGAGTTCGTTGTGGCTTTTCACAAACTTATAATCTTTTTACAAGTGTTCAAGTTGATTCCACATCATGTGTTGTGGGTTAACACTTCTTCACGTGGATCCATCCAGTTCAGTTGAATGGGAAATACCTTCATAATAGAATGGGAATTAAGAGTGACCATTGCCTTTACTATTCCATAAACTGAGTTTCAATATTTCTATTTACACAGTCTCAAACTTGGAGAAAGGCAGTTTAGAAATCTCCACATTCTTTCCTTTCGGCCCAACCTAAAACAATCAAAAGTACAAATTCCCTGGATGGCTGTGAAAGTTCACATTTACTTAATACAGGTTTTTCTCCTATAATGTGTGTTTCATTCACACGAATTCACTCTAACACGATTGACAAATTGAGCTCACTGTTTCTAAAGTGTGAAGTTTTAAGGCATGTATTGGTTATAATGCGATTCCAGCCCCATTAGTTTAAATGGTGGTGCTATTACATGATTTTGTTTTCATAAGACGGGATTGCACAAGAACTACATTAAAGCAGAACTGACTGTACTAAGACTCAAGCCAATACCTATTTGTCTCAAATACCAAAGTTCAGCTGATTTACTGCAGCCATTTTACCAGCTTATGTCAAACTTTTAAAAACATTAAGTATGTAAGTTAGCTCACTGAGCTGGAAGATTTGTTTTCAAACATTTTGTCATCATACTAGGTAACATCATCAATGAGAGTCTCTGGTGAAGCGCTGGCTTAAAAGCATTCTTTGAAAGTTCATAAAATGTCTGGCATGACACAAAACTGAATCCAGGTGTAAACCAGAAGGGGAGTTACATTTTATTTTTTTCCTGAGTAAGAACACAATGCAAAATTCAAAGTTTTAAAAGCGACCTTTGCCCTTTTATCCACATTAAGTGCCAGAGACAGTAACTTGCAATGTTTTCACAACTGTATGACTCTATCTGATATTCTAATGATTGAATTAAGACAACTAAGCTATTTCTTTTCCTGGTTGATTTAATCTCTGTAGTCATGAATTGAAGATATACTGGCCGCTGCATCACACTGAACCTGGCACAGAGGTAAGTGACAGATTGGCCAAGAGTTTGCTGAAACAAGAGTGATGAGGCTATCAACACTCATGAGTCTTGCAGGTTAATCTAATACGAGCTTATAGGAACCGCACAAGCACAGTTGAATTCAGAAATCCTGAAATGTCAGTCAGAGGTGCCCTGCTCCTCCGCAAGGCCCATCGTTGTGGTCCTTAATGATAACTCAGCAGTGAAGTCACTGTAATGGCCTGAATATGTAATGCTTAACTAACAGCTCTGCTGTAAAGACAAATAAAAAAAAATTGGACAAGGTCATTCAGGAGTAAATGAGTTTTTAACGGCTTAATAAGAGATTATTATACTGAACAACTGTACGGTTCTGAAAAAATAATGTAGCATTTATGGCATCTCATCCTCCGAAAATAAAATTAATGCTGAAATTTTTTAGTTAAATGTTTTTGTGTAGTTTTCTGTTTTTCCTTTTTATCTCTCTATTAATCCTATACCTATATCCTAATCTTTAGTTTACAACCAAAAGAATGGTTTAAATATGATTTATGTTTCCTAGTTTATAGGAACTCTGGTTTGTAGTCTGTCAGTCGCTGTGAGGATCAAGTTGATGATTTGCAATATGCTTGGCCTGATTACAGATGCCACAGATTCCCATGTAGAGGCTACTGTGCTGATCAGTTGCCTAATCATTGGAAATCTCTGTTGACAAGACTCTGGGCAAATGCACATAAACTGAACAGCACTGTTTCCTCACTACTGAGAAAGAAAGTACAAGCCATTGCAGTAGTGCCACACTTCTGAAAGAATGGATTGAATTTTTCTGCCTGTGGCATAAGTGATGACAAGAACATTGGGTTAATAGGGAAAGACTGAAAAATTCTGAATCTAGACATCAAGAAAAATGTTTGCTATTTTCACCTTAAATCTTAAATGGCAACTTCAGAATCTCACCACTGAGAGGAGATTACCTTATTTTCATGCAATAATATCTCATTAAAACCCTCATCTCACTTTATTAATGCATTACTTCAATTCTTCTCTCCTTCCTTAAGAAACTAAATGGTTGAAAACCCAACATATAAGTCAGAGCAGTTACCTGGTGGCGGGCTTACTGATTGCTTGTCCGTCATCCAACTCTCACTCACAAGGTGAACAGAAGTGAGGAACGACCTGTGCAAGGTACATAATCCCTACACATTGTGTTAGCCTCCATCTTGCCACATTGAAGTGCAATGCTTTGACTGCTGTCGTCAATGTCACAGTTTTAAAAAATCGGACTGTATGAGATTATAATGTAAGAGGAGAGCAATGTTTGGTCATTACAACTTTTTTCATTCTCAGGCTAGCTGAAGAGGCTGCTCACTTCTCACATGGCTTCAATTTAACCAGATCCAACAGTGAAAATTGTACTGTGGCAGATATTTTAACAGTACAAATGAGCATATGCTTAGAAAGGTGAGTGTTTATTTATAATGATGTTGCACAATGCCACCAATGAGCCCTTGCTAAGCTTTTCTTCCTCTGCCTCTCACTCTGGCAGTCCTCTGTGTGCCAAAAGGCATTAAGACACAGGAGCAGTAGACCATAAGACCATAACACATTGGAGTGGAACATGATACTTATCTTTATTAGCTGAAGCATAAAATTCAACAGCACAGAAAGTAAGCTGGACCTCTATACAATGTTAGTTAGGCCACAGCTTAGGCAGTTCTGGTCACCATAATATAGGAAGGATGCAATTGCATTTGAGATGGTGCAGAGGAGATTTACCAGGATGCTGCCTGGGCTGGAGGGTCTGTGTTCTGAGGGAAGACTGATAGGCTGAGTTGGTTTTCTTGGTGCAATGAAGGTTGAGAGTTGACCTGATAGAGGTGGATAAGATTATGAAGGGGCGGAGGCAGGTTGGATAGGGAGGCACTTTTTTTCATTAGTGGTGGGTCAATAACCATGCAGCACAGAATTAAGAGGTAGAAAGCTGAGAGAAGGTTTGAAGAAAAATGATTTCACTCAGAGGTTGATGGGAGTTTGCTGCCTGAAAGTGTGATTGAATCAGAAACTCTCATTACATTTAAACAGTATTTAGGTAGTCACTTCGGTTGTCCACCTCTTGGACCATAGGCTATGGCCAAGAACTGGAAAACGGGATTAATGTAGACAGACACTTGCTGACCAGTGTAGACACAGTAGAGTGGATGACCTCCTTCTATGCCGTAAATATCTATTAGCCTGAGTTTATATAAAAAAATGAAGGGTAGGAAAATAGGAACCATTCAGGAGGATGTGTGGGAAGAAAGGAATTTAATTAAGTGAAGTAACAGGACTGAAAGAAATGAATGAGATGAAGAGAGGAGGATGCTGTAATAAGTAGGTGGGTGAATTGCTAAGCAACGTGGATAGGGTTGATTTATTTGGAGACGATTTGCTTGGATACTTGTCCTAAGGCCAGTTGTGATGTGTAAGATTGTACCCAATGCTGCACACTAATCTTATTACATTAGTGCCAAGCAAATCGAACTACGAAGCATGTATTTCTGCTCTGCAAAGCACAGAGGAAATTCAGTCTGCTTTCCTAAATCTCCCGTTTAATTTCTATTGAGGCACATTTCTGCAAAAAATCTGCTATTTTGTGTTTTGTTGGGTACAATCCTCTGCATGAGATTTCCTAGGTCAGAATATATTTCTAAAGATAAGATTCCATTTAATTTGATCATAGAAAGTAAAATGTGCCTCAATTACACATTCAATCTGTGTCAGGTTAGGCTTTATGTACAGATGTGTACTTAACTTATAGAAACAAACTTGGAAATAAAATTAGTTGAGAATGTGAAAGAAGCTGTCAACTCACTGTAACCTACTTTGAACAATTGAGTGTGTATGTGGGCACAACATATGAGTGATGTGTATGAATACAAGGGTGGATGTGTGTATCAGAAATTGAGCAGAGATGAGTGTGTGTGTAAGATTGTGAGTGTGTGTAGGTAAATAGGCATATGTGGGATGTGGGTATGAACGTATATGCTTGAGAGTGTGCCAGTGAGTGACTGTAGGGATAAGTGTGCTTGTGTGTATGTGTGAGTGAGTTTATGTGTGGATGAGTGTGTTTTTGGAGAATGTGCATGAGTGCTAGACTCAGTCAAATGTGGCTTTGATTTTTAAGGGCAGTGACTCTACCTCATCCGTAGAGTTCAGCTCTTTTGTCTGTGCTCTGACCAAGGCTCGAATGGGATCAGTAGCCAAATCTGAACCTAAACCTAACCACTTATAAGCACGTTATTGCTGAGGATGTGTTGCTTTATAGCACTGTTTATGAATCATTCTATCATTTTACAGATAGAGTCATAGAGTCGTAGAGATGTACAGCACTGAAACAGACCCTTCAGTCAACTTGTCCATGCTAATTAGATATCCCAACCCAATCTAGTTCCACCTGCCAGCACCCAACCCATATCCTTCCAAAACCTTCCTATTCATATACCCATCTAGATGCCTTCTAAATGTTGCAATCATACTAGCCTCCACCACTTCCTCTGGCAGCTCATTCCATATACGTACCACCCTCTGCATGAAAAAGGTCCCTTTTAAATTTTTCCCTCTCACCCTAAACCTATTCCCTCCAGTTCTGGACTCCCCCACCCCAGGGAAAAGACCTTGTTTATTTAGCCTATCGATGCCCCTCATAATTGTATAAACCTCTATAAGGTCACCCCTCAGCCTCCAACGCTCTGGGGAAAATAATCCCAGCCTACTTAGCTTCTCCCTGCAAATGAAATCCTCCAGCCAAGGCAACATCCTTGTAAATCCTTTCTGAACCCTTTCAAGTTTCGCAACATCCTTCTGATAAGAGGACTTGTCTTAGTTGAGAACATAATCTTCAGTTAATTGATAAATTAAACAAAAGCTAGACTTTACATAGAAATTAATTCTTAAAACATTTCCATTCACCAACTCTCAGTACAAAGAATCTTTTCCATTCTCAGGACACTAGTAAAATACCCTTGGTGCATTGCTGCAGTACCTACTCTAGATACAGTGTGCCAGTGGGACATAGGGTGGATGTTTCAACTAATTGACAATGTTGACATTGATAAGAAAGTGTAAGTATGCATTTCCACAATTGTGCATCAGTGTTAGTGTTCACTTTGCATTATCATGTAAATATAGCCTCAATAAGAATCAAACTGCAAATTGACACTGAACTGCCAAATGATATTTCCCAAATTTTCCCTTCAATTCACTGCAGATTTGATTCCCTTTAATGCCTAATCTTCACAAAACAAAAGTTAGAATGTAATTGTGCCGAAAGAACACAAGGAACGGGTTCAAGGGATAATCCTACATTTCCACTAATTCTAATTAATAGGCCTGAGACCTGTTAACCTCCAGCTCATGCTCATAAATCTAATGAGCTACCTGAATGTATGGTTAGTAAAGTGGAGATGAATTGCCGTCAATAGATTCGGGAACGGAGGTGGTGACCAATAAAGGAGAGGACAGTGCCTTGAGCTGGTAACACCACACAGCTTTGCTATATTTTATATATTTTAAAGGTATATTTTAAGAAGTTTAAAAAAAACATTTTGCCAATTATCATCAACTTTCAGAATTCTCTTTGCCCATTGCATAGGCATCTGAAGAACTGAAAACCTAGTCAAAACCTGTATGGTATAAACTCTAACTTGCTTTTGGCAACATGGGACCTAAAACAGACCCTAGGTCTGTGTGTCAGGAGTCAGACAGACCATCTGAAAAAAGACCCAAACATTTCCTTCCTTAAAGGGCATGGTGAACTAGTTGGATTTTTCAATGACAGTCCAGCAGCTTTATTAGTATTTTATTTTGAATTTTTAAAAAAACCTCAGTTCAAATTCTTAAACTTCTACAGTAAGATTCAAATTCACATTCTGTGTACTATTAGTCCAGACTATAGTAAATCAACTGTTGGGACTAACTAGCAATGCTTTATTTAGCTCGTCACGAACCATTACATTGACCTTGTGTGTCTCACGCCTGGAATTGTTTGATTTATGCTCAGAATTTCATTGATTTCATGCCATTCACTTTGCCACACAATGCCATTGTGACGGAATCACATGGTAACAGAACACCTTGATAAATAGTGTAGTGCTCTCTGTGACCTTGTTGATCTATGTCAAAACCCACACAAATTCACATCCATCAGGAAAACACATTTTTGCAATCAAGGCACAATGAAGAGCTTGCAGCTTTGATTTAGCACAATTATTATAAACAATATTTTAATGTATACTCTCGTCCTTCAAACAGGCTCCATCCTGGCCTCCTACACATGACCATTCTTTAAGTTATTTCCTTCCTGGCCTTGCGTTAGCACATCCCTGTGCAATATATTTAAAACAAGTCTGCTAAAGTCATGGAAAATAGTGAAAAAATGTTTCAGATTGAATCACAATTTACCTAAAGATAATTGGAAAAGTTTTCCCTCCATTGACTGAGAACGTACTGAGACAGAGAGTTCAAGTCAACTCCCATCTGTCCCAAGATAGTGTCACTAATGGTAATTCTCATTTTAATTCCAGTTGGGAGTTACATTGAAATGGGAATCTATGGCATAGATGCTAGACCATATAAGCCTTTACATGACTTCACAATATGTGATGTGATCGTATAAGTGTACCCGTCTTGCTTTCACTTGTTCTTTCTGTGTAATGGAGTCAGTGTAATCAGTCAATTCTGTGTAATGTACAGTGAGAACCAAGACTGTGTATGCAAGTCTGTGATATTTAGCTACCCAAGCATTTACACTTGTTCATAAACTTCAAGAACTTGACTTTGTCATGTATGTCAAGCAAATTAACACGAAGAAAATCACAATCTGCTATGTGCTATGTGGCACCTGTAAGTGGGCACTAAAACATTGCCTTGAAAGTTAGTTAGTTAGTTAGTTTGCGGTAGATGTTAAATGCTGAAAAGGTGACAGCAGCATGGCAGCTGAGAAAAGTCTAAATTCAAAGCTGAAGTTAAAACTACAACCAAAAATAAAGACTACAAACCCATGCTGAAGTACACTGCGCTCTCTACCTCTCTCATATTTTTTTCAATTAAATAAAGCGTTTTGTGAGAGACGCAAAGCAGCTCCAATTTAAAAGTGATAATTCCAAAGTGCTGAAAGACAGTTCCAATCTAAGACAGTGATCCTGAATCAAAGTACCGAAATATAAACTAAAGAAAATGCTTTTTACATTAAACAGGCCTTAACTGTGTCCAAACATTGGTCGATTCAGCCATTTCTTTTCTGATACAGTATGAAAATGAGAAAATAGCACAAGTGACATCATCACTGCTTCTTATTTTGCATGAATGCCACCTATCAGCATAAGCCTGTAACATTTAAAGGGGCAATAAAAGATAATGAAATAGAGAGAAGTCAGCAAACAATAAACAGAAAAACATTACACTATTATATAGTCTTCTATACTAGCTTTTTAGAGCACATAAAGCTAAATCCAAGAGAGCATAAAGCTACATAAAAGAAATTTGAACAGCATAGATCTAGCCATGGACAGGCAATTCATTATCATTCTGTCAGCACTTTAGGTACTTAAAGAATCAATCTTTACTGAATGAATTAGGAAGTAACTGAGAAAAAAATGACAGACAGTCAAGTTTCTTCTCTCTTTACACGCTGAAAGGTTAGGAAGAATAAGAAGTCAATTATATCAACCTCAACAGATGAGAGAACTTCTCCTTCACATCGGAATCATTCTGAGCCATGGTACAAATAATATTTTCCATGTTCAAAGACTTGACTACTTTTACTAAATCCCATTTTAAATCAATATACCACCAGCACAACAGTTTGAACACACTCAGTATGTTCAGTGTTCCTCAACAAAGTGTGTCATACAGTCATAGAATCGTACAGCACGGAAACAGACCTCTCAGGCCAACATGCTGACCATAATCCCAGACTAAACTAATCCCACCTGCCTGCACCTGGTTCATATCCCACCAAACCTTTCTTAATCATGTACTTATTCAAATATCTTTTAAATGTTGTAACTCTACACACATCCACCACTTCCTCTGGAAGTCATTCCACACATGAACTGTGTGGAGTTTGTGCATTCTCCCCTTCTCTGCGTGGGTTTCCTCCAGGTGCTCTGGTTTCCACCCACAATCCAAAGATGTGCATTGGTGTGCATTAGGTGGATTGGCCATGCTAAATTGCCCATAATGGGATGCGTAGGTTAGGTACATTAGTCAGGAGTAAATGCAGAGTAATAGGGTAGGGGAATGGGTCTGGGTGGGTTACTCATTGGAGGGTCAGTATGGACTTGTTGGGCCAAATGGCCTGTTTCCACACTGTAGGGAATCTATGAACACTCTGTGTAAAAACAAATGCTCCTCGTCTTTTTAAAAGCTTTCTCCTCTCAACAATATGTCCGTACTCTTGAAATCCCCCATCCTATGGAAAAGATAACTGCCATTGACCTTACCTATACCACTCATGATTTTATAAACCTCTATAAGGACACCCCTCAACCTTCTGCAATCCAGTCAAAAAATCCCTGCCTCTCCAGCCTCTGCTTATAACTGAAACCCTCCATTCTCAACAACATCCTGGTAAATGTCTTCTGAAACTTCTCCAGCTTAATAATATCCTTCATATAACAGGGTGACCAGAACGGGACACAGTACTCCAGAAAAGGCCTCATCAACATCTTGTCCAACCCCAAAGTAACATGCCAACTCCTATACTCAAAGGTCTGAACAATGAAGGCAAGCATACTAAATGCCTTCATAAGCACCCTATCTATATGTGACCAAAACTTCAAAGAATTATACCCCTGAACCCATAGGTTTCTCTATTCTCTATTCAAGTTTATGAAACACAATTTCCCTTTTACAAAACCATGCTGACTATCCCTAATCATTCTTTGCCTCTCCAAATGCATATAAATTCTATCTTTCAGAATCACTTCCCAACAACTTACCTAACACCAAATTCAGATTCACAGGTCTGTAGTTCCCAGGTTTCTCCTTACATCTCTTTTTAAATAATAGCACAAGATTAGCCACTCTCCAGTCATCCAGCACCTTACCTCTAGTTATAGATGATACAAATATTTCTGCAAGATGTCCTGTAATTTCCTCCCTAACTTTCCACAACATCCTGGGATACAGATCCCAGAGATTTATCCACCTTCATATTTTCTAAGACCTCCAGCATTTCCTCTTCTGTAATGTGAAATGATTTCAAAACATCAGTATTTATTTCCTTGAGTTCTCTAGACTCCATTTCTTTCTCCACAGTAAAAACTGATGTGAAATATCCACTTCATATCTCTCCCATCTCCTGAGATTCAACATAAAGATGACCTCTTTGATCTTTAAGTGGCCTTACTCTCTCTAGTTGCTCTCTTGCTTTTAATGTACTTGTAGAATCTCTTACGGACTCTCTCCTTAATATTATACATCCTTAGTATTATTTGCAAAGGCTATCTAATGGTCCATTGTACACAGTGCACCCCACCAAGAAATGTGCAAAAAATGGGATGTTTACCATGTGTCCTCACTATTCTAAGTCAAGTGGTCTCACAGAACACACTGCTCATATGGTAAAGTCTATGATTATTAGTTGTAAAGGAACTTGCCCAAGATTTTCAGATAGCTATGTCAAATCTATGTTCTATTTTTAAAGACAACGATTTGCCCTCACCAGCAGCTCTTTTGTTTGGAAGACAAATTGACACTGTCCTCCCCTCCCACATTCTCATCACCTAAACAAGGTGCACAACACATTGTTGTAAGGAAGGGGAAAAAATAGCTTAAAAGTATGATCAATACAAACAGTTATCCCAATTCGAACCAGGACCAAAACATATGGGTTTGAGATTTTTATGTGACAGATATGTTCATGGAACGATCTTATGTCATTGTATCCAACCTAGATCATATGACATCATAATGATAAATGTCACTTTTTGCAAAAAAATGTTGATGTATTTGAACTACAAATCATCAGTCACCCATTACACAGGATGACAAATTAGATACTGAAAATATCATGCCAGAAAACAACCATCACATTTACAACAGATGATACACATACATCCATGACACAAGACAGCATACTGCTTGATGAAGTTACACTGCCAAGTCATGATAACTGTCTTGAGATTAGACATAGTTATGCTGTAGGTCTATCCATGTGTTATCTGAAATATAAAAAACAAATCTAAACCTTGCAAATGTTATTAGAAAGGGGTTCCCATTCTTTAAATAGAAAAATTGGGGTGGGAGGGGGCATAGAATGGCCAGACAGGCCGATACTTTAAAAACAGTTACATGTCATCACAGCATGTAATGTTCTGGTATGACTGTCTTCACCCCTCCCTTGGTATAATGGAGTCATTGTAGTCAGTCAATTATGCATGTAACAGACAACAAGATCAGTAACACAGATCACAGAATATTTGTATAAATCAAAGTTGTGTAAATTGGTAATGTTGTGAATAAAATTTAAGACACCTGTCTCAACAAGAACCCAAGTATTTGTGGTATATGTTATTTGGACTAACATATAGAAAATCACAAACCGTATCTGTGGCTAACCCTCAAGGAATCTCATTAGAGCTCATTGAATTGAGGACAATACAGTATACAGGCTGAGAATGAAATCAGAGAGTCATTTTAGGTATGGTGGAGTGTATCTGCTATATGTCTCAGGGACCAGTGCTTGTTGCCTCAGTTATTTACAAACTATTTCAACGGCCTAAATGAGAGAACCACGTTTAAGATAGCTAGTATTTACTTACACTCCGAAGCTAGGTTGGAATGTAGGCCAACAGGAGTTTGCAAAGTAGCTGTAAAAGAATATTCTTCAGTTATGAGGAGAAGGCTGATGATCAGAGAGACAGTAATATAGTGGTAATGTCACTGGACTATTAAACCAATTAATGAAAATCTGGAAATGAAAACTTAATAATAATGAACATAAAACTATTATCAATTGTAAAACCCTATTTGGTTCAAAAACATCCTTAAGGGGAGGATATCTGCAATCTTGGTCTGACGTATATATGACTCTAGACCCATAAAAATACAGTTGACTCTTAAATACCCTCTGAAACAGCATAGCAAGGCACAAGTTCAATGGTAGTTAGAGATATGCAATAAACGATAGACTTGTCAATGACTGCCTTTGCCCATGAAATAAAAAAAATGAGCAAGATGGTGGCAAAACAGGAATCTATCTACATGGGTAGGAAGAAAGGAAGTCCAGTGACGAGTAAATATTGGTAATCAGAGGGATTTGGGTATCCATAGTTGCAATACATGAAACAAAGGAAGTTAAGTTGCAAGCATACTAAACAATTAGGAAGACAAATGGCTCATTTTTTTGCAAAAATGGTCAGAAGTTTAGTTAAGATAGCCTTGCTTCAGTTATATAAGGAATAAGTGAAAATACATTTCGAGTACTGCATAGCATTTACATTTCATTATCTAAGGATGCATTTAATTCAGAGGGAAAATGGCTAATGTTTATGAGATTCATTAATGGAATGAAAGAGCTACTCTGTGAAAAAATGAGTAAAATGGGCTGTATTCTCTGGCAGTAAGGAGGCTAAGACGTGATTGTGAAATCTATAAAATTTTTAGAGAGTTTAATATTGTTGGTGCTGAGAGGCTGTTTCCCCAGCTGGAGCGTCTGGAACTAGAGCTCCTACAATATCAGCCACTTTGAAAATTCCTACAGATTTGAGAATCTTATTGAATTCTTTGAGGATGTGACAAAAGACGCTGAAGAAGGTGGAGCAGTGGATGTGGTGTACATAGATTTTAGCAAGGCGTTTGGTAAAGTTCCCCGTGGTCAGCTCAGTCAGAAAGAGGAAGGGGATACAAGGAAATCTGATTGTCTGGATGCAGAATTGGCAGGTCCATAGAAGACAGAGGGTAGTGGTAGATGGAAAGTATTCAGTCTGGAGCTCGATGACCAGTAGTGTTCCGCAGGGATCGGTGCTGGGACTTCTGCTCTTTGTGATCTTTATAAATAACTTGGAAGAGGAAGTTGAAGGGTAGTTTAGTAAGTTTGCTGATGATGCGAAGGTTGGTGAAGTTGTGGATGGTATGGAGAGCTGTTGTGGGTTGCAACAAGACATTAACAGACTGCAGAACTGGGCTGATAAGTAACAGATGGAGTTCAACCTGGAAAAGTGTGAAGTCATTCACTTTGGAAGGTCGAATTTGAATGCAGACTACAGGGTTAAAGGCAGGATTCCTGGCAGTGTGGTGGATCAGAGGGATCTCTGGGTCCATGTCCATAGATCCCCCAAAGTTGCCACCCAAGTTGATTGGGTTGTTAAGAAGGCATATGGTGTGTTGGCTTTCATTAGCAGGGAGATCAAGTTTAAGAGCCACGAGGGTATGCTGCAGCTATATAAAGCCCTGGTCAGACCATATTTGTAATATTGTGTTCAGTTCTGGTCATCTCATTGGAGCAAAGATGTGGAACTTTTAGAGAAAATGTAGAGGAGATTTACCAGGATGCTGCCTGGACTGGAGGGCATGTCTTATGAAGAAAGGTTGAGGGAGCAAGGGCTCTTTTCATTGGAACGAAGAAGGATGAGAGGTGACTTGATAGAGGTGTACAAGATGTTGAGAGGCACAGATAGAGTGGATAGCCAGAGACTTTTTCCCAGGGTGGAAATGTCTATCATGAGGGGGCATAATTTTATGGTGATTGGAGGAAGGTTTAGGGGAGATGTCAGTGGGAGGTTCTTTACACAGAGAGTGGTGGGTGCTTGGAATGCACTGCCAGCAGTGGTAGTAGAGTCAGATACATTAGGGATGTTTAAGCAACTCTTGGATAGGCACATGGGTAGTACAATGAAGGGTATGTAGGTTAGTCTGATCTTAGAGTAGGATAAAAGGTCGGCACAACATCAAGGGCTGAAGGGCCTGTAGTGTACTGTACTGTTCTAAGTTCTATATTCTAATCCCCTTATGAGTTCCGTAGCTAAAGCTGTGAAAGTCAGACAATGAGCATATACAGAACAATAGTTGATAGATTTTGAATTCTAAGGAAATTGAGTGATGTGAGGAAAGGATGAGAAAGTGAAGTAATGGAGAATTCAATTTTATTGAATGGTTGAATAGGCTTGTGGTGCAAGAGTCAACTTATTCGTAACTTGTAACAGCTTTTCCTTACGTTTTCTCAATATTTTCAGAAGGCTTCTCTGCTGGTGAGGTACTTAGGGAAGTGCTGTGAGCTAAGCATTCAGGATAGCCAACATAGGCACAGCAAGATCCCATATTGATACAGTCTGTTTATTTTAATGTAAATGCTGACCAGGGTACTGTACAAAACTCCCAATTCTTTTCTACAAATCATGCTATGAGATCTTTCTTATGCACCTGGCAGGGTCAATAGGGGCTACTAGTTTAATATTCCACCCCTTCAAGAAATGCCACTCTGGCAGAGCAGAATTCCCATGGTACTGTACGGGAAATGCCAGCTTGGGTTCTGCACTGACTATTCGCGTTGGACTTGAATTCATAACCTTCAGAAGCATGAATACAATCCTTGTGGTTACAGCTGAAATCTATGAATGCAGGCTGATTTAAGTTTCAATGTGATGCCTTTGATAACAACTGACCTGTTGAAGTTCACATATCAGTAACAGGCTATCGAAAGACTGCAGTCACTCATGAAGATACACTCTAGCCAAAGGCTAGTGAATGTCATTCCTGCAGAAGAGGAGAAAAAGCAACAATTCCTTTTTCAAAGGAGCTCAAATCCAGCCCCAGATAAAACCACATATTGACTTATTTTCAGTGTCAGTGTTAGAACTTTTCAATGCAGAAATGAAATAATGCTGGTAATTAAATTGATATTATGCCTAATTTGCAGCTTAATGCATAATTGCACTAATGATTGTTTAATGTTTTGTGTCATTTTTATCCCTTTAAGCAAGGTTGATTAAATAATAAACTGTTTAGTTCTGACAATTCCTGGAGACAAATGCTCCACATATAAATCAACATTTGAATGTTGCTTGCTGCATTTAAAGCTGAACACACACAAAAGAAAAATAATAAATATTGTTGATGCTATACATATATTAGGCAGAGATAACATTATTTTGAATTGGATTTATTTTACAACATGCTTTTGTAAATTGCAAACTTGTTCACTTGAATTGGACACTGATGATGCTCTTTTGAGGGAAATATAGAAGTGTTTCCAGCAGTTTTTGGTCTTTTCATTTTCTCAGGGTTTTACATTATGCAAACCGGATGGAGCTGGAGCAGAGTGTCACCAGTCATCAGCACATCCCCAACAGCCAAGATGTTGCTTCCATGGAAACTAATGTCAGTAAGTTGCTGTAAGTTCTATCCTCTTCACCAGTACTGATTCAAAAAATTAATCCCATTCCCAGCCATAACACATTTTGGGATGCTTTTATTGCTGCAACACATCACATATACAAGCATTCACACTCCTGTCTGGTGCAACATTCAAACATTTGGTGTGACCACATTATGAGCTTGTGTGATAAATGTGAACTTGCATTCATATTTGCTTTGCAAACTATATGAATTTTCATTAATTTAACATAACTCTGAGAACCACTTCAAACTGATTTTGACACTTCCATCGACTGAGTATCCTATCCTATAAAAATTCAAGCATTCACAACATGGAAGCAGACAGTATAGAAGTCAACCAAATGGCTCATTGTATCATTGGAATGATTATTAAGTACGTAAGATCTATAGCTTTAAGAAAAAATTGCCCTGCTGTTGATGATTTTGTAAATTAAGCACGTCATCCATTCACGTGATAGATAGCAAATATGCTTTGAACTGAAAAAGAATGACCATCTGTCCTCAAAAAGTAGGCCATCTTTTTTAATTTCAATAAAATGGTGTTTTTCGCTGAGTATATTATGAATGCTTGGCTGTTTTTCAAAAGCCAAACAGCCACTTATCTGAAAAGGAGCTGTGATTACATTTTGGTTAATAAGATTAAGAGGTTATTGCCTTTGAAGTGGGAAGTAAATAAGTGATTTTATTTACAACAGATGAACCACTTGAGGGAATTTAATGTTTTTATGTGATAGTTTTACTTTGAAAAATGCTTCAAAAACAACTCCATTTGATTTATAGAAACTTATTTTAAAAGGTCCATTTCATAGTTTTCTAAGGTGTATACATGGTGTATGGGGTTTACATGGGGAGAATAAGGGAAGTCAGAGCCCTAGGGACTGTGAGGGGGCATAGGAAATTATGACAATGCTGGGGAGTATGTGGGAGTATGGAGAATATCAAGGAGCAAGAAGCAAATAAGGGAACATGAGAAGTATGAGGGAGCATGATGAGCAGGATGTGGAGTTAAAGACTGCGGTATAAGAATTATAATGGGAGCTGGGTGCTGTCCTTGAAAGCTGAGACAAGCCTTCTAATCAGCCAGCATTGGCACCCTCACTTTCCCACACTCCACCAGAGCATACAACACCCAAGTTCTCCCTGTCCACGTCTCTCAGAAACAGCAATGCAGTACAGTTCTGAGCTGGGCTTGCATTTCAGAAATGACAAAATGGCTCAACTCAGTTTCCCAGTCCTACACAAAAAGCTGGGCCAAGCTTGCATTTATATTGTGGCTTTTATAACCTCAAATATTTAGAAATACTTTAAATGTGTTTCACTTTCAGAGAGAGCAGGAGAAATGATGGAAGGATTTATTTTCCATCAGTGAGGTTTCTGCTGGGGATTGGTCAAAGAGCAATATTGGTAGAGTCAAGTTCTCTCACTTCAACCAGTGTATGGAATTGGAAAATAAATACTTCTTGTTTCTCTCCCAGGAGAATTAAGCATCACAGTGCTGGCTAGTGTAGCTAACATTGACAATAATCACCATATCACAATTAATGGTGATAATAATGAGCTCTACTAGTAGGTGACTTGAATGCACCATGAGAATACATATAATCTTTTTAAAAGGATGATGTGGAAGTTACGTTTGAATGTGCACAAGGGAAATACAGCTATTATTATTAGCTACTTATCTTTGAAGATCTACACCTTGATGTTTACTAGTAAATATTCAGCTTATGTAAACTTGCAAAAATAGGATGTGTCTGAAATAACTCCACAAACACTGATGTCTCATCACCAAGTGACCCTATATTCACACGTGGAGAGCCGCTGACACTGATCCTGCTCCCTCAGAGCCAGCTCTCAGAGTGAACACCATGTCTGATACTGCTGTTTATTTTTTTTGTTTGTTTTTTTTTCCTTTTTTTTAGTGCTGTGTGATCAAAACAGTGAGGGGGAGGGTAGGGACTAAATCAAAATAGAGTTGGAGGGAGAAATGAGGCACTCCACTCCCTGCGGTGCCCACCTCTCCCTGAACAACTCCAGGGTGTTGGTCGACACCGCGTGCTCCTTCTCCAAGGACACCCGGGCTCTAACGTAACCGCGGAAGAGGGGCAGGCAGTCGGCCCTAACGACCCCCTCCACGGCCCGCTGCCTCGACCTGTTGATGGCCATTTTGGCCAGGCCCAGGAGCTGCACCTGGTATTCTCAGGCGGTCTCCCATCCAAGCACTAACTAGGCCTGAGTCTGCTTAGCTTCCGAGATCAGACGAGATCGGGCGCTTTCAGACTAGTATGGCCGTAGGCGATACTGCTGTTTATATCTGTCAGTCAGGGTTCCCTCATTGGATCACATTATCAGCCACAACCAGGGGATTCATACTCCATGAGGTCTAACTGGCTGACCTCATTACAATCACTACATTCCTCCCCCTTTGAGTCCGAGGAAATAGGCCGGTTCTATTTATTGAAGCTCCTCCTCAGGTGTTTTAACTTCGGGTAAAAATCCTCCAAATCTGTTTCTCATACAGGCAGCACGTTATGCACCGTCGCTTGCCTCTTGTGCCTGGAGCATCTCAGAAGAAATTCATTTCCTTCTTCAGGTGGTGAAGGATTCAAGGTGGTGACTTTGCCATGTCTTTCCCAGATTTCAAGATATCTTCAATGCTTGATAGAAAGGGAGAGCCCAGGGGTTCTGGAACATTTGGAAAGGCTGTTGATGAGGTGAGCATATTTTTCTCCCGCATTGTTTGTAAGTTTGCAGCTTTCATATGGTCCACATGCTTGTTCAGTACCATCGCACCTACCTGAACATTATACATCACTGGACATGACCTCACTTCATCCATGCCTCTTATCCATACAGGACCATTCATAGAGTCATAGAGATGTACAGCATGGAAACAGACCCTTCGGTCCAACCTGTCCATGCTGACCAGGTATCCCATTCCAATCTAGTCCCACCTGCCAGCACCTGGCCCATATCCCTCCAAATCCTTCCTATTCATATACTCATCCAAATGCTTTTTTAAACTTTGCAATTGTACCAGCCTCCACCACTTCCTCTGGCAGCTCATTCCGTACACGTACCACCCTCTGTGTGAAAACATTGCTCCTTAGATATGTTTTATATCGTTCCCCTCTCACCCTAAACCCATGCCCTCTAGTTCTGGACTCCACCACCCCAGGGAAAAGGCTTTGTCTATTTATCCTATCCATGCCCCTCATGATGTTATAAACCTCAATAAGGTCACCCCTCAGTCTCCAACACTCCAGGGAAAACAGCACTAACCTATTCAATCTCTCCCCATAGCTCAAATCCTCCAACCCTGGCAACATCCTTATAAATCTTTTCTGAACTCTTTCACATTTTACAACATCTTTCTGATAGGAAGGAGACCAGAATTGCATGTAATATTCCAACAGTGGCCTAACCAATGTCCTGTATAGCCGCAACATGAACTAACTCCCCTATTCAATACTCTGACCAATAAAGGAAAGCCTTCCTCACTATCCTATCTATCTGCGACTCCACTTTCAAGGAGCTATGAACCTGCACTCCAAGGTCTCTTTGTTCAGCTACACTCCCTAGGACCTTACCATTAAGTGTATAAGTCCTGCTAAGATTTGCTTTCCCAAAATGCAGCACCTCGCATTTATTTAAATTAAACTCCTTCTGCCACTTCACAGCCCATTGGCCCATCTGATTAAGATCCCGTTGTGATCTGAGGGAACCTTCTTCGCTATCCACTACACCTTCAATTTTAGTGTCATCTGCAAACTTACGAACTACACCTCTTATGCTCACATCCAAATTATTTATATAAATGATGAAAAGTAGTGGACCCAACATCAATCCTTGTGGTACTCCACAGGTCGCTGGCCTCTAGTCTGAAAAACAATCCTCCATCACTACCCTCTATCTTCTACCTTTGAGCCAGTTCTGTATCCAAATGGCTAGTTCTCCCTGTATTCCATAAGATCTAATCTTGCTAACCAGCCTCCCATGGGGAACCTTGTCAAATGCCTTACTGAAGTACATATAGATCATGTCCACTGCTTTGCCCTAATCAATCTTCTTTGTTACTTCTTCAAAAAACGCAAACAAGTTTGTGAGGCATGATTTCTCATGCACAAAGCCATGTTGACTATCTCTAATCAGTCCTTGCCTTTCCAAATATATGTACATCCTATCCCTCAGGGCTCCCTCCAACAACGTGTCCACCACCGATGTCAGGCTTACTGATATATAGTTCCCTGGCTTGTCCTTACCATCGTCCTTAAACAGTGGCACCACGTTTGCCAACCTCTAGTCCTCCGGCACCTCACCTGTGACAAATATCTCAGTAAGAGGCTCAGCAACTACTTCCCTAGCTTCCCACACATTTCTAGGGCACATGTGATCAGGTCCTGGGGATTTATCCATTTTTACCCATTTCAAGACATCCAGCACTTTCTCCTCTGTAATATGGACATTTTTCAAGATGTCACCATCTATTTTCCTACATTCTATATCTTCCATGTCGTTTTCCACAGTAAACACTGATACAAAATACTTGTATAATATCTCCCCCTTCTCCTGCGGCTCCACACAGAGGCCACCTTGCTGATCTTTGAGGGGCCCTATTCTCTCCCTAGTTACCCTTTTGTTCTTAATGTATTTGTAAAAACCCTTTAGATTCACCTTAACTCTATTTGCCAAAGCTATCTTATGTCCCCATTTTGCCCTCCTGATTTCCCTCTTAAGTATACTCCTACTAGCTTTATACTCTTCTAAGGATTCACTCGATCTATCCTGTCTGTACCTGACATATGCTTCCTTCTTTTTCTTAACCAAACCCTCAATTTGTTTAGTCATCCAACATTCCCTATACCTATCAGCCTTCCCTTTCACCCTGACAGGAATATGCTTTCTCTGGATTCTTGTTATCTAGTTTCTGAAGGCTTCCCATTTTCCAGCTATCCCTTTACCTGCAAACATCTGCCTCTAATCAGCTTTTGAAAGTTTTTGCCTAATACCTTCAAAATTGGCCTTTCTCCAATTTAGAACTTCAACTTTTAGATCTGGTCTATCTTTTTCCATCACTATTTTAAAACTAATAGAATTATGGTTGCTGGCCCCAAAGTGCTCCCCCACTGACACCTCAGTCACCTGCCCTGCCTTATTTCCCAAGAGTAGGTCAAGTTTTGCACCTTCTCTAGTAGGACATCCACATACTGAATCAGAATATTTTCTTGTGTACACTGAACGAATTCCTCTCCATCGAAACCCTTAACACTATGGCAGTCCCAGGCTGTATTTGGAATATTAAAATCCCCTACCAGAACCATCTAACTATTCTTACAGATAACTGAGATCTCCTTACAAATTTGTTTCTCAATTTCCCTCTGACTATTAGGTGGTCTATAATACAATCCCAATCAGGTGATCATCTCTTTCTTAGTTCTCAGTTCCACCCAAATTACTTCCCTGGATGCATTTCTGGGAATATCCTCCCTCAGCACACCTGTAATGCTATCCCTTATCAAAAACACCACTCCCCCTCCTCTCTTGCCTCCCTTTCTATCCTTCCAATAGCATTTGTATCCTGGAACATTAAGCTGCCAGTCCTGTTCATCTCTGAGCCATGTTTCTGTAGTTGCCATGATATCCCAGTCCCATATTCCAACCATGCCCTGAGTTCATCCACTTTCCCTATTAGGCCTCTTGCATTGAAATAAATGCAGTTTAATTTATCAGTCCTACCTTGTTCTCTGCTTTGTCCCTGCCTGCCCTGACTGTTTGACTCACTTCTGTTCTCAACTGTATCAGTCTCAGATTGATCTATTTCCTCAATATCTCGCTGGGTTCCAACCCCCTCCCCCCCCCCCCCCCCCCCCAACCTTACTAGTTTAAATCCTCCTGTGAGCTCTTGCAAACCTCCCTGCCAGTGTATTAGTCCCCTTCCAATTCAGGTGCAATCCATCCTTCTTCTACAGGTCACTTCTACCCCAGAAAAGCCTCCAATGATCCAAAAATGTGAATCCTTCTCCCATACACCAGCTCCTCAGCCATGCATTCATCTGCTCTATCCTCTTATTCCTGCCCTCACAAGCTCATAGCACTGGGAGTAATCCAGACATTACTACTCTCGAAGACCTCCTTTTTAAATTCTAGCCCAACTCTATGTAATCTCTCTTCAGAACCTCAACCTTTTCCCTTCCTATGTTGTTGGTTCCAATGTGTACAATGACCTCATGCTGGGCCCCTTTCCACCTTGAGAACATTCTGCATTGTCTCTGAGACCACTTTGGTCCTAGCACCAGGGAAAGCAACATACCATTCTGATTTTTCGCTGCTGGCCACAGAAACGTCTGTCTGTACCTCGGACTAGAGAGTCCCCGAACACAATCGATCTCTTGGAACCCGACGTATCCCTCATTGCATTAGAGCCAGTCTCAATACCAGAAACTTGGCTGTTCATGCTATATTCCCCTGAGATCACCCCCTACATTTTCCAAAACAGCATACTTGTTTGAAATGGGCCTAGCCACAGAAGACCCCTACTTCTCTTACCTTTCCTGGAGTTAACCCATTTATGTGACTGTATCTGTGACTTTCCCCCTTCCTACAATTGCCATCCATCACATCCCCTTGCTCTTGTAAATTCCTCATTGCCTCTAACTGTCTCTCCAACCGATTCATGGATTCACAACCAAGCCATTCCTGTGGCTCCTACACCAAACTTTGTCCCCTGAAGTAAACTGTCTCTCTCACTTAGCAAAGGCTTGCATTCAGCATTGGCAATCCTGATGCTATTTCACCCTCCTCTCCCCAGGTCTGGGAAGATGAGATTTACCCTAATGTGGAGTCTTCTCCCCATTAGCAACTCTGCTGGAGCTACCCCTGTAGTTGCATGAGGGTTGGTCCATAATCAGTTAGGAACTGGGGTGATTTGTATTGAGTGAACTATAGGCTGATTCTTTAAGCCTGCCTTCAAAGTGTGGACTGCTCTTCCTGCCAGTCCATTGGATGATGGATGGTATGAAGCTATTCTTACACGTCGAATCCTATTCACTTTAGGTAATTCTTGAATACCCTGCTATAAATAATGGCTCATTATCGTGACCAACACTTCCAAGAGTCTGTGTACTGCAAAAGTTGCTCACAGTTTTTCTTTTATCGTCCTTGTGTTTGAAAAATAAATATTATGCACCTTTAGCCACTTTGAGTGGGCATCCACAACAACTGTAGAACATTGAGCCCTTGAAAGAACCTCAATAGTCGACGTGCGACCAAGTTCAAGAACTTTTTGTTCTTGTCAGCACTCTGGGCACTACCCTACCAACACAACTATGTCTGCATCTAATCCTAGCCACCAGATAGAACGTTTAGCCAATATCTTCAGTTTGGAAGCCCCTAAATGACCTGGTGGGGTGCAGCCAGTGTCTGGCAGTACCATTGCTCAGGACAATCACTCTTGCTCCCCATAATAATATGCTGTTCTCTACTGTGATCTGGTCTCTCTGGGTAAAAGGTGTCAGTTCTGGTTGTGACTCACCTTTGGTTTCCCCCATCACCACCAGCTGTTTCAGTTTTGCCAGGACTGGCTCTTTCTGTGTCCAAAGTCTGATATTGTCAGCTGTGACTGGAAGTATGCTCAGAAAATGTAAAACCATGATGGACTGTTCTATCGGTGGTACCTCCAGTGGTGTATGTGTGCCAGCGGGAAGCAGATCAGTGCATTCATGTTTGTTCTTTGACCTCCCGGGCGGTGTAACAATTTGTAATTATAAACTTGAGGCCACCGCTGAATTCGACCTGAAGCTATGGCCAGCACTGACTTGTTCTTTTTTTAGTAGATCAAGCAGTGGTTTGTGGTCCACTGTTATTACAAATTTATATTCATAACGGTATTGGTGAAACCTCCTGATTCCAAATATGACTACCAAACCTTCCTTCGCTATCTGGGTTTATGCTCTGTATTTGCCAAAGTCCTGGATGCATATGTTTTTGATTGTTCCTAACCATTGGGGCACCTTGGAGCTAATACTATTCCGATGCCATATGGGGAAGCATCGCATGTAAATACTAGAGCTCACTTGGAATCATAGTGTGCCATCACCTTACAGGATGATGGATGTTTCTTCACTTCCTTGATAGCTATAGCTTGGCTTTGTGACCATTTCCAAGGCTGACCCTTTTTTTAGGAGTTGATGCAAAGGTGCCAGGATGGAGGTCAGGTTATGTATGAACTTTCTACAATAATCACGAGCGGTTTACTGTCTGTTTAAAATCCCTACAAAAGCGAACTGACCTGTTTGGCTTCACAATCAGTATTCTGCAAACTGGATTAGTTTGATAATTCCTTCAAGTGGTGTTCTGCTCCATTTGCCACATTTTCCAATGATAAAACCAGTTGTATTGTCTGTTTGAAGTCCAGGTGGGCTTCAGATATTAGGCACATTTGCATGATTACATCATTAATCCACATGCCAAAAGGTCTCTCAACATCTCATTAAGGATAAAACTAAAGTAAATGCCTCTGCCAGTTGTCTTAACCTAGTCAAAAATCCCAATATGGATTTCCCTGATTCTCAAATTGTTTTGTAAAACCAATAGCACCTCAGAATTATAGGAGCCTTGAGGTCATAATATTCCTTAACTAATAGTATCTGGTGCCTCAGAGAAAATTAGGCTCCTAATAACAAAAAAGTTGCAGGTCCACAAGCTGTCAGAAGAATTATTTTATCTGCCTCATTTTGCCCAGAAAAAAATAATGCATTTTCCACATACTGGACCCAGTCTTCATGGCAGGATCCGATGAGTCAAGCTTCCCAAATAAAGGGATGATGCCAGAAATGGTTACCCCCAACTCAAAGAGCCTGTTGTGAGTGAATTTCTTCAGGAGCGTGCTTTTCACTCATTGCCACTGAAATAACTTCACAGAAGCCAGTATCATGTCACCAAGTCATTCTTTATTCACAGTTAGAGAGTCCTTGACACTGAACCAGCTCCCTTGGAGCCAGCTCTGAGTGAACAGGATGTCTGACACTCCTGTTCTTATCTGTCAGCTAGGGCTCCCCGATTGGGCTAGTTATCAGTCACAATCAGAGAACTCCTTCTATGAGGTCCACCTGGCTAACCTTGTTACAATCACTACAACCTCAACTGTTAACACTAAGCGGGGACCTCCACATGTTTTAT